>NC_041224.1:181363497-181402064 GCF_002837175.3 Physeter macrocephalus
CCCCCAGCCTCCCCCAGGCTCCCCCAGGCTCCCCCAGGCTCTCCCAAGCTCCCCCAGGCTGCCCCAACCTCCCCCGGGCTCCCCCCGGGCTCCCCCAGGCTCCAGCACACGGCCCCGGGTTCTGCGTACCTGCCTCCTCTTCCCTTTCTCCCCATCGAGCCCCCCTAGTGCCTGGCATAGCGCCCAGCCCAGGCCAGGGCACATGGGGCCAATAAAGCCCGAGAAAGGGGGACATCCATGTCCCATCCCTGCAGTGCGGAAGGAGAGACTGAGCCCCCAGCCGCCCCCGGGACTGGGAGGTACACGAAGGCACACAGCAAGTGGGGTGCAGTGCTGAACGAGAAACCCCACCGAGCTCGACTTAGCTCCGTTCTGTTCAGCTCCTCCCTCCCAGGCCCTGTGTCAGACTTCTCCACCCCAGGCCAGCCCCGCAGGGCCCTCCGCTACCAGCCAGAAGTGGTCACGCACCAAGCCTCGTCCCGTGCCTTGGACACGGATGGCTGAGACTGTGGGGGAGCCACCCTGAGGAACGAGGGGCTGTGACTGGGGTAAAACCCGGATCGTTCCTCTGGGGGCTGGCCTGAGGCCAGGGCCACAGAGGGAGACGCACCCTCACACGTCCACCGGTGTCCCGGAGATGTCCCGATGCAGCCTTCAGCTGGGCCCTGGACTCCTGGAACGTGGAAGAAAATGACCTATTTGGAGAGAAACAGAGAGCGCCACCCATGTGCAGCCCAGACACATTGTGTGCCATGCCAAGCAAGCCACATACTTTCCACGGGACTCGGTTTCCCCTTCTGATTCCAGGGGGACATGTGCCCTCCTCCTAGGGCTTCTCTGAAGACCAAATAGCCAATAAATGTAGAGCACCCAGCTGAGCGTGTGGGCAAGTAGTGGTCTTTAGTTGTTCTACTCTGATTTTGGAGAATTTTCTGCTGCATCTCACTCCTATACCAAATTAGGATTAGGCTTGGCTGGATATAACAGAAAGCCCACAAATAATCATGAACTCAAAGTGATATAAATATATTTCTCTTTATGCCTGTAAAGTCTGAAAGGGTCAGCCCAGGACCATCACGGTGCACCCTGTGTCAGGCCCCCTGGATCCTTATGCCTCTACTGTGTTCCACTGTGTATGAGTTTTATTCCTGAGGTTACACCATGGTCCAAGATGGCTGCTGATGCTCCAGCCATTACATCACATTTTAACCAACAGGGAAGAGGAGACCATGAAGGGCACACCTTCCCCCTTCCCCAGTAAGAACACTTCCTAGGAGTTACACACACACACATTACTCTTAATTTCCATTGCAAGAGGAACGTGGTTGAACTATATTGCAAATAGGACAGGGAAATTCAGTCTTTATTCCTGGTGGCCACGTACTCAGCTAAAAACTGGGGGTTCTGTTACTCGAGAAGAAGGGGAGTACAGATATTTGGGGCAGCCAGAATTCTATGCATGCCCTAAAATTGTACACCTGAGAAAAAATATTTTAAAGCGTAATAATAATGACAACAATAATAAAAATAATTATAATGTGAACTAACTCTTGTGTAGCCACCACTCAGACTGAAAAGTAAAATCTCTCTTTAAGTGCAGGTTGATCATGATTAATCAGTCTGTCCTCCCCATCCCTGACCCCTCCCCCAGGTAATACTAATTTGAATTTATATTCATCTCTCCCTCGCTTCTCTATATCATTTTTACCATTTATATTTGTAGCCCCTCAAAACATATAGGTTAGTTTTAGCTGCTTTTTAAACTTTATGTAAATATAATCTTCCTTTATATGTAATATTGGTGTTTTGCTTCTTCCATCTAATATTTCATGCCTGAGATTCATCCATTTTAACTTATGGTGTCACTCATTAGTCTTTACTTCTGTTTGGTATTCCATTGTGTGACTATTTCACAATTTGTCTACCAGTGCTATTGTTCATGGACATTTACGTTGTGTCCAGGCTTTTTTCTATCACAGCGCTGCTGTGAACATCCTAGTACAGATCTCCAGGTGCACATGTGTAATCCTTTCTCCGGATGAGCCCACTGGGTGCTGTGACTGGGGTGCAGATATGTCTGAGTCATGGACCTGCCTGTACTTGAGTAGCTGGGCAGGGGCTGGGGCAGCCTGGACCCTGGACCTCCTGGCTGGCCCCAATGTCCTGGAGAAGCCTTGCCCACTTACTCCACTGGGCCATGCAAGTACTATCATTTTTTTGCACAGCAAAAAAGGTTGGGGAGCACTGCTCTAGGGACATGACCAGGTGGGGAATTGCTGCTCATGAGTGATGTGCAAATCACCTTTACTAGGTAGGGTGAAGTGTTTTCCAAAGTAACTGTAACTCTGACTGCTACGGCTGACAGTTCCTATCGCCCCAGATCCTTAAAAAGTTGGGGAGCACTGCTCTAGGGACATCACCAGGTGGGGAATTGCTGCTCATGGGTGATGTGCAAATCACCTTTACTAGGTAGGGTGAAGTGTTTTCCAAAGTAACTGTAACTCTGACTGCTACGGCTGACAGTTCCTATCGCCCCAGATCCTTTCCAGTACCTGGAATTGGCCTGCTTTTTAATGTGTGCAAATTTGGTTGTAGCAAAATGATATTTTGTTGTTTTGTTTTAAATTAACAAATAATGCAAGTTAAATACAATAAATCAATTGTATATTGTTGAACGTGCATATAGTAAACAAAACAAAATGCCAAATTCTTGTACAGATCTTCCTCTACTATGGGGTTATGTCCCAATAAACCCATCCTAAGTTGAAAATATTGTACGTTGAAAATGCGCCTTACCTACTGAACATTGTAGCTTAGTCTAGCCTACCTTAAACATGCTCACATCATTAGCCTACAGTTGGACAAAATCATCTAACACAAAGCCTATTTTTATAATAAGGTATTGAATTTCTCATGTAATTTATTGAATGCTATACTGAAAGTGATAAACAGAATGTCAGTGAGTCTATCAGTTGTGATTGTGTAGCAGACTGGGAGCTCCAGCCTACTGCCCAGCATTGTGAGAGAGTATCATACTGCTTATTACTCACCCAGGAAAAGGGAAAAATTCAAAAGCAGGGACTGTCTGTAGTACTAAAAATCTATGACAAAATACAGTAGTTCATTGATCCTCCCTTCCTTGATCCCTCCAAAATCAACCATTATTAGCGTTTTAAATAATTTTTCTGGCTTTCACACACCACATATTTCTAAATTCTATCTATCTATCTATCTATCTGTCTGTCTATCTGTCTGTCTGTCTTACTATCCTGCTACCTTTTGATTAATCACTTTAAGACATAATTTTTTTAAAATTTATTTATTATTTATTTATTATTTATTTTTGGCTGTGTTGGGTCTTTGTTTCTGTGCGAGGGCTTTCTCCAGTTGCGGCAAGTGGGGGCCACGCTTCATCGCGATGTGTGGGCCTCTCACCATCGCGGCCTCTCCCGTTGTGGAGCACAGGCTCCAGACGTGCAGGCTCAGCAGCTGTAGCGCACGGGTCCGGTTGCTCCGTGGCATGTGGGATCCTCCCAGATAAGGGCTCGAACCCGTGTCCCCTGCATTGGCAGGCAGATTCTCAACCACTGCGCCGCGATGTATGGGCCTCTCACCATCGCGGCCTCTCCCGTTGTGGAGCACAGGCTCCAGACGTGCAGGCTCAGCAGCTGTAGCGCACGGGTCCGGTTGCTCCGTGGCATGTGGGATCCTCCCAGATAAGGGCTCGAACCCGTGTCCCCTGCATTGGCAGGCAGATTCTCAACCACTGCGCCACCAGGGAAGCCCAAGACATAATTTTTAAGATTTCCTATTAGAGTAGATGACATTTCAGCCCTCATATTCTGACACCCCCTCTGCTTCCCCTCTCTACTCTTCCAATATAGTTATATTACAATTTTTGGTTAAATCAAACTGAATCTGTTGGTATAGATCACATTATATCTAGACAATCATAGCTTAACTTAGCATTATAGTGTACTCCAATTGTTTCCTTTCTTACTCTTTGTATTTCCTAAAGTTATTAGTTGCCTCGCTTTTTCATTTGCTAAATATTTTCTCATCTATTACTCATTCTTCCCACATTTTCCAATACCCTTTTTTCTGTACTTTTCCACGTTACTTGTTCCTGGAGACTCTCTGCCTGGAGGTCTCTTTCTCCTCTGATCTGCCCTACCCGCTCTCTGGGCTGGCTGCACACTGTCATCCTAACATTTGCTTCTGCTGATGCCTTGCCTTTCTCCTGGGTGGGAGCCCTGTTTCCTGAATTCCGCCCATGCCTTCCTGGTTTACTCTCTTGTTTTGGTGGGAACCATTCTCCTATGGTTAAGTGAAGATAAAAAGATGGTTCATTGGTAGAAATCATAATGATGACAATTTAGTCTCCTGGAAATGCTCCTCTGATCCGGACTGGTTGCCCTGGATGCTTGGGCTCGCCCTTCATCATCATCCCTGAAAGTTTACTTCTCTCCACTTTTCTGGACGCTGTGGCTTCTTTGTTTACTCCCTTGTTTATGGAGCACATCCACCTGTAATTCATTGAGGAAAGACACACAGCGGGTAAATTGTTTGAGATGTGTTTTTCTGATAACAATTTTATACCACCTTCACAGTAGATTGACAGTGGGTTTGGATATGGAAATGTGGGTTGGAAATCAGTTTCCTTTAAAATTATGAAGGCATTGCTCCACTGTTTTCTTGTTTCCATGTTGCTTTCCTCAAGGCTGGGGCCATTGTCTTCCTGATCTTCAAACATGCCCATCATTGTGCCACAATCAAGATACAGAACTAGTCCATCACCATGAAAATCTCCCTCACGTTACCTCTTTAAAGTCAAACCCCTCCATCCCCTTCCCACCCCCCTCACTATCATCCCTAACTCTTGGCAACCTGCATTCTGTTTTTCTTCTATATAATTTTATCGTTTCTAGAATACTGAATAAATGGAATAAGAAAGCACGTGAACTTTGAGGCTGGCCTTTTTTCACTCAGCATAATTGAGAGCTATCCAAGTTGCTTTACATGTCAATACTTTGTTCCTTTCTATTGCTGTTCCATGGTAGGGGTGTACCATTTTGTTTAACCATTCACCTGTTGGGGGTCATTTGGTTTGTTCTAGTTTTTGGCTATTACACATACAGTTGCTATGAACAATCATGAATAGATTTTTTTGCACATACATAAATTTTCATTCATCTGGGACAAATGCCCAGGAGCACAATTGCTAGGTCATATAGTAAGCGTATGTTTGTTCATTGAAGACACTGCAAACTATTTTCCAGAGTGTTTTTACCGTTTTATATTCCCACCAGCAATGTACGAGAGATCCAGTTTTCTGCACCCTTGCCAGCATTTGGTGCAGTCATTATTTTCTATTTTAGATGTTATACTGGGTGCGTGGTGATATCTCATTGTAGCCTTAATTTGCATTTCTCTAACGGCTAGGATGTCACCTCCTTAAATTTTGTGCTCTGGCACTACTTTTACCGCACTTTGGTCCTGGTTCTGCCACCACCTCTGCATTCCCCGTCCCAGAAACACCGGCTACTACCACTTCCTGAATATTTGAAAAGTCTTGGGAACAAACCAGGTTAGTTCACAGTTTTTCCCCCGTTAGCCTAGAATTTATCTTCCTCTGGTCTGCTAAGGCCGTTACCACTTGTTCATATGTTTTTCAGCTTCCAGAATCTTCTTGCTTTTGTCTCCTGTTCTGGTCTTCTATCCTTAATGGTTTATGTCATAACAAATTCTCATTACTATAGTTTTAGTGGGATTTTGGAGGGAAAATAATGAGATGCACATGCTCAGCCTGTGATCTGAACCTGAATACCCTATATCAGGGGTCCCCAACTCTTGGGCCGTGGCCTGTTAGGAGCCGGGCCGCACACCAGGAGGTGAGCGGTAGGCGAGCAAGCAAAGCTTCATCGGCCGCTCCCCATCGCGCTCCCCGTTGCTCGCATTACCGCCTGAACAATCCCCCCCACCCCATCCGTGGAAAAATTGTCTTCCACGAAACCAGTCCCTGGTGCCCAAAAGGCTGGAAACCGCTGCCCTATACGATTTTAAAGAGACATATCCTTGACTGCTAGTGAAGTTGGCTTTTTTCAAACAGTTATGAGCCTGTGTGTTTCTTTTTCTGTGAAATGCTTGCTCCTAAGTCTTGCCCATTTTTTCTGTGAGACTGTTTGCCTTGTCATATTGATTCCTAGGAGTTCCTTATGTATTTTGCATGTTGTCTCTTGTCAGTTAGATGTGTTGCAAATATTTTATGTCAGTTTGTGACTTCTCTTTTCACTTTCTTTATGGTTTCTTTTAATTAATTGAAGTTCTTAATTTTAATGTAGTTGAATTTGTCAGTTTTTCCTTTATTGCTTGCTCTTGTTTGAGAAATAATTTTCTATTCCATAGCTTTTTCCGTTATGCTTTTCATCTTTTGTCTTTAATCACTAGAGCTTTATTTCTAAGTATGGCATGAGGTAGGGATTCGTTATTTTCAATATGGTTAGCCAGTTTCCCAGTCTCTCATAAAAACTCCATCTTTTTTACACCAATCTGCACTGTTTACTCAATCACAAACTATGCTTCAAGTTTCCCTAAATATGTATTTTAATTGTGTTCTTATTCTCTTCTATTGTTCTCTTTGTCCATCCCAGCATCTATGCCAGATGGTTTAATGACTTTGGCTTTATCATAATTATTGACGTTTTGGTGGGGCAAGCTCCCCAGCTTCTCTTCTCCAGGACTGTCTTAGCTGATATTGGTCATTTTCTCATACATAAAATTTAAAATCAGTTTGCCAAGTTTCATGAAAAGACTTCTTGGGATTTTTGATGTAATTGTATTAAATCTTTAGATCAGGTTTGGGAAATTTGACATCTTTATGAAATACACAGCATATCTTTCCTTTTACTTAGGTTTTCTTTAATGTCTTTAAAGAAAGTTTTAATAATTTTCCCATAAAGTGTTTACACACTTCTTTTTGGTTTTATTCCTAGGTGTTTTATATATATTTTTTGCTGATATTGTAAATGGCATTTAAATTTTATATTTTCTTACTGATTGTAGTTGATATCAATGTATGGAAATGCAACTGAGTTTGGGATATTGATTTTGTATCCAGCATACTTATTAAACTTTCTTATTAAGTAAGTAAGTAAATAAATAAATATTTGTTTGTTGTTTGTTTTGCTTGTTCTTGGACAATCATATCACCTACAAATGATGAAAATCTTTTCTCTTTTCATTTTTTATGCATTTATTTCCCTTCTTTCTTCACAGAATTGTTTGAAAACGTTGGTTAGCTTCTATTTTTATTGTGGTAAAATATACATATCATAAAATTTACCATTTTAACTATTTGAAGTGTACAGTTCAGTGGCATTAAATATATTTACATTGTTGTGTAACCATCACCACCTTCCATCTCCAGAACTTTTTCATCTCTCCAAAATGAAACTCTGTGCCCATCAAATGCTAACTCCCCATTTACCCCTCCCCCAGCCCCTGGCAACCACTATCCTACTTTCTGTCTCTCTGAATTTGACTCCTCTAGGGACCTCATATGCACGAGTGGAATAATACAGAATCTGTCTTTTGGGTAACGTCTGTCTTTGTACATAAGCATATTAAACATGAATAACCACTAAAAGAATGCAAGTAGTACGTATCGCTTCCAAACCAGAAGAGGAGGAAAAATAAGAAATTTTTAAAAAGCTGAATTCTTATGAAGGCCAAAAAGGAGGGGGGAAAATGAACAAAAACCAAAACAGAAAACAGAGGAAAAGTACTAATAGGAACGTTATGATGCGGAAATCAGGGGAAATTGCCTGCAACACCACCTGTAGACAGGAGGAACTCATGGCATCCCCAGCTCGGCTCCCTGGATCCAGCTGGCCCACCTTGTGGTTCCTACGGACTAGATCCTGCAGAGACCTCACCACCCACATGACCCAGCGGCCATGCTGCCTGCCTGCAGAGGACTCTCAAGAATTCCGAGAGGTGCGGTGATCCCGTTGTAAAGCAACAAAAAACGCTATAAAAGAGTTTAATTGTGCACACATGGCAGACATAGCATTTAATTTATCGCTCTGCAAAATTAAGGCCGTTCCAGGGTTTGCCATCACTCATGCAGCATGGAGTTATTTATTGGACACTGCCAGAGCTGGGGGGATCCGAAATTCAGGTCAGGAAAAGTCAAGTTTTACAAAGGCTTGTCCGAGTCCTCAGGGGCCCAGCCAGCTCAGGGCGATGCTCCTGGGTTGCTTTGCTGCAGACGCAAGAAGGGGAGAAATGACCGTGTTCATCTCCCTGATGAGAAATCGGAGGCGCCGTGTAGGTGTCTGGAATGCAACCTCTCCTGTTCTCCTTGCTCGGACCCCCCGGACCAACCTCTGGAACTCTAAGTGGGCTGTCTCCTGCACCTGTCCTCGAACAGTGTACCAGGTGACAGGTGCTTGAAGTGCATGCTTCCACCATGCCCAGCCCTGTGAGGAAGGCGCGATCACCCCCATAGGACAGATTCGAACCCAGGCTCAGAGAAATGGACTGCCTGGCCTGGCGCTGTCCACCCGGGAGGTGCTGAATCTGTGATTTCAAAGAGAACCACCAGGCAGTGGTCCCGGTCCCTGGGAGGAGAGGGGCAGGGCAGACACAAGGCCTCTCTTGAAGGAGAGAAGCTGGTTTGAAATACGTCTGGGCAGGGAATTCCCTGGCTGTCCAGTGGTTAGGACTCCGCGCTTTCAGTGCCGTGGGCCCAGGTTCCATCCCTGGTTGGGGAAATAAGATCCCAAAAGGTGCAAAAAAATTCAAAAATTAAAAAAAAGAGAAATGCGTCTGGGTAAGCGCTAAGGCACACACCATGGATTCTCCCCTCAAAGCACTTACACAAGCAATTACACACCAGGACTGATGAGGTGGGGGCCTTTGGCCGAGCCCCTGGGCTCTAATCGGCCAGGTAATACGGCTGTTTGTGTCAATATGCCGAGGCAGGAGGAATGGCGGCTCAGCCGCTGCCTGACGAGGAGGGGATTTGGGGTGCGTGGCTCCCCAGCGGGCGGTGGCAGCCCCTTTGTTCTCCAGTCCGCAGGGCCTGGGAAAAGAAAGTGGGGGCTGGGGGAGCCTAAGGCAGGCGGCCCATGGTGGTCATTTGCCCCCAGACCAGCAAGGCACTGCCCGCCCCGTTGAAGGTGCTCTGCCACCTGGGGAGGGGGCGCTCGCTGCCCATCGTTGCCAGGAAACACTTTAGAGGTCAGGGCACCCACACCTCCAAGTCTTGGCTCCGCCTCTGTTCCTTTAAGAGGAGGGACGATAGAGGCGTTGAACGGGGCAGGGGCGAAGCACGGGCAGCCCTTGCCTACATCCTCTCCTCCCAGCCCCACCGGCATCCCGACACCCACATTCCAGAAGAATCAGCCAATGCTTGTTCTGAGGAGCCGGCTTGGCCTCAGACACGCGGGAGAGATGGTGTTGAGACAGGTTCTGTTGATGGGCTTGCTGTGACCTCAGGCAAGAACCTGCCCTCTCTGGGCCTGAGTTTCCTCTCCGTGGAACGATCTGGATCTTCAGCTTGGACTTTCTGCCCTTCAGAGACTTGGCGCGCCAGATGGCTGTGGGGTTTGGGGGCGGGAGGAGCCTGGCAAAGGGGTGGGATCTCTGCATCCCCATGCAAAGTCTGCCTTCTCCCCCCCTGCCACACCCAGGGAGTCCCCTCCAGCCACGCTGAGTCACACAAGGGGATCCTGTGACAAGCTCATGGGGAGAGACACCCTCATTCCATGCATCTCTCTGGAACACATGCTCAGTGCCAGATGCCACGATGGGGGCTGGAGACCCACGGGAGTTCACGAGGCTTAGGTCATGTAGAGGCAGGCGTCAAACTGTCACACATAACTGTAGGATAGGGCTGTGGCCAGCCAGACCTGACTTTGTGTGGCGCTTGAAGGGCACGGTCAAAGCCCCCAGGCCCCTGCTGCAGGTTCCGTTAGTCCCCTGAGGACCCCTGGGCTGGGTCAGGCCTGCTTCCTCTCTCCTTCTGCACACACGTTGTGTTTTCCGGCCCCTGGCCACAGATCTGCCCCCCCCCCCCACCCCCCCCCCCCCCCCCCCCCCCCCACCCCGCAGGCCTGCTTCCTCTCTCCTTCTGCACACACGTTGTGTTTTCCGGCCCCTGGCCACAGATCTGCCCCCACCCCCAAGCCCCACCCACCCACCCCCACCCGTGCTGAGCTCTGCCACCTCCTTCAACACCAGGCTCCGGCAGGATCCCACCCAGTTTGAAAGGATTTTGGAGTCACTTCCATGAACCTGTGTGCAGGTGTCCCACCTGTACAAGGCCCGGGTCCCACCCTCAGAAGCAGACGGTACCAGAAGTGCATACACGAGGTGGACGGGCAGGTGCCAGGACAGAGACCACAGCCCGGGGCCGCGAGCTGAGCACGCTCCGGCGGAGGCGTCAGCCCGACGACCTCAAACAGTTTTGGTGACAGTACCAGACCGCACCTGTGTCTCGGGGAGGGGGTCTGCTTGGATGCCACCCTCTCAGGAAGCTCTCCCTGCTACCCATTCCTCCTCACCGCCCGCCCCTGCTTTATTTCCCTTTGCAGCCCTGACCATTGCCCAGAAAGAGCTCTTCATTTATTAGTATCCCCACTAGGATGCAAGCTCCACGTACGCAGAAAACCTCACCCGTATTTCTTTTCTTGCTGAATCCTTGGCATACAATGCAGCATCTGGCACATGGTAGGTACTCAATATCTGTTGAGTAAAGGAACGAATGAATTAGCTGCATGTCCCCCACCAGGAAGGTCTGCACACAGCACGGGTAGCAATATTGCACTCACAGCACAGGTGACGTCTTGTGTCCTGCTTTCCCCTCTTGTGTGCACTGCTGTCACACATTTCCATGAAACCTGCAGAGTTTTCACTTGTGTTGCCCGTATGCAGTTCAGCAGGATGGGTGTGCGTTCCTTCTTTCACGCTCCCAGAGCGAGCTTCGGACCCTGGGGTTCCCCCCAGAACGTTGCTCCTCTGGACTTGCGTCCAGGTGCACCTTAGTGGCAAACTTCCCTCACTCAGCGGAGCAGTGTTTTCAGCGTAAGTTCCCATGTGGTGAGATTACTCGGCACGGGAGCCCTCGTTGCTCTCACCACACAGCGCAAGTTGCATTCTGGAAGCCGTGTGCCAGCTCACAGGGCCACCACCAGGGCAGGCGTACGGGGTGAGGTTAAGCTGCATCCGGCCATGGGGAGACCTGGCTGAGCCCAACCCCAAGGGCAGGGTGATGGAGAGACATCTGCGACCTGCCCACTCGGGAAACGTGCCAGCAGGGGCCTTGCCTTGGCCGTGCCGGGCACCCTTGGGCGGGACCAAGGGCACAGGGGCTGCAGGGGCTGTGGTAGGGGAGGAGAGTCCATGGGGCCCATGGAGTCAAACACCATGCAGAGAACCGTGGCTACGTCCCTGATGGAGGAGGTCGCTGGCAAGGAGTTTAACAGATGAAAAAGGAGTAGGACACAAAAACAGAGGAGAGAGGGCAGGAGGGAAAGACCAGAGGGGCCAGCAGGCCTGCATCACCGCCCTGGGTGGCCGTCTATGCATTCATGGGCCTGGCACCCTCTCCTCTCCTGGAGTGTAACAGCAGAGCCCCCTGCAGGGTCCCCATCACAGGGCTGGCTTCCACTCCCCCGCCCCAACCCCTGGTGGAAGGATCAGACTCCAGGCCAGTTACTCAGCTCCAATGCACACTGGGTGCCAGGCACAGCCCGGGGCTCACAGGTGCTGAGAAAAGGAGAGAGAGGAGTTTGCAGAAGAGGGGGACACCCAGTGCCTCGGAGCCACGGCAAGGAGTTAGGCCAGGCTTTATCCCGAGGGCACCGCAGAGTGTTTCCAGCGGGGATGGCGGGGAAAGCACACGCCCCCACGCACCATGCCAGCTGCAGTTTCTCCACCTACAGGACAGGGCTGTTGGGTGACATGTAAAGAGTTTGGAACTCATCACTCCTCTCTTTACAACTGGACAAAAAAAAAAAAAAAAGCAGACCAACTGGAAATCAATGACTTTTCTCAGACCCAGCAGAGAAAGGAGGTTGCAGAGCAAACCACCGCCCTGGAGTCCGGAGAGTCAGTCAACCACAGAGAAACAAACCTGAGAACTACTTACCTGGAGCAAACGCCGCTGGAGCACTGAACTGGTAGAAACACTGATGGATTCTTTGATGAATGGCTAGAGGCTGAGTGCGAACCAGCAAGACAGTGAGGAATTCCTGGGAGCCACAGTCGCAGGGGGTCCCCAACACTTCCCTGGGCGTTTCCTCCAGAAACCTGACCGGGTTCTCACGAGAAGATCTGAGAGAGATCCCAGCATCTCCAGCAGTGGGTGGAGAAGGTAAGGGTGTGAAATGTGCCCAGAGCCTTCTCCATAACAAAGGCCCACTCTTGAGGGAAAGGCTTTGCCAGAGGGCAAGTTCCCAACCTCATCCACCTGGGGGAAGGGGGCTCCTCCCACTCCAGCCCCCTCCAGCCTTCCTGTTCCACCTTAGGATAAAAAACAAACAAGCAAACAGTAGGTGAGGGCCAGGGCTTCAAGGAAGTAGATTGAGACCGTTGCAGCAGGAAAGGAGTAGAGGCAATGGGAAGTAAGCTATACCCTCAGAGAAACACATGGGAAGCTCACAGCCCAAGGTCACAGGGTCAGTAAAAAACTGATATTGTTGGGAAGGTTATAGAGTGCCCCTCCCCCCACAGGGCCCCCTAGAATAACAGTGGACTCTGGGAAAGACACAGGCTCTCCCTAAGGAGCAGGACTCAGAGAGGCTCCAAGTCAACAGTGGGGGCAGGCATTAGGCACAGCCCAACTGCTAAGCTAGGTTAACATCAAGCCTCACACTGAGGCCTGGTTACCTCAGTCCCTGTCACCCACTCCAAATAGGTCAGCTTTTCAGCAGAAAATTACAAAGCATGCTAAAAGCTAAGCGACAAAAACAAAAACATCGTCTGAAGACACCATGAGACCATCAGAAAGAGACTCAACTATAACATAGATGGATGAATTATAAGACAGGGAATTTAAAATAACTATGATTAATAGGTTAAAGGCTCTAATGGAAAAAGACAACATGCAAAAACGGATGAGTCAGCAGAGAGAAGAAGATGTTAAGAAAGAGTCAAGACTATGTTAGAAATAAAAAACATCGGAGGGCTCCCCTGGTGGCGCAGTGGTTGAGAGTCCGCCTGCCGATGCAGGGGACGCGGGTTCATGCCCCGGTCCGGGAAGATCCCACATGCCGCGGAGCGGCTGGGCCCGTGAGCCATGGCCGCTGAGCCGGCGCGTCCGGAGCCTGTGCTCCGCAACGGGAGAGGCCGCAACAGTGAGAGGCCCGCGTACCGCAAAAAAAAACACCATCGTAACAGAAGTGACAAAGCCCTCATCCATAGACTAGACATGCCCAAGGAAAGCATCAGTGAGCTTGAGACAGTTGACAGAAACTTGTCAAACTGTTCTCCATGTCTCTTAATATCTCTCTTATGTTTTCTACCTCTTTTCTCCCTGAGCTGCGTTCTGTGGGATTCCTTCAGTTCTATCTTCTGATTTAGTAATTCTCTCCTTGACTGTATCTAATCTGCTCTTGTAAACTTCTGTTGAATTTTTAATTTCCATAATTTTTATTTCTAGAAGTTCACTTTTTTTCAAATCTGCCTCACCATTTTTACTATTCTCTGTTTTACAAATTTGTGTCTTTATTTTCCCCAACGACTTCTTTCAGAATTATTGAAGGTCCTTTTAAAAATTTCACACCTGATAATTCCAATGGCTTGTGTCCTACTGGGTCTGCTTCTGCTGTGTGCTTCTCTGCTGATGCCATATTTCATGTACATTTTTGCATTTTGTTTGTGAGCTCATACTCCCTGAAGTCCATTTATAGAAACTCCTTGAGATTTGTGTTCGAAGTGTGGTGTTCCCAAAAAGGATTTGTCTGGGGACACGACCAACCCAGGAACACTTTAAGTAAATTATTTTTAGGGCACACAGATGTGGATCCCAGCCCCCAAATCTTCACACATGAGAGATTATGAGTGAGCATCCTTAGTGGGCAGAGTCCCCCTCACACACACCCCCCTTTCCCCTCCACTGAGACCTCAGGCCAAGTTAGGTGTGTCTCCTGGGTCTTTTCTAGTCTGTCTACTGGGCAGCTTGACCTTGGGACCCTGGATTTATGAAGAGGATGGCGGAACCAGCCCACCTTCCTGCAGGCTTGTCTCCCTTGCCAGCTCCTCCCTCTGGCCCCCACACACACCTGGTCTCTGAAACCCAGGCTGAAGGCCATCCAGGGTGAGTGGGTGCCTTGGGGCAAATGCCAGTGACTGTGCTCTCTTTCCATCTTGGAGTTATGTTTTTCTGACTCTGGGGTTTTCTCTTACTTCCTCACAAACTCAAGCAAGCTTTAAAAATATCACTCACCTTTTTAAGTCTCTGCACACCGCATCAGCCGTGTTGCCAGAATGAAGGTCTGTTTCTGTCACCCTCTCCTCTTTAGCACAGATACCACCGGCTGAGCCTTGGGGCCCCCTGCCCTAGAGGCAGGCTGTGGGCACCACAAGAAGGGAAGACTGCAAGCCCTTGGCAGGCAGATGCTGCCTCAGGACACTCTTCTAAAAATGGTTGAGACAGAACTCACACACCGTGAAATTCACCATCAGTTTGCCTCTGCTGTGCAAGAGACCACCCCCCATCCTCGGGCTGGCAGCAACCATTCGAGCTGCTCACGACTCTGCGGGGGTGCTGGCTGGTCTCAGCTGGGCCCCTCCTGCGTCTACAGTCAGCGATGTGCCAGCTGGGGGCTGGACGGTCTGGGCGGCTCACCCGTCACTCAGTGGCCGTCAGCTGGGGTGACTGAGGCTGGAGGCTCCACTTCCACGCTGGGGGTCTCAGGGCCCCAGCCCCCTGGATCCCCACGCGGAGTCTCGTCCTCCAGGGCCTCCCCACGTAGCTTGGTTTCTTTCATCTGGTTCATCTCAGGGCAGGAGAACTTCCTACACATCAGCTGGTTTCCCCAGAGCGAGCATTCTGCTGAGCAAGGCAGAGCTGCGAGACCTCGAATGACTCGGTCTCTGAGGTCCCAGCACATCACACCCACAGGCTTTCTGGTCACGCCACACGGGCCAGTGCAGATCCAAGGCTGGGGTGGGTTAGAGTTCAGTTCTCAATGGGAGGGGGAGCAAAGGACCATCTTCAACCTCCCAAAGTCTGCCCTGTGGGCACAAGGCGTGTCTATGCCTTTCGTAGGCAAAACACACCCAACCTCACTCGGGGCCCCCACCAAACAAACGGGACCCCATTCCAGCCTCCACCGGCCTCGCCTGGGTTTGGCCCGATTGAAGTCCAGGATCACCTCGTCCAGTCAAGGCTGCCCGCCCACGGGGGCCCCCGGTGTGGTCGCTCAGCGCGGGGCTCTGAGACCCCTGAAGACCTGTGACTCTGCCCTGGTCGTCTGACCCCACCCGCCAGCGTCCATGCGGAGACCTAGAAGGGCTCGCCAGGATGGGCGCGCCTGGTCAACAGAGCAGAAGGTGATGGTCTGTCCACAGCAATCCCGAAGTCCAGCCGGGCTCTGTGGCCGGGCCCTGCCCCCTGAGAAAGACCGCCCCGGGCCCCAGCTTCAGCCTCTGCGCCCCGGTGTGCCTGAGCCGCTCTTCCTTTACCACCGGAAATACCCGTTGCTTGGCCCCCTCCTGCCCGCAGGGGTGGAGAGTGGTGGTGCAACTGCTCCAAAAGCTGTGCGGATTCTTGTGCATTAATTGGTGGTCCTCTTGACCGGACAAAAGCCACCTACCCCGCCTTCCGAGGAAGCCTTTCCTCCCCTTGGGCGGCCTGCTCGGGCTGCTGCGGGGGTGGGGCCCTCACCATTCTTGGCAGTCTGTTGATTGGCCCGGGAGGGTCAGGGCGCACCCTCGAGACTTTGAGACGCACCTTTGTTGAGCGGGGGGTGGGGGGGTGGGGTGGGGGAGTAGCTGAGATGCCACCTTAAACCTTCCTGAAGTCTGAACAGAAGGTCTGCCAGCGCCCTGGCTTTCAGCCACACGTCTCTGCCCCGAAGTCACTTCTCGTGTTGAGAATCTCTGTGGAGGGTTTGAAGTGAGTTATTTTTGAGCGCAGCAAACCCTGCATCCTTCATGCTTCCTCTAAATTCCACTCAGAAAAGCAACCGTGCCTGCGTTAGCTCATCTCTCTTTTTGTGTTTAATCACAGGCAGCTAGAGGAAGCCAGCTGGCTCTTCTGAATCCTGAATCTTCTGAATCCTGCCTGGAAGTTTCCACAGCCAGACTCACGCCTGCCCGTCTCTCTTCCACGGTACCACAGCTAAGCTCTGGCGAACTTGCCATCACCAGGTACCAGGGAGCCTTTCTTTCAGCCTCCAGGGACACCCCATGGCCCCTTGAGCCCTCACAAGCCCCTTGACCTCAGTGCCCTTCCAGCCCCATCTCTACCTGGTGCCCAAGCCAGTGCAGTGACCCTTGTTTGAAGCTTCTGCTTTTTATTTCGGCTGCATCGCATGGCATGTGGGATCTTAGGTCCCCGACCAGGGGTTGAACCCGTGCCCCCTGCATTGGGAGTGTGGAACCTTAACCACTGGACCTCCAGGAAAGTTCCTGTTTGAAGCTTCTGCTGCAGCAGCACCTACTCCCAGGCCCCACTCTGCGTCTCGGGGCCTGTCGCGAAGTAATAAACCACCCCCAATTCAGTGGCTTACAATCGCCTTTTATTTCTCTCCTGATTCGACGGTCAGAGTTTGGAAGCAGCTCAGTGGGGAGGTTTCCCTTGGCTCCGCATGGCACCAGCTGGGGCCGCCACTCCCCAGATGGTGGGCTCACCCACGTGCCCAGCCCCTGGCACCCCTCGGTCCCTCTTTCTCCACACGGAGGCGAGGGAGGTGGGCTCTTCCACGCAGTGGGTCCCCTAGGGCGGGCTTCCCAAGTGAAGCGGCAGAGCTCTGGTCTTCAGAAGACTCGGATAGCACTCCTGCCACGTTCTCTTGGTCAAGCCAGTGGCTGAGGCCGGTGCAGACTCCAGGGCGCCGGGACGTTAGACCCCGTTTCTCGAGGGGGGAGAGGCGAGGATTCGCCTGCGTCTTGACTCGGCCGTGGTCCCTGCAGTCTGGCGTCTCCGGCACGGCTCCCTGCCTCCCGGCCCCTTCCAGGACGCCAGCTGCCCAAGCTTCCCTTTGCTCCTGAGGCCTAAATGCCCATCAGGAGAACAACGAGGGCGGCGCCCCCCAGTCTCCATGCCGGGGTGGCTCTGGGCCCCCAGGGGTCTACACAGCAGCCCATGGGCAGGGGACTTGGAGGGCCAGGGGACTTGGAGGGCCAGGGGCCAAGGGCGAGGAGGCTGAGGGGCCTACGGAAGAGCAGGAGGCTTCGGGAGGAGGTCAAGGGGTCTCAGCAGGTGGGGGAGGGGCGGGGCTGAGCCAGCTGCAGCCTTGGCCAGCCCACTTATTCTCAGAGTCTCGGTTTGTTCATCTGTAAACCGGACGGAAGGGTCGTGCCCACGGCCAGGAGGCTGTCGGGGGGGTCGGGAGTCTGAAGGGCTCGGTCACAAGAGGTCTTCGGGAGGAATTCAACGGCATTCGTTTTGGTGACAAGTTTTGCCGGCGCAGGGGAGCATAAGGGGACACGGTGAGGCCAGGGCGGCCGGAGGGCCACCTAGGGGAGAGGCAGAGGGGAGCAGTGAGGCTGGGGGGGCGTCCGGCCGCGCTGGGGAGCCTCGGATCTCGTCGCTGTGCCGTGAAAACCACGGAGACGCTCGTGCAGCGTGGAGACCCCAGCCTGGCTTCTCAAAGATCACGGAGGAGGGAAGGCTGTGGGCTGAGCGCTTGGGCCCCGCCGTGCCGGTGCAGGAAAGGAGGTGGAGAGACGGGCCTGCTGAGGGCTGCCGGGCAGGGGACGGGGTGGCGGCCCGGCTTGGCCCCCGGGGGCTCGTGAGCGCTGGAGGCTCAGGCAGGGGTGAGGGGTGGCGTCGGCTGTGCCGTGGCCTGTGTGCCCGCACGCCGCTGGCGCCCTCTGCCAGGAAGCGCTGGCGCGGGGGGCAGGACGGCGCGGGGGTCCAGGGCAGTGGGCTCCCTCGCCGCCCAGGAGGCTGCCGGGTCCTGGAAACGACGCTGCGCCGGCTCCGGGGGTTCCTGTGACGTTCAGCGCCCACGAAATTCACTGCTATCGCCGCCCCAAAGGGCAAGAGAATCCGTGATGGTGGCGGAGCAGAGCTAAAGTATTATGCATGTCTCAAATGACTTTGGATTATTGAAACTGTTCCACGGGCAGGAGGGGTGCGTGGAGGCGGAGTGGCTGCCCCGCGAGCAGATGTGGGGCTACGGGCCCCTGCCGTGGGGAGGGGGCCGGCGCGGCCCTCCCACCCGTCCTGGCTCATGAATCCTGTCCCGGGCCTGCCCCAGGGAGCCCAGGTCACCGGGAGGCCGGGCTGACGGGGCCGCAGAGCAGGCAAGGTGCGCCCCCGAGCTCACACCCACAGCAGGACCAAGCCGGCGGGGGACGCCTTGCGCAGGAGCTGAGGGCCAGGGCTCCCCCGCGGGCGGCTCCCAGGCCCGCCTGACCAGTCCAGCGCCCTCACGTCCCCCAGCTCCAGACGCCAACCTGGACGGCTCCTCCGCCAGCCCCCCACCCATTTTCATCCGCTGCAGACTTGACCTCGCCCCCTGGCCGGGAGGGGCTCCTCCTGGCCGAGCCACGGCTCCTGGACCCCTCAGGCCGGCCAAGTCTGCACCCACCTACCCCGGCCCCCCAGCGGCTCCACAGACGGAGGCCCTGGGAGGAATGTGGGGTCCTCAGCGTCCTGCAGTGACCTTGGGGAGGGGAGGCCAGGACGAAGGGGGCGGGGCAGCTGCCGTCCTAGCCTCGGTCCGGGCGGATCACTTGCGTGTGGTCACTGTCACGCGGTCAGCTGTGTGGCCGACAGACGTGGGTGGACGGGGACAGCCTCCCCTCCCGGGGCCTGCGCCTGTCCCCACCCCCAGCGTGGCCGCAGCTGCCGAGGCGGCCACCTCCGCGGGGAGTGCCAGCCGGGGAAAGGGCTCTTTCTTTCTTCCCTTTCCTTTGTTTTCTTCCATTGCCACTCAAAAAAGAAAAGAAAAAAGAAAAAACAAAAAAGAAATTGCTCAGAGACAATTTAGAGCCTTTTGCTAAAAGTGCCTTTTATCATCACACAGAGAAGGCACCCCTGCCCGGCCCGGGAGAACAGATTTTCAGCTCATTCTCTGGCCCTGCCCGGCCGCAGCTCTCTCCCCAGCCCCCGAGCCCGCCCTGGGCACCTCCGAGGAGAGGAGCTCCTCGTCCTCTGAGCTCACCAGGAGGCCCTTCCCCCGGCCCCTCCGTGCTGGTTGGGGTGGGGCTTTGAAAAGATGGGCGGGGCCTCCGGGGGTCTGCGTCAGCCACGGGGCGGGGTCTGTGTGGGAGGAGAGGCCGTGATGGGGCGCCCTGGGCGGCCGGGGCTCAGTTTGGGACAGTCCCCTCCTGCCCGTCAGACCTCAAAGGTGGGTTTCACGCCCTCGCCCTGTCTGCCCCCCGTCAGGAGGGAATTGCCAACTTTGGGCTGAAATTCCGGCAGCGGCTGCCTTGCCCAGGCCCGGCCGTGGGACGTGCGTGCTTCCTGATGGAGCCCGCGGGGGAGGCTGTCCTGACGCAGCCCTCGGCCGCTCCGTGCAGTTTCCTGCACGTGTGCGCATGTGGCAGGGTGGCCCCGCCGCTCCAGGGCAGACGGGAAATGGCCAGCTGTCCCGCGGTGCTGGTGGTCCCTGCGTCCCGGGGTGGGCGCCACCGGCCTGGCCGCGTCCCACCTGAGGGGCTCCGTCTGCCGCCGTCCTCCCCAAAGACGCAGCTGGAAGGCCCGGCCCCCCCAAGGTGTGGCTGCTAGGAAGGCTTCAGGTAGCCACATGCCCGGGGCCCCGGCTGGCACCGCTGTCCTTAGATGCCGCAGGGAGTCGAATGGCGCCCCCAGTAAGGTACATCCACGCACTGACCCCTGGGACGTGTGGATACAACCCTATTTGGAAAAAGGGTCTTTGCAGGTGTAGCTAAGGATCTTGAGATCATCCTGGATTATCCGAATGGGCCCCCAATCCAAGGACTGGCGGGCCGAGGCAGAGACAGGAGGGACACGGCCACAAGCCCAGGGACACACGGAGCTGCCGGACGCTGGGGGAGGCAGGAAGGACCCTCCCCTGCAGCCTCCGGAGGGAGCGCGGCCCTGGGACGCCTTGACTCTGGAACACTGGCCTCTGGAGCCGTGAGAGAAGACATCTCTGTTACTGGAAGCCCCGCCGCGTGCCGCAGCCCCGAGAGCCGGCCCGCGGGCTCCGGCCGCCTCCCCGCGTGGCTGTCTTTCTCCCGGGGCTGCGGCGGCAGGGCGCCAGCATCGAGGGAGGAGACGCAGGAGCGGAAGGCCAGTGCTGCGGCGGGGAGCGCGGCGCAGGGGTGGGCGGAAGGGGGCGGCCACTGGGGGCCCCGAGGCCGGCCCTGAACAGGGCCTCAGCCCCCTCTTCGCCCGCGAGGAGGTTAAGCCCAAGGCCACACAGGCTAGGAAGCCGTGAGCCTGGATCTGACCCTGTGTCCCAGCCCCACGTCTGTCTGCCTCCCGGGAGGCTGGGCTCAGGTCTGCAGCCCAGAAGCCGGACTCGGACGAGCTGCTGCGGTCAGAGGGTTGGCGCGGGGGCGGCCCTGGAGGGCCCGGGCGGTGCAGGAGCCCGTGTGCGCGTCACGGAAGGCCACGCGCCGCGGGACTTGCTCAGCCCGGGCCACCCTGCCCTGGTGGCAAGAAGTCTGCCTCCGTGTGGCAGGACCCCAAGGGCCTCTGTGGAGCTGGAGCCGGCGCGTGCCCTGCGGCTCAGCGACCACGGGCCTGGTGCACAGCCCCGGGCACAGAGCGCCGGCCTCCATTCCCGCCTGCAGAGGTGCCGTGCGCCCTCCCCCACACAGGGCCTCCTCCCCGCCCTGTCACTGGCATCTTGTCCGGGGCTGTGTTTTAACTTCGCGTGTTTCCACTCAGGCCGGAAACTCACTTTGCCTTGTGTCCTCGGGGCACACGTAGCTTCCATCAGAGACTTGCCAGCCTCTGCAGGGGAGGGCGTGCCGGGGGCCATTTATCCAGCCACAGAAGAGCCCGGCTGGAGCAGGCCGAGGCCTGGACACGCACCGAGTGAGGTCCGGCCAGTCTGCCGCGGCCGCCTGCTCGCCAGGCCCCCTTGTCACACGCCGTCGGAGAGCGCATGTCAAGCTGGGCCGGGGTGCCCGGCAGCTGGCAGTGCTGGGGCCGCTGCCCCCTCGGGCTCCCCCGCCTCCTGGGGCTCCAGACACAAGGGTGCTTATCACCTCGGGAGCCCCACTGTGCAACGTGGCATTTCAGACACCGGGGCCGTTGGGCCTGTACCCTGACCTGAGTCCCCGGAGCCTTTCCTCGCCTGCCCTGTGCTGCCCCGAGGCTCCGTCACAGTCCCCATCCAGCCCGGTGGCCCCTGCGCCAAAGGCCCAGGAGCCCGTTCCGTCCCTCCAGCCCCGGGCCCTGGCCCCCCTGGGGCTGGGAGCCTGGGCACCGGCGTCCTGAGTGTGACTCCTGCTCGGGGGCCTGCGCGCCCCACCCAGGAAGCTGGGGAGCCGACGTGAGCCCAGCTGCCCTCACGACCCTTGGCCTCCGTTCGGGTCTGAGAAGTTTCCGGCCCCGCCCTCATCCGGGGCTCCGGATCCCCGAGGGAGGAGCCTCAGGCCCCAGCCGGCTCCCTGTCTTCTCCCCTCTGGGGGCCCCAGTGGCCGGGTGGAATTCGGTCTTCTCTGGAAACACGCGGCCTTCCCATAACATCTGAAATCACAGACACCAGGTCCTTCAACGCACAGATGGGGAAACCGAGGCCCAGGGTTGGGAGGGGATCTGACCCACCCCCAGGGGCCAGGGGAGCTGCCTGGGCCCCATCCTCGCCCTCAGCTAGGCCTCCTGGCTCCACCCCGCTCTGGCCCCTGACGGCTGTGGTCTGTCTGGGTCGATGGACGCCTTGGCCTTTCCCGGCATTTGACTTTGACCTGACGGGGCACTGACTTCAACCAGGATGTGGGGCTAGTGGTCACAGGGCCTGGGGCGGGGCCCTCCTCTGTGCCTCTGCCCCTGAGATCCCCGGAGTACCTGCCCTGCTCTCCTGGGGGCCCTTGGCCTGGAGCAAGCTCCCAGGACCAGCTCGTGCGCCCGGTTCTCACCACCCCACAGGGCGGGGCTCCTCCACGTTACCCAGAACCATGGGAAACAGACAGCCTGGGCACCCACCAAGGGCACATGGGGTCAGCAGATGGGGTCAGCACCAGAACCCCACCAGGCCTGGGGACAGAAGCCCCTTGGGAAGAGGCTCTTGGAGGAGCAAAGCCTCTGCCCTCACCAGAGGTTGAACTGGGACCTGAGCTTGTGGCAGGCTCACCAGGGCCCGGTGGGCAGTGGCTGAGCTGCTTTGGAAGGATGTGGGGGCCAGCAGACCTGGGACAGACATCTCTGTGTGCAGGGGATGCTGTAGTTTTGGAAGCAGCACGTCCTCCCCTGGAGCAAAGCTGTCAGCCAAGGCTTAGCCTCCTC
Source organism: Physeter macrocephalus (assembly GCF_002837175.3). Taxonomy (NCBI): domain Eukaryota; kingdom Metazoa; phylum Chordata; class Mammalia; order Artiodactyla; family Physeteridae; genus Physeter; species Physeter macrocephalus. Next base: position 181,386,104 of record NC_041224.1, read on the forward strand.
CAGGAAGTCCTCCGTGATTCACATGGTTGTGTGCCAAAGAAAGGAAACTCTGTCAGTATATTCCGGCCTTCTCTCCCCAGTTTGCCCCAAATCATGAGCTCTAAAGAAAGCTCTGGTATGCCCACTTTGTCTTCTGGAGCCCGGGAGGGACTGGCCAAGGACAAATCGACACGAACCGGGACAAGGGCTGAGTGTTGGGAGGGCTTGGGCTCTCGCATAACAGCTGGGCTCTGCAGACGTCGTTCTGAGAGTGAACTGTCCCAAGAGAGATGGGTGCGGCCCTCCAGACCCCATCCTGTGCTCGTGGACGGAAGGCTGGGTGGGCGTCAGTGCTCAGGCTCAGTCCCTGTTTTGTGTAAGGGGACAGGCTTGGAGACACTTGGCGACTTGCCGGAGCCCCGCAGAGACACACGGCAAGCCAGGAGGGAGCCTGCGTGCCCTGCGCTCTCTTTGATCGGTCTGGATACTGGCCGGGAGTCAGGGGTCACGCCGTGGAGCCTCGGACCACGGTAGATCCTGGCCAGAGCCTGCACCCTTGCCTTGCCCTGGAGGCTGTGCCAGACCCACTGCCCCCAGGGGAACCTGAGCACGCGAGAACGCCTAGGGGAACCCGTTCACAGAGGACCCCCCAGGGGAACCCACCTGCACGCAGGAGAAACCCCACTCCCTTCTCCGGGGCTGTTGCGGTTCCCTGGCTGCGCGCACTCTTACTTCTCACAGGGGGGTTCCCATTCTCCAGAGAAGCTGCCGGGTGTTTTATAAGAGCCAGACTTCATGGTGCAGAACCCAGGGCCATAACGGGGAGGGCAGTGAAATTTCTCGTTGGGGTCAATTGCTTGGGGCCCCGGGGGCAGGGAGGCGCGTGTCAGGGCTGCTCCTGGTCGAGGGGGGTTGGAAGGGTCCCAGCTGGGCACTCGGTCACCTGCGCTTGGCTCGGCCTCCGGGGAGATGGATGGTGGGTCAGCTTGCTGCTTACGTGAGGTTGGAGCTGAGCGGGAGGGGGTGACGCCCGGAGAGGAGGGATATCCTGACCGTGGTTCTAATTCCCTCTGGCACCCACGGATCCTTTCCCCTCGGGGCACCCAACTGTCAGAGGAGGCGACTAGCTGGGAGAGCTCCGGTGTCGAGTCCTTGTTCCTCTGTGTTGCCAGAGAACGAGTTGCGGGGGAGCGACTTCAGTGGGATTCTGCAGGGGCGGCACCGCCATGGGGTCTGCGCAGCCTGAGGACCGCCGAGCAGACCGCCAGGTGACTTCGGGAGGGCACTTCCAGGGCACGCGCCGGAGTAGAGCGAGGGTCGTCCAGGCCGCTGGACGCAGCGGGATATCCGGGACGGGGTGGTGGCCTCAGCCGTGCAGCCACATCGACGTGGCCGGGTGTCCTGGGTCAGAGCCGCCCCGGCAGGGCTCCATCTGCCCTCGGCAGTGGGGCTGAGTGCGTGGTCCCGGGGGTGACCGATTCCTCACAAAGGGTCCCTCTCTTTTCATGCAGCCAAGGCCCAGAGAGGAGAGCGGGGACACCCCTTCCTTCCTCCACCTGCAGCTCGCACCTGCGCCCTCCTCTGAGTCATCTAGGGGCTGAGACCCCCGTGAGCAGGGACCAGAGGGACCCCAGGCTTCACGGGCATCCGCGCCCAAAACACCGTTGCCCTGACGTTGTGCCCGCAGGTGACAGGCACCCTCAGAGGCCGATGTCGGGGAGGGTTGGGGTGTCACCCGAGCCAAGAAACAAGGCCAGGGCACTGAAGTCGCGCAGAGAATATTCTCTACTGCAGCGCAACGAAGATGGAAATCACCCAGGTTCCTGGGAATTAAGGAAATTGCCCATCAGTCAAAGAAGAAACCATAATTAAGAAGCTAAGCATTCGGCTCAATAAATTAGAAAAAAAAAAGGAGGGAAATAAAAAGAAGAGCAGTAATTAGTGAAATAAGAAAATAAATATACAAAAAAAGGCTCAATAATGCCAAAAAATTGATCTTTGAAAGGATTTATGAAACCTATAAATCTCTGGTAGGTCTGCTCAAGAAAAATGAGGGAAGACATAAATGGCTGAGATTTGGAGCGTGAAAGGGAACATCTCTGCAGCGTTTGCAGATAACAGAAGTTCAGGAAGAGGAAAAATTAAAATGGAATATTATAAACCAATTTATGTCAACGTGTTGGAAACATTTGATAAAATGGACAATTTCTAGAAAAATACACTTAAAACTCGCACACTAGAAAGAAAAAAACCTGAAAAGTCCTTACCTATGACTATTAAAGAAATTGAATTTAGGGACTTCCCTGGAGGCGCAGTGGTTAAGAATCCGCCTGCCGATGCAGGGGACACGGGTTCGAGCCCTGGTCCGGGAAGATCCCACATGCCACAGAGCAACTAAGCCCGTGTGCCACAACTACCGAGCTTGTGCTCTAGAGCCCGTGAGCCACAACTACTGAGCCCGCGTGCCACAACTACTGAAGCCCGCGTGCCTAGAGCCCGTGCTCCGCAACAAGAGAAGCCACCGCAATGAGAAGCCCGTGCACCGCAACGAAGAACAGACCCCACTTGCTGCAACTAGAGAAAGCCTGCGTGCAGCAATGAAGACCCGATGTGGCCAAAAATAAATAAATACAATAAATAAAAATTAAGAAGAAAAAGAAATTGAAAACCTTCCCTCAAAGAAAACTCCAGGAGTAGATACCCCTCACAAGTTTTGCTTAAATATTTGAGGAAGAACTAACGCCAATTTTATACAAGCTCTTCCAGGTGACAGTAAAATAGGGAGCTCTTCCCAACTTACTTTATCAGGCGAGTGTACCCTTAATACACAGATCCAAACAGGAAAGTATAAGGAAGGAAAATCCCACTTATTAATACAGATGCATTTTAAATAAAACATCAGCCAACTGAACTTTTACAAAAGGTCACCCATCATGTGCGAGTTGCCTTTATTTCAGTGTCACAAAGTTAAACAGAAAAAAATCTATCAGTATAATTACCCATAAAAAAGATATTAAAGGAGAAAAATTATATGATCATCTCAAAAGATGTACTGAAAATGTTTGATAAAATTCAACACTAATTTATAATAAAAATATCCATTAGTGAACTTGGAGTAAAAGAGAACTCTTTAATACAATGAAGAATATTTTTGTAAAACATACAAAAGCATAATACTTAACGGTGAGACAGAGAGTCTTTCTCTTTGCGATTAGAAATCAGAGAATGGTGCCCTCCTGAGCCCAGTTCCGGACACCCCGGACAAACCCGTCGGAGAGGAAGCAGTAAGGGTGTAAGCATAGGAAGAGACAGAGCAAAACTTTCATTATTTGTAGATAAAATTGTTGAGAACATGGTAAATGTCATACCTTATAGTTAAGTTCTTAGAATCAATAGGGAGCTCAGCAAGGTTGTTGAATTAAAAAAAATAGGATACACGGTTCAATTATGTTTCTACAATGCTTCAGTCGACAATTAGAAAATAAAGTTTAAAACAAAGATACTATTGGTAAAACATCAGGAAGTACAGTCAGCCCTCCATATCCGCGGGTTCTGCATCCGTGGATCCAACTAACCGCTGATAAAATTGTTGATTGAAACCGCAAACGCGGAATCCTCGGATACGGAGAGCTGACTATACTTTGTTATTTTGTATAAGGCACCTGAGCATCTGGGGATTCTGGTACCCACTGGAGGAAGGAGTGGGTGGGGGGGGCGGTCCTGGAACCAGTCCCCCGAGGATAAAGACGGATGGACGATTGCGTTAAATACCCAGGAATGAACCTAACAAAATGGGGGTAAAACTTCTATTCAAAAGTCTACAAAACATTCTTGAGAGAAATCTTTTAAAATTTAGATTAAAATTTAATTTTGAAAAAGACCAGGAAAATGATGGTCGTGGATTCTAAGATTCAATATTTTTACGATTTAAAATTTCTCCAAATCAATCTAATATTTCAATGCAATACCATCCCAAATCCCAATGGATCCGCTCTCTCCAGCCCCCATCTCTGTGTGTGTCATGCCCAGGAAATTCTACAATCTGTTTTACAATATAAAGGACCAAGAATAACCAGGACACAAAAGGAGGAGGAGGAAGAGGAACCGTAGTACCTGATTTTGACGTTTGCTGTGATGTTAAAACTGAGCCAGTACGGCATTGGCAAAACAATAGACACGAGTGGATCTAAACAGAGAACCATGAAACAGACCTGTGCGTAGACAGGTATTTGGCTTGTGAAAAATGTAGCACCAAAGAGCAGTGGAGAACTAGTGGTGTGCTGGGGCGATCAGATATCCAAGGGGACACAGATGAGCTTGAAGCCCACCTCACACCACACACTCAAATCTGCTCCAGGTCGGATGGACATCTACGTGCAAGAGGCAGAATAATAAAGTCTTTAGAAGTTCGTGTAGAAGAAAAGCTTCATGCTGTTGGGATAGAAAACATTTTATCATCACTAACCCTAAGGGAAAATATTGATGTATTTGACTACATTAAAATCAACAGCTTCTATTCATCAGAAGACATCACTCACAGAGGATAAAGACAAGCCGCAGAAGGGGAAAGGATATTTGAAAAATGTAGTAAATAAAGGGCTTGTATCCAGAATTTAAAACAGCCTCCTACAAACAATAAGTAAAAAGGCAAGAAAAAGGGCAAGAGACTCAGGCGAACACTTCACCAAAAAGGACATCCAAATGTCCAATAAACGTATGAAAAAGTATGCATCAGAATCTTTTATTATGAAAATGCTAATTAAAACCCCAAAGACCTATCACTACATAGGCACCAGAATGGATAAAAAAAGAAAAAGACTGACAAGAAAAGTGGGGGTAAGAACACAAGCAGCGGGGTCTCATCACGGCAGTTGGGTGTGTGAGTTGCCACGCTCAATTTAGGGAACTGTTTGCCAATATCTGGGGAAGTCGGAGATGTCCATTTGCTCAGACTCAAAAATTCCACACCCCAGGAGTACAGGTCAGGGACGTGCACACACCTGTGCACGCACCTTGGGGTGCCCAAGACGTGGGTAAGGATGGGGCATTAGGTGCACTATGTCAACTCAGGAAAACCAAACATCAATGGATGGTAAAATGGATAAAAACACTGTGGTACGGTCATGGTGCAGGAAACTGAAGCCAAAAGAGTGGGAAAGCTGGAGCAACACCCAACACGCTGAATCTTCCAAACAGCATTTCATGGGAGAGAAACCAGAAACGAAAAAATGCATGCAAGGGAAACCGGAGAGATGAATAACAGGCGATAATTAAACAGATCGCAGCAGTGACCCTGGGCTGCGCCCTCCAGGTCCCAAGGCCACATTCTCGGTAGGCATGAGCCCCTTCATGGGGGTAGGGGGATTGGTGGCTGGAAGGCAACTGGGAAACCAGAACATAGCCTCCCAGTTCGAGCAGGACACGAGCTGAGGACCCAGCTAAGACAGCCTCCACACGCCGGGAGAGCTCTGGAAAGTAAAGAGCTAGAGAGCATACATCCCCGGTACCCTACCTGAGGAACTCAAACACCCGTGAACAAGGACAGGGGAGGTGCCTGGAGGAGCAGCGACCTTTACAATGTCTCTAAGCTTACAAGGAAATCAACGGAACATTGGAAAACGGCTCTGTTTTCTTTACTCATTCTCGCCCCTCCCCCCCCCCCACTCGTGGTCCCATCTCTGGGCACAGCCGTGCTTGGGGACCGGGAACAGAGCAGACGTCCTGGAGCAGGACTTCCAGACCATCCTCAGGACTGGGGACTCCTGGAGCCCCTCCCTCCTCCCTCCCTCTTCAGGGGTCCTGTGTCGGACCTCCGTCCTCCCGGGCCAGGAGAAGAGGCTGGCTGGAAACTGGTGGGAAGCAGGGTGGCATCTCCCACCCACCACCCCATGGGGAGCGATGGCTGCCCTGCCCCAAGCCAAGTTGGTCAAGATAAGGTGCAGGTCCAAGTGCCAGTGGGTCAGCAAAGCCGGTCCCACCAGGTCAGCACCCCGGTCAGCGCCCTGCACACACGGGGTGGGCCCCTCGCCCACGGAGTCGCGGTGGGGTGGCCGTGGTGGCAGTGCGGGGCGGGGGCGTTGCCCCCCGACGTGGAATGCCTTTACCTAGATGTCCAGCTTCTCCCACCTGCACACTGATGGTCCCCTTGCCGCTGTGTCCTTGACCCCTGCTGGGGGCCCCTGGGCACGGAGTCCAGAGTGAACCCTGGGAGAGCAAGACAAGGACTTGTCGGGGGGGATGGGGTGCCCAGTCCCCCAAGAAGGAGAGGATTCTCCATGCATGACCCTCAGGACTTCCAGGTTCCCACTGCACACTCCTGCTGCTGCTGGGCCGTGACCCACCAGCCCCTCTGGCCACGACAAGTTCCCCCGGGGACCTTGTTTTCCTCCCCCCTGGGCTCAGGCCCCACTGCGTGCATTCGTCCGACATTTATTCAGCAAACGTCTGCCGGGCTCTGGCTCTGCCTCGGCCCTGGGCGGCGGGGCTCGGGGGGGGGGGGGCAGGTGGGAGATGCAGCACACCATCTCCCCACGTCTGGAACCCTCTGCACAAATTCTGGGGGGGTTCCTGGGCCCATGCCCAGGGAGCGCCTTCTCAGAGAAGGACTCAAGGTGAGCGGGGACCTTCAGGAGATGAACTCACGAGGGAGGGGCACCGGCTCCCGGCCCGAAAGCGTTCATAAATCTCCCCGACAAATGTCCTCTCTTAGCCCGGCACAAAGCCCGGCCGCTCCTGTTTACCCAAAGGCAGTGAACACGGCCGGACCTGGAAGCGGCGGATCGCAGCAGAATGGATGGGCCACTCAGTACCCCTCATCTGTAACCCGGGATGTGATGGAAACACGGGCAGGCGTGACCCGGAGAGAGGGCGGGTGCGGAGGGCAGGGAAGGGGGCCCAGCACCCACTTCCCGGCGTGTGTCCGCGCTCGGCCGCGGTCTCCCAGCCAAGGGCAGACGGGGCCAGCTCAGCAGCCGCACCTCCCGAGCCCCTTTCCGTGGCTGGCTGCCTCCTTCCGGAAGAAGGCGGCTTGTGTTGAGGCTCTCACGCTGTGACGCCAGTGGGACCTCAAGACCCAGCCCCCGCTGGGCTGTCTCCCCCCAGCAGCTCCACAGCCCCTTGTCCTCCCTGCCTGCCACTCTTGCACCTGCTGTGACTTACCCTGGGGCCCCTGCTTCCCATCTTGGCACGAGAGTCCAGGGGACTGCGGTTCTCCGGACATCAGGGCAGGGAGTGCCCAGAATGCAAGCTCAGGCTTGTCCAGGCTCTTGGCCTGGGCTGCCGGAGGGCAGGGGGGCCTGGAGCATATGAGGGGGTGTCAGATGGCCCCTCTCTTTTGGATGCCGCCGTTGGAACCAATTGGAGGAGGACTTGGGGGCAATGGTAAATGAAAGGCCAGTCTCTTTTATTCCAAAAGTTTCAAGCTCTCCTGTAACCCCGATAGGGACTGGAGCCTGCTGGCCCGGCACTGCCCACTGCTGCAGCCCCTCGCCCTTTGCGGGTCCGGGAGGTTGCTTGCGGCCCGCCCTTGAAAGCCGTGCCCTTTTACTCAACGCGTGGACGCCGTGGGCCTCCCCGGGCACCACCTCTCCCTCTGAAGCTCCCCCCAAGAGCAGGAAGGATGGCTGTGGCCGAGTCCCATCCCACACGGCCCCTGGCTGCCTGGTCAGCCTAGTCAGTGGCCAAGGGACAGATGCAGAGCACAGGGGCCGGCTGCCACCTCCCCCGCTTTCCACCTGCAGAGTGTGCACGTGTGTGTCCATGCGTGTGTGCATGAGAGAGTGTGTATGTTCGTGTGTGTGTGTGTGTGTGTGCGTGCGCGCGCAAGACGAGCCCACACGGTCCTCTGGAAAGCCAATCCCATGGTGATGTGCCCCTGGGGGTTTGGGGACGACGTCTGGGTCCACACAACCCAGAGTCTCTGGGCCCACGGCATCGCACAGGGGTCAGGACAGGCCCAGGGGCGTGGGTGCCAGGAGAGTCCCAGGCCCACCCTGCAGCTCCGGCCCCTCGGGAAGGGCTCACGTACACCCGGCCCTAGAGGGCCAGGCCCGGGAACACTGAACCTGTTTGAGGAGGTGACCTATCTCGGACCCGAGTCCCAAGCCCTGGCACCTCGGGACTCAGAACTGGGAGACCAGAGGGGCAGGACACGGGTCCCAGGGCAGCCTCTCTGCCTGGTGCCTCAGAGAAACAGCACAGCTTGGTCCAGCTGGGCAGTCCCCCACCTCCCTGGTCACCCCCGGGGCAGGCGCCGTGCAGGGCCCCTCCCACCGGTCAGCGCTCACCTCTGCACGGGCCGAGGTCAGACGCGCACCACGCCCTGCGGGCAGGTTCTGAGCCCCTGGCGGGCCAAGTCCAGGATCCGGGGAGACTTGCCGAACCCAGGAGGGCTTTGTGCCTGGCTGGGTGCTTGAGAGCTGGGCCCTCGCAGCCCCTGTTGGCCTTGCCGACGCCAAGTGGCAGGTGGGACAGAGCAGACACGCGGGACGGGGTCTCTCCACTGCCTCCCCGCCCGCCTCACGCTGCGCCTGGCTCACCGGATCACCCTCGGCCGGTGGGCAGGCGGTCAGGCCCCAGCGAGCCTGTCCCTGCCGTCCCCCCGCACGGCGGAGGCAGCGGCTGGCTGGCCTCGTCACCTGTCCCCCACTGAGGTCTGCGGGATGAGGTCGGGTCTAGGGGCACCTGCGGGGCACCGTGGGCGGCGCTGGTTCCGGACGCTCAGCTGCGGGCGCTTTCTCACGAAGCCGTCGGTGACTGGTACAAGGCTGCAGGCTGCATCCGCCTCGGGAAGGCCTCCCCCTCGGGGTCGCTGGGCCAGGCAACGGGGGCCCGGATCTGCTCCTGCCCCGCCCCGCCCTGCCTGTTCAGTGACGTGGGCACGCCCGCGCCCTCCCCCCCGCGGGCCTGGCGTCCTCGTCCGGAACCAGGGGTTGGGCTGCCTTGTCCGTCCAGGCCCTTCCAGCCCCGTCAGGCCGTGGCGTCACACCTGCGGACCCCCCAGCCCTTTGCTGCCCCGTCTGCTCGTCCGTCCCGGGTGCCGGGCACCTCCCCACGGCTGCCGGGCACCTCCCCACGGCTGCCCACGCGCCAAGAGACTCAGACGCTGGCGCTGCTCCGGGACAGCTCAGGGCCTCACCCCGGCGGCTGAGCGGGGATCTGCGTGCTCTGGGCCCGGCTAACGCGACAAGCACAGCCGTCAGCGCGGTAATGATGCGATTACACGGCTAATCAGCTCAGCGCGTCCGCCACCACCCGCAGCCCCCGCCTCGCTGAGGGGTCTGCACGGCCTGTGGCCAGCATCTCACCCCTAATGAGCGGGGCTGCGCTCTCCTGGAGGCGGCCCCGCGGGAGGCCCGTGACCCAGCTGCTCTGGTGACTGAGGCGTGGGCCCAGAGCCCGGGCACCTCTGCCCATCGCCCCGCCTGCTGGGAGGCGGTCCCAGGGCTGCCGGTGGACAAAGGCAGCGCTCTTGGTTTCCGTGGTGATGGCCTGCAAACGCCCTCCCCGCCTCCCGGGCTCTGGGCTCCTGCCTGGAGGGGGTGGGGCCTGGCAGCTGAGAGGGACGAGGGGGGAAGCTCTGCTTCCCCTCCCCCAGGGCCCCGCCGCACATCTGATTTGCAGCAGAGGAGCTCAGGGTCTGAAACGCGCCAGCGCCCGGCTCTGACCTGGGACCATTCGGAGCAGCAGTTTTGCAGCAAGAGATAGACGTGTAACAGGAGGATTCCGTGTGCGGAGAGGCGGCGCTGGGCTCACGGCTCGGGCAGAGTCGGGGGAGCCCTGTGACCATGGAGAGCGTGACCACTGGCCAGAGCGGGGACAGCCCGCGATGGGCTCCCAGTGAGGTGGCCCCTGCTCTGGGCGGCCCCGACGGAGACCTGCCACCAGTGTCTGCGGAGGCCTGTGCCCACGCTCAGTGACACAGCACCAGCCCCGTCGGTCTCCCTGCCCCGCCGGGACACAGATGCTGCAAGAGCAGGGCCTCGGTCCCACCTGCCGCCCGCACCCGGCACGTGGTCCCACGCAGGGCTGCCACCCAGAGGCTGAGGGCCCCTTCGCCCTCGGGTTCCCCAGAGCCCTCGGTGGGCCGCCTGCCTGAGATAGATGCAGCCCGCAGCCTGCACTACCGTCAGCTGCTGTGTACCCAGCAGCCCCAAACTGAGCAGCTAAAAACAATGCAGATTTACCATCTCACAGGCTCTGGGGTCAGGAATCCAGGAGCAGCTTAACGGGGTGCCTCTGGGTCAGGGTCTCTCGCGGCTGCAGTCAAGGTGTCAGCCGGGCTGGGGGAGGAGGGTGCACCAGGGGCCCCTGAGATGGTGCAGGGAGGTGGGTGCAGGGCTCAGGTGACGAGGGGGCTGGTGGAGACGGGGTTCTTCACGTGTCGCTCCAGGAGCCCATCCCTGCCTGGCAGCATCTCCTCCAGGCACAGGTGGACTTGTCCTCACAGAGGGACAGGGCTTTGTCCAGCCTCTGCTTGGCCTTACCCTAAGGACGCAGGAGGCCAGGATGAGGTGGGAGAGGCGGGAACTTCTCTCCGGGAACCCAGTGGGACGTGTCGCTGTCAATCACAGTGGACCTCCCTCCCTCCCTCCCTCCCTCCCTCCCTCCCCCTCCACGCCCTCCCCATGTGTCCCCTCCCTCCCAGTGGTCCTTCCTCAGCGTCGAAGGATGAGGCCTGGGCTGGACTCCACTACTGCACGAAGCGGACAGAACCCTGCCCCGATCCTGCCTCCACCTCAATTTGCAGAGTGACCTTGGGTAAGTCACTTCCCTTCAAGGAGCCTCAGTGTCCCCATCTCCCGTGGGTGATGGGACTAGATTTTTTCTTCTCTTCTTTAATCTCGGAGCCATAGAGATCCAGGGCCAGGGGGTGATCAGTCACCATTCATTCACTCATCAGACATTCATTGTACCTCTCCTGTAGTGAGGAGAACGGTGGCCCCCAGACACCTCTGTCCATGTAACCCAATCCACAGAACCCATGAACATGAACTTATTTGGAGAAAGGATCTTTGCAGATGTAATTAAGGCCAGGATCATCCAGACACTAAATCCAACAACAAGTGTGCTTGTAAGAGACATACACAGAGGAGGGAGCCATGGAAAGACTGAGGCAGAGATGGGAGAGATGCAGCCAGAAGCCACAGAAGAGGCTGGAAGAGGCAGGAAGGCTCCTCCCCTCTAACCTCTGGAGGGCGCATGGCCCTGCCGATGCCTGGATTTTGGTCTCCTGCCTCCAGAACTGTGAAGGAATAAATTTCTGCTGTTTCACGTTCCCTAGGTTGTGGTCATGGGTTACGGCAGCCCCAGGGGACACGCAGCTTCTGTGTGCACCGCTCACTGACAGGGGACAGAGACCACAGGGACAGTTATCCTGGGAAGGGAAGGTGGGCTGAGGGCCAGGGGCATGTGGAGTCGGGGGCTTCTCTGCCCTCTTCCTCTCCCCTCGTCCCGAGGCCCCGCGGGACCAGCCATCCATCAGCTTACTGCAGTTATAAACGGCATCCACAGTCCTTAAGCCTTGGGGAGGACGGCCTCCCATTTCAATAGTGATCTGCTACCGGATGTTATGAGGAATGGGCTGACAGGCCCTGGGAAACGTCCTCTAATGGACACAGCATCAATCCTAATGGACGCGTGACCGCGTGTCAGGCTGGAGTCTCTCCAGGTTTGCACATCACAAGGAATTTAAGCAGGACCCCAGTTAAATGGCTTACGATAAAAATAGTTAACCTGTTCTGAATGCAAGATGTGAGCTCATCAAGGAAAGAGGCACTTAATTCTCTTTGAGAAGAAATAACCACGGAGTCAGATTTAACCACCATACTACTTCCTATAACTTCTGCCCAATTTTGCAAATCGTTACTTGCACAGTTAATGGGCAGGACTTGATGAATGGAGTGAGGTTGCTCTCAGCCGAACAGGGGATGCTGGTGATGAAGCCACAGGTGGAGGGCGTGGAGCTTGTGGCGGGGCCCCTGGGCTCACCCCGGGTGGAAGAGGTTGCGGGAGAAGGGCCACCTCCGGGGGCTGCCCGAGGAAGGGCTTCTCCACCCTGGACGGAGGTGGCGGCTTTGGCGGGTTGGGGGGCAAGGACCGCAGAGGCCGAGTCCGGGGACATGGCCCCCAGGCCGGGCCATCTGCCCTCCCACTACCTGCCAGGAGTCTCACCTCGCGGCTGTCGGTTACCCGAGAATCCACGCACGCTCGCTTCCCAGGATGTGCTGTTTGCCAAAGCCCTCTCCTACCTTTTCTTTGACTAGCTCCCCACACGTCCAGTGACAGAGGTCCTGTATCCAAAGGCCAAGCCCCCCCTGAAGATCAGCGGGCAAGAGCTTTTAAAGGGGAGTTTCAGGGGTGTGTAAGGGGAGGCAGGGGGCTACATGCAGAACAACACAGCCGGCTCTGACAGTCACCTTGAAACCGGTCATCGGTGGTCTGATTAGCGTCCTCTCGATCGTTTAAGTACAGTTAGTCTTCAGTTCCAGGGTCAGTTTGTTTCCATTTCTTTGAGACCTGCTCTCGAAATTGTGGCAGCTTAGGTCATGGCTAGAGGCTGACCATCATGCAGCTAACTTCTTCTTCCTGGTGGCGGTTTCAGTATCGACAAAACAGCTCACAGGACATGGCTCAGAATCGTATCTCTAGCCCTTGAGGAGGAACTAAAAGTCCTTGACTCTGCTTAATGACTGAGCTATTATTATTCTGTGTCCTGTCTGACTGTTTTCCTTTGCTTCTGCATTTTCTCGCTTCGCTGATCAAACTTATTCTTTGTCTAAAGTTTTTCTACAGACAAAAGGCAGGTGGAGGACATGGGGGGCAGGGAGTGGGGGAAGGACCATAGGGTCCGGCTCTATTTCAGACAAGAGGACTCAGCAGGGCAGTTCTGGCACGCTGCTGCAGACGCTTCCCGAAGACGTCCAGGTCTTTATCCTCGGAACCTGTGAATGCCATCTTACCTGGAAAAAGGGGCTTTGCAGGTGGGAGTCAATCAAGGATCTTGAGATGGGGAGGTTGTCCTGGATGACTCGGGGGAGCCTTGAATGTAATCACCTGTCTCCTTACGAAAAGGAGGCAGAGGAGATATGACAAGAGGATGGAAGAGAGAAGGTGATGTGACCACAGAGGAGAAGTTGGAGTGATGCAGCCACGAACGAGCCAGGGAATGAAGGCAGCCACCGGAAGCTGGAGAAGGCAAGGGATGGATTCTCCCCAAGAGCCTCCAGAGGGAGCACAGCCCTGCCAACACCTTGGTTTCAGCCTAACGAAACCCATTTCAGACTTTTGATGTCCGGACCTCTGAGAGAATACATTTCGGCTGTTTTAAGCCAACCAATTAGTGGTAATTTTTATACAGCATCAGTAGGAAACTAAGACACTCCTGAAACAAGAAACATGGAGACGGGCACCACTGGCACTGAGAAAAAGGCAATGATGTCCTCAAGGACACAGGCTCCTCTCCTTTCCCTCAACCGTCCTTGAATGTTGGCTATTTGTCCTTTGGCTTGTCACCTCATGGACACAGACTGGTTGCCATAGCTCCAGGTGTCACATCTTCACTCGACAGCATCTAAGGCAGGAAGAGATGAAAGTTGGGGTGGGAGGGGTGGCTTCTCCTTATGTGGTCCGGTCTTTCATCAAAAAGGAGAATCTCTTCCAGAAGCCACTCAGTGTACTTCCTAGGCTGGTCCAACCAAGGGCACATGGCTACTCTGGGCCGGTTGATCGCAAAGGGAATAGGCAGCTCTGATTGGCTTAGACCAATCCCAAGTCACGTCCAGGCCGGGCACAGTCTCCCCCCGCACAAGCGGGCTCCGTTGGCAAGTTGACGAGGGGACGCGTCGGGGCGCTCAGCCTGTCTCAGAGAGTGAGCGGTGGGGTGGGCTCAGGCCGGCCTCCTGGGTGCCCCCCACCCAGCTGCCTCCCTAGGGCGCCCCCTACTGCCTGTCTCTGGAGGGGTCACCACCAGGATGTCCTTGTCACAGCCCTGCCTCGGCAGGACACCGACGCCCGCCTAATGTCGCACACCCGGCAGGCGGGCCCTCTGCGCACTGGCACCTGGCTGCCCACGCCTCCCTGAGGGTCTCCCTTCCGTGGCTCCTGCGTCCTCCCCTCAACCGACGAGTCTGTTTCAGGCTGGAAAGAAACCGAGGGCTGTCATGTTACCATGAACCCAGCAGGACTCCGTGCCCCTCTCACGCCCTTCCTCCCCTCCTGGGGGCTTCCCAGGCGTCTCCGGGCTCTGGGTCTCCTGGCTCTGCCTCTCGTCCGCGTCGGCCGCCTTACCAGCCCTGAGCCGAAGGACTCCTTCCTCCAGGCTGCCGGGTGGCTCCTCCCAAGGTCAGTGTGACCCAGCCCTCCTTGGCCTGAAGACCCACGTCCCCGTGACCACGACCCCCGCTGCCCGGAAAAGACAGACAGACGCCGGGGGACCCTGTGCTCTTGGGCCGTGGGGCAGAGGAGGGCTCTCTGCAGGCTTCAGGACGGGCTTCCTGGAGGAGGAGGAGGTTACCCGGGGGCTGTGGTGGGGAGAGCCCTGGGGCCGGGGGGTGGCAGGCCCTGGTCCTGCTGTCCCGAACTGGGACCCTCGGTGCCCCGGGGCCTGGGGCCTTTCCTGCTGCTCTCCGTCCTCCCAGCTGCTCAGCCCCGAGACTCCGACCCGCCCACGCGGTCTGTCCCTGGAGACCCAGCTGGCTGCCCCATCCTGGACGGTCGCTCTGGGCCTCCCCCGCGGCCCGAGGTGCCCACCCACGTAGGACTCACTCGCTGGGTGGCCTCCTTCCTCCTCACCGCACCCCCGTCACGAGAACCCCTCTGGAGGCGCGGGGCCCAGGCCGGCCCCCACCTTGCCCGGGGCCCTTCGTGGAACAAATGAGCGAGTGATGAGCTCCTCCGCCACCGCTGCCAGGGCATCCTCTGGCCTCTGCACGCCCAGGGCCCCAGCCGCTCGGCCCACCTCTGCCTGTCCGGGGGGATTCGGGTCGGTGGGCAGGGGCTGCCTGGGAGCCGAGGGGGAGGGCTCCCCTGCCCGTGCCCACCATGGAAGGCTTTCCGGGCTCCGGCCAACCTCCGCCAAGCCTCAAACTCGGGAGCCGCTGAAAGCATCCCGTGCTGTCACCGGCCTCTCGCCGCCGCTTCTACAGATGTGGCCTGTGCCCCCCCCCCCACCGGGTTCTTAGGATGCCCTGGCGCTCCGTCGTCCACCGGGCCAGTCTGGCTGGAGTTCAGAAGCCTGGCAAGGCTGACGGGGCGCCTTGGACTTGGACCCGGCAGGCGTGAGCCACAGCTGGCCCTGCGCAGGGCCTCCCGGGTCCCTCGGGGTGAGCTGTCCTGGGGGCGTCCTCGCTTCTCCACCTGGGGGGCATTTCCTGCTCTCCTCAGACCCCGTGGGCAGGGGCCAGTGTCCGCAGCGGGGCTCCTGCTGGGCCTGAGGCTCTCGTGCGTCGTAGCTCTTTGAGCCCGGTGCCTCTCCTAGTGTTATTTTTATTTATATACCTGAAGCCTCCAAACAGCTGCTTCATTGAGATTCATTCATCACAAGGCTTAATCAAAATAACGCTGAGCATCTAACTCAGCGCGCATCGCTAAAGCAAATGTTTGTTTTGCCGCAGTCAGTTAGGGCTGTGCGCGGAGAGCATCCGCCCCCCCCGCCCCCCCTCCCACCGGCAAGGAAGCCGAGTGGCCCTGAGCCCCCTGCACTCCCTGGGATGCACCGATGGGCGGTTGCCGAGAGGGCAGCAGGGAGCGGGGAGGGGGCGTTTCTCAGCCTGCGTGGGGCGGGCCCTCCCCCGCAGGGTCTGGAGGGCAGACGGGGGGGGGCCCTGGCGGGGAGGGGGCTGCAGGGCCCTGACGCTGATTCATGCCCCGCCCCCGTCCCCTCTCAGCATCTGAACTGGAAATCTGAGTCCCACTCCCCGGGGGGGGGGGGGGGGGGGGGGGTTCCCCTGTCCTCAAGCGGGGGGACGGTTTGGTTCCCCCAACA
>NC_041224.1:181402122-181424658 GCF_002837175.3 Physeter macrocephalus
GAGCCCCACTCCCGGGGGGGGGGGGGGGCGGGGCTTCCGCTGTCCTCAAGCAGGGGCACGGATAGATTCCCCAAACAGGACATGGGACAGGCATGGAGAGGACCCCGTGGAGGAGGACGGCTGAAGGGGAGGGGCCCGGCCAGCGGGGGGAGGGGCGGGCCTCCCCAGGGGTCTGCGGGAGAGGAGTTGAGCCCCCTGCAGGTTCCTGCAGCCGCTGCTACAAATTACAGCGAACTGCCTGCCCTAAAGCAACACGACATTGACACCTCCTGGTCTGGAGGTCAGAGGTCTGACCCGGGTCTCACTGGCTTAAGGTCAGGGTGTGGGCAGGGCTGGCTCCTTCCAGAGGCTCCAGGGGAGAAGGGTTTCAGGCCGTTTCCAGGTTCTGGGAGCCACAGGCAGCCCTGGCCGGAGGCCCAGGCTTCCTCCGCACAGCCATCAGCGAGGCACCAGGCCCCCCTCCCCTCCACCCTGCCCTGCCTCTCCTTCCTGCTCTGACCCTCCTCCCATAGGGACCCTCGTGAGCACCCACTCCCACAAACCCGCCCCGTCTCCCACCTTCGCGTCCTTAATCACACCTGCGAGTCTGCAGGTCCCATGGCGACAGGTGGCAAGGACGAGGAAGCTGACGTCGCCGGGTGCCAGGAATCCGCTGCGTCGCCCGAGGTGAAAGGCTGTGGCTGACGGAGAGGAGGGTGTGGAGGAGGGGGGTCCAGCCCAGAGGGTTTCTGAGGGAGGAGAGCAGGGTCTCAGGGCAGCCTGGCTGTGAGGGGGTCAGGGCGCCCGCCCGGGAAGGGCTGCGGAGGGCGGGTCCCCGGGAGAGGGTGCAGACCCAGGCCTTAAGGTGACGGGGACACAGGTGGCCCCAGGCTTAGAATTCACTGTTCCTGAAGGGGCGGTGTAGCAGCAGGGATGGGGCAGGGGTGGGGTCGGCGGTGCTAGAGCCATGACGGTCACGGTGAAGCTCGGGGAGGCCCGGGGGCCCAGCGGTGCCTGGTGTTGGCCGCAAGCAACACCAGTGGGCAGAGCCCCAATTCCCGGGCTGTGCATGCTGCCCGGGATGGCCAGGGGCTGGAGCCCCTCCGAGCCTCCCAGCCTGTCCCAGTTCACGCCAGGTCAGGGGCCCAGCACCTTAGAACCACTAGCAGTTATGGGGCAGAGGAGCCTGGGGTCCCTCTCCTTACAGGACAGGGGGACAGGGGTGAGCAGTTGCTGAAGCAGCAGGGGTCAAGGAGGCCAGAGGGCACCAGGGCCGTGGGTGACCCAGAGCCATGTCGGAGGCATCGCGGCAGCGCGCAGGAAGAGGGGGCCATCCACTGGGTCCAGAGCCACCAAGAGGGCCGGTGTGACGTGAGGGTGGACTTGAGGCTATGGGGATGCCTTCCTGGTGAAAGAGCTGGGCTGGCCCAAGGGCAGCGAGGAAGAAAGGAGGTGACCTCAGCCCGAGTGGACAGGGAAACGGGGCTGGCTTGGGATCAGCTGCGAGAGCCAGAGCAGGGTCCCCCCTCCCCCGAGGAGCCAGGGCAGGGGAAGCAGGAGGCATAACCTTTACGGACACCAGGATGTGGCTTTACTCGTGTTAATCAGCCTTCTTTGATCTGCCCAAGATGTCCTGGTGACTTAGTACCCTGGCCGTCTCTGATCTGCCATCCCATCTGACCCTGCAGGACGGGCCCCTAGTGAGATGCAGGCCTCCCCAGGGAGATCCTTGAAGCTGGTTCCTTCTGGTGGGTTCCACCTCCCCAGCAGGACCGTCCCTGGTTGCCTGCACTCGGGGTCCCCCACCCTCTCACTCGCGTGGTTCTATTCTCACCGTCACCCACAGCCCGTCTGAGACTGACTAGTGGCTTCTGAGCCAGGCGCCCCACCAGGGTTGCGTTCCCCGGGGTGGGGCGGGGCTAAAGGAAGCTCCCCTGCCCACGTTCTCGGGAGCTCAGACTCCCCTTTGCTGGAGGACCTTTCTGTCTCACCCAGAAGCCACTTCCCTTTGTGCCCGGCCCAGTCCTGTGTGAGCCTCTGTCCTGTATGAAACTCTGCCCAACGTGGCCCTGTCTCTACCCCTGTGACACTGCAGGCGAGGCCCCCAGCCCGGCCCCTCACCCTCACTCTCCCCAGCAGGTCCGGAGCCAGGTGACCTGGGCGAGGCCCATCCCTGGGGCAGCCCAAGTGCTCGCTGAGGCAGGCGACACAGATGCCAGTTTCTCCTCTGACCCTCAGCTTCCCCATCCTCCCGTTAGGACCAGGACCAGCCCGCCCCACGGGGCTGCTGTCGGGCCCCAGAGGTGGTGGATACGGAGCCCAGAGCCCGGGCTGAGGTCGGGGGACTCAGGGCCCCCTGGGCTGCTCTCGGTGTAGAAACTGCCCCATTCGCCATCCCAGTGGGACCCTGGGGAGTGACGGAGGTGCTGACAATAGCTCTGCCGGCCACAGGAGCCCTCTGGGACTGTCCCAGCCAACCGGGGTGCTTGGCGATCACTCGGCTGCTTGGGGTGTCTTTCTGCTGCCTCGGGAGATTCTCCCAGGGCCTCCTTCCGCTCCTCCAGCCTCGTCTGTACGGCTGTGGGTCACGCCCCCCACCCCAAAGTCCCCCCTATTCTTTGTGTGCTGTCCATGGCCCCCCCACACCCCCATCCCCAGCTGCACCCTCAGGGCACTTGGGAGCCCTTCTCCCCACTTACAGGCCCTCCTCCACCTCTGCTGGTGTCGATTCAGCACCGACCCCAGATCACATCCCTGCCCCCCAGGAGCCTTCCCTGGCTTGCGCTGGCCATCCACAGGGACCCCTCCTTCCTCTGCCCGCGCGGACCACCCATGGACACTCACCGCCTGGGTCTTGGTACCCGGACTCTGCTGCTGGTGATGACGTCACGGGAGGTGGTTACTAAGCAACCAGCCTCTGCAGTCAGGGGAGCCTGCTCTGTGATTTGAAGGGCCCTGCCAATTTCTTAAAATATCAGAGTCAGAGCACATTTAGTCCCAGAGAAGAGAAGAAAATCCAGCCAGGTTCACGTCGCCGGCAAGCTCCCCTTCTCTGCCCTCTGACTACATGGGATTTCCAAGAGGCGACCATGTGAGACTAACCTCATTTTCTTTTCTTGTCGTGGTCCTGAGCCTCGTGGACGAGGTGCCCGTTGTTGTTGTGATTTTAGCAGGCACTTGCTAATTCTGCCGTGGTATCTTTGAGGATGAACTAGGACGCACATCCCAGATGAACTGTTAGGTGCATTTTGTCTGTTACAGAGAATTAAAGGCAAAGGGAGCTGGTGTGACCCTGGAGGGAGGATGCCAGTGGAGTCCCACCGACTCTTGACATCAGTCCTGTGTTGTTGAATATTCTTATCAATGAGTTCTGTGAAAAAATAAAAGAGCTGCCTGTCAGACTGGCGCTGAAACGAAGGATGGGAAGTACCTCATAGGGAAGAGTCACAATTCGGAATCGTCCCAATGGGCAGATGACTTAAGATTTAAAGAGAAATTTTAAACAGGGCCCAAACAGCGCGATCCCTAAAGAATAAACTCGATCAGTTGGGCTTCCCTGGTGACGTAGTGCCAATTCAGGGGACCACGGGTTCGAGCCCTGGTCCGGGAAGATCCCACATGCCAAGGAGCCACTAAGCCCGTGCGCCACGACTACTGAGCCTGCGCTCTGGAGCTCGTGAGCCGCAACTACTGAGCCCGTGCGCCACGACTACTGAGCCTGCGCTCTGGAGCTCGTGAGCCACAACTGCTGAGCCCGCGCGCCACGACTACTGAGCCTGCGCTCTGGAGCTCGTGAGCCACAACTCCTGAGCCCGCGCGCCACGACTACTGAGCCTGCGCTCTGGAGCTCGTGAGCCACAACTCCTGAGCCCGCGCGCCACGACTACCGAAGCCCGCGCGGGCAACAAGAGAAGCCACGGCGATGAGAAGCCCGCGCACCGCAACGAAGAGCAGCCCCCGCTCGCCGCAACTAGGGAAAGCCCGCGCGCGGCAACGGAGACCCGACGCAGCCAAAAATAAATACATAAATAATTGATCGATTGGACCACATTAAAATTGAGAACTTCTGTTCATCAGAGGCACCATTAAGGGTGAGAAAAGATGAGCCAAAAGGTGATGTTTGCAACACGCGTCTCTGACGAAAGACACAGGTTTTTCATCCAGATTAGAAAAAACTCCAGCACATCCATTTTTTAAGAAGAGGGCGAGGCAGGTGGATGAAAAATAGGCAAAATATGTGAACTGATATTTCACAAAATGGAATACCCAAATGCCCATGAAGTGTGTGAAGAATGAAATGCTCGCTTCCGTTAGCAGGGAGACGCAGGTCCCAACCATGATGGGACACCCCCCACCCCGGCCCAAATGAATTTTGGCCAAAATGAACAAGAGAAAAGATAGATGGAGTGAGGCTGTAGGAGGGCAAAACTGGGCCGGTCCCCTCGCAGAACCGCTTGGTGGCATCTGCGAAAGCCAGACACACACAGATCCTAGGACCCCTTAGGAACCAACCCAACAGAAATGCACACGTGTTTTTTACCAAAAAAACATGTATAAGAACATTTATTGCAGTTTTCAATGGCCAGAAACTGGAAATAACCATCAAGTCCACAGCTAGGTGGCCAGGCACCAAGCTGGGGTGTGTATAGGGTGGAGAGCTGGAAGCAGTGATCAAGGGGGACCCTTGCTACGCTCCCCAGTGTGACTGAAGGCCACCGACGTATTGAGTGAAAGAAACCAGACGTGAGAAAGTGCACACTGCACAACCCCATGACAGGAGCATCAAAACCACGAGAAACCGGTCTGTGGGGTAGGAAGTCACAACCGGCTGCCTTTGAGGTTGGGGCGTGAGGGGGTGTCTGGAGGTGAAGGTGTTTTCTCTCCCAGTCGGGGTTCTGGCCACGAGTGGGCTCTCTACTGTGCAAATCCACCATCACGCCTCATCTGTGCACCGTGTGCTTCCGCTCTGAGGAGTTCGGTGAGGGCGCGTGTGGCGGGTAATTTAGCACCACAGATGAGCAAGCATGGACCCTGCCCCATGCCGTGGACAACTCCAGAACTGAACACAGTGCATGGAAAGACTGTTTTTAGACACTGGACAGCAGGCAGGGTCAGCTGTGACCCTGAGGGAGGGCAGGCTGGTGAGCGCTCTTTTTTTGGCTCTGAGGACCTTTCTGGAATTCAGGGAGGATGGAGACCCGACCAGGCACGGCTCTCTTGCTGAATTGAGGAGGCATGACTGGGGTCCAGGGAGGCGGAGAGGCTAGATTCCATGGGGAACAGTACCAGAGACGTGGGGCTACACTGTGGGGCAGCTCTAGAAATCTGTCTAGGGGACGTATGAGTTTCGACCAGCCAGAGAGAGGAACCTATTTCTTTTTTAAAATTTATTTATTTACTTATTTATTTTTGGCTGCGTTGGTTCTTCGTTGCTGCACGCGGGCTTTCTCTAGTTGCGGCGAGCGGGGGCTACTCTTCACTG
This sequence comes from Physeter macrocephalus, assembly GCF_002837175.3. NCBI lineage: Eukaryota > Metazoa > Chordata > Mammalia > Artiodactyla > Physeteridae > Physeter > Physeter macrocephalus. The sequence continues at coordinate 181,407,584 of NC_041224.1, forward strand.
CTGCGCGCGGGCTTCTCATTGCGGTGGCTTCTCTTGTTGCGGAGCACGGGCTCTAGGCGCGCAGGCTTCAGTAGTTGTGGTACACGGGCTTCAGTTCTTGTTGCGGAGCACGGGCTCTAGGCGCGCAGGCTTCAGTAGTTGTGGTGCACGGGCTTCAGTAGTTGTGGCTCGCGGGCTCTAGAGCACAGGCTTGGTAGTTGTGGCACACGGGCTTATTTGCTCCGCGGCATGTGGGATCTTCCCGGACCAGGGATCGAACCCATGTCCCCTTGCATTGGCAGGTGGAGTCTTAACCACTGCGCCACCAGGGAAGCCCCAGAGAGAGGAAACCTTTTAAACACTTGTATTCGTCAGCTCGGGCTGCCGCAACAAAATACCACGGACTGGGAGGCTTAGACCATAGACATTTGTTTCTCACAGTTCTAGAGGCAGGAAGTCCGAGATCAAGGTGCCAACACAGTGGGGCTCTGGTGAGGATGCTCTCCCTGGCCCTCAGGATGTTGGCTTCTTGCCGTGTCCTCACATGGTGGACAGAGAAGTCAAGCTCTCTCTTCCTCTTTTATAAGGTCACAGCAGTCCTATTGGATCAGGTCCCCACCCTATGACCTCGTTTAATTTTAATCACCTGCTAAAGAACCTATCCCCAGCTATGTCAGACTGGGGCTTCACCCTGTGAATATTGGAGGGAGACCAGTTCAGGCCATAACAACACCCCAGGCATTGAGTAGAGACCGCAGAAGGGCCATAAGCTCAGTAGGGGAGCTAAATCAGCCCCGGAGTAAAGGCTACTCTGATCCATCACTAACAAAGATCTAAAACAAGCCTGAAAGCTCTGAGTCTGGCAGCAGCCAAGTAAGTTCCTATCAGACCGACTCTTCTGAGGGTAACATCTATAAACACTGGACTTAAAAAAAGACGATAAAACAACCAGCTGGCAGGCAGGAAAGCAGGCAGGCTCTGGGAGGGAGTCACTCTTAGACTAGACTGAGGAAGTTCTCCATTTCAACAGCACCCAGCCTGAGGGCAGCCCCGAGTCTACGCCATGCAGGTCACGGACATAACCCCAAAGTCCAATACAAATGCATAGTCTTTATGGCTTGAAGACCAGAGCACGAGGTTTAGGGCAACCTCAGCCACAGATAGGTCAGAGAGGATCCCAGAAAGGGGTAGATTCCAAAGTCTGTGTATAAATCCTGTGCCAATCTCTGCTTGACCCCTGAACCACACACGAGCAGGGCAGCCTCCAAACAGCCCAGCCCAGGCCAAAAAACTCAACTGAGATTTGAGCTGCATCCTAAAGAAAGATTTTTCAGTTTGAATCCTGTCTGACGACGTTGCCTATTAAAACGAGGAAAATTAAAGCCCTTCAATCCAGAGGCTCCACAGGTTACACTTACAAAGTCCAGGATATAATCCCAATTACTCAGTATCTGAAGAAAGAAAAAAATATGGCCCATTCTCAAGAAAAGAGGACCATCCATGGAGTCTGACCCCCAAGGTGACCAAGATGGTGAAGCAGGCAAGGATTTTAAAGTTGCTATGGTTACTGTGCCCGATGAAATAATAGAAAATATGCTCACAATGAATAAATAGACTGGGTACTGCAGTAGAAAAATAGAAACTGTAAGAAAGGACCAAATGGAAATTCTAGGACTGACAAATGTAAATCTGAAATTTAAAAGTTTGCTGGATGGGCTTAACAGCAGGACTGAAACTGCAATGAAAAGTTAGTGAACTTGAAGAGAAATCAGTAGAAATTATCCCTTTTGAAGATGGAGGAAAGGAAGAGAAAAAAAAGAACAGTAAAAGGAAGAGTGCTTCAGGCACCCATAGAATAACATCAAAAGTCTGACATATGTGATCTTGGAGCGCTGGAAGGAAAGGAGAGACAGAAAACAAAGAAGACATTAAAAATTTTTTCTTGTATGTTTAGAAGTCGTGGCTAACACTGACCTGAATTTGATAAAATACACAATTTCTAGATTTCAAGAGCTCAGAAAACCCACGTGAATATAAATGCAGGGAAAATATGCCAAAGCACCTTCTAGTCAAATTGATGTTAACCAAAGACAAAGAGAAAATCTTGAAAGCAGCCACTGAAAATGACACGTTACACATAGGGGAGCAGAGAATTGAGTAACTGTTTACTTCTTATGAGAAATGAAGAGAACTGGAGACAGAGGAAAATATTTTTAATGTGAAAAAAACCCCCGTAAACAGCAAAAGTATTCTTAAAGAATGAAGGTGAAAGAAAGAAATTTTCAGAAAAAAGAAAACAAAAAGAATCCTTGGCCAACAAATAAAAGGATGTTATTCAAATGGATAGGAAATGACACTGCACGGAAACCTGGAACTTTAGTTCCAAGGGATAGAGTTTCATGATAAATACGTGGATAAATAAAAAATACCACCTGGGGGACTCCCCTGGCGGTCCAGTGGTTAGGACTTCGCCTTCCAATGCAGAGGGCGGGGGTTCGACCCCTGGTCCGGGGAGCTAAGAGCCCACATGACCTGCAGCCAAAGAACCCAAACAAAACAGAAGCAATATTGTAACAAATTCAATAAAGACTTTTAAAATGGTCCACATCAAAAGAATCTTAAACAAAAAAATACCACCTGGAGTTAAGAACACGGGGAGGGAATCGGCATTGATTCTCCTAATATTTATCTCCGTGTAGCATGTCTGAGCCCTGGTCTCAACGGGGCTGGAAGAACTGTCTTCTGGCTTCTCCCCTGCCCCCAGCTGTGGTCTGTGTTCTCAGGGTGGGTCTGTGGGGTCCTGGGCACGTGGGCTCTGCCCTGTGTCTGGAGTCAGGGCCCTGGCATCGGTGGCCAGTGGGAGAGGCTTCTCTGCTCCCTGTACATCCGCTTCATTTCCTAGCGCCCACACATTCTGACCAGAGACTCTTCTTCTGGAACATGCGTATAAACACCTCCCCCAACCCCACGCTCGGCTGGGTCTGGAATTCCTTCTTTCTGCTTCCTTGACTCCTGGTGAACTTAGGCCTCCTGTCCAGGGCCTCAGCCACTTGAAGGCATCCACCCACAGGAAGAGCCAGGGAGTGGCAACCCCCCAGCAGGGCCCAGGGCAGAGAAGAGGGCACGCAGCGGCCGCCCCTCAGGGCCAAGCCGGAGCTGGACAGAGCTCTGCAGCCTCCCTCTTGGGCCCAAACCCCCAGCCACCCAGACCCCCGGGGCCTGCCTGGGCCGCTGGGAGCAGGTCCTTCCTCTGCGGAGAGGTGTTGGGGGGACAGTGACAGCCAGGGCTGGTGGCCTGGGAGTGGGAGGGGCACGCATGGGGGTCCTCTCTCCTCACCGCCTTCCCAGGAAAGGCCTCCCGCCCCAGCGCGTGAATATGGATTTGTGCCTAAGGACAGGAGGGGCGGTTGGGCCCTAATTAGTGCGAAGTGGCGGCCTCCCTCGGCCCCTGGGAGCCAGGGGCAGCATCAAAGAAGAGCAGCCAGCTAATCCTCTCCCTCCAAGAGCAGCATCTGCTCATCCCCGCCCCCCCCCCCGCCCGCCCCCAGCAAGGCTCTCTGACAGCAGCCTTAAGAGTCCTGGCTATTTAATTAGGACGCAAAGTTCCCCCAACCCTGGGAAATGATTTAATTTCAATATTTCCTTTGCTGAGCAAGAGACCCTCCCTCCCCCCTCCTCTAAGGCCTTTCATCTGCAGCTCAGCCCATCCCCCCTCGGGAGCTCTGCCCTCCCCTCTCATTCCCAGTCGGTGTTCAAGGGACCACTCAGGCTGGGGGTGGCTGCGTCCTTGCACGTGCCGGCCCTCTGGCTGCCAGCCCCGCCTGCATCAGCCCAGCCAGCCCAATCTCCTGCCCAGACGCCCTGGGTCCCCCGTTCCTCCTCCTGGCACCTACTTGTGAGGAGCCTCCCCTGACCTGGCCTCAAGCAGTGCACGGCCTTTCTCCACCCCCCACGACATGGCAGCCTTTGCTCGATGGGCCTCTTAGTACGGACTCCATTCTGGCCTGCCTGCTTCTTCTCCCAGCGTCCGTGTGTGCGCGCGCACAGGCATACACGTGTGCACGTATGTGAGTGTGCACACACGTGAGGGTGTGTGCACGTGAGTCTGCTGTGTACATGCATGTGTGTGCAGAAGTGTGCGCATGCCTGTGTGCCTGTAGGTGTGCACATGTATCGCACACATGTGCGTGCGTGTGATGGCGTGTGCGTGACTCTGCGCGTGAGTGAGCCGTGCACACGCCCGTGTGTGTTGGAGCGCGCGCGCGTGTCTGTGTTTGCGCTTATGCACGTGTGCACGTGTGTGTGTGCGTGTGCGCGCGCGCACGTGGTGTGTGCCAGCCCGGCTGGACTGGGAGCTCCCCGAGGCCTGAGCCTGGTTTCACCCACTTCTCTTTCAACAGCCCGCGCTCACGTCCTCACTGACCCCTCCCGGGCCAGCACCAGGCCGGGTACAGGTGGGGGCAGGGCGGCCCAGGCTCTGGTTACTCTGTCCCTGGCTCTGTCCAGGCTCCGTTTCCATGTCTGTACAAACACAGTGGTCCCAGTGCCTGGTGTGCAACCAGCAGAGCGGAGGTCAGGCAGGCTTTGCTGAGCCTGGGGAGTCAGCCCATCCCCCCCGCAGGCCCCCCCGCCCACCGCCCCCGCCGTGGCCCAAGGCCCCACTTTGCGCCGGCAGCAGCTCCCCCCTCTCCCCTAGCAGGGGAGGCCCTCCAGCCCCGGAGGCAGCTAATGAGAGGTGTCAGCTGGGCGGCTCTTCCAGGGAACCCGCTGCCCTGAGCAATTTCTTAAAAGGAAAATTCTAACCTTAAAGAGTCCTTTGAACATGTCATGAATGAACAAGGAACGCAGTGAGGTGGCGCCTGGGAATGACGAGGCGCTGGAGATTAGCGAAAAGAGAAGATTGATGAACCCGCCCCGTGCTCTCCGGGAGCTGCGCGCGTCAGCGTGTCCGGGAGGCGAGGCGGGGCCCTGGGCTAACAAATTATGATCATTGTTATTGCCCCCCCACGCCCGTCCCCCCCACACCACAATACAGGCCTTCTCCAGACAAAACGTGCTCTGGCAGACAGGCGCCCACACCGTCCTCGCGGCCTCCGGTACCGACGGTATAGAGCGTGCTGTCCCCGAGAACACGCGTCGATGGATCACCGCCGCCCATGGGGTGATACACTCGGGGCGCCAGGGGCCCCGCGGGCTTCCCCCAGCAGGCGCCCGGGTCTCCGTCAGCCACCCGTGTTCCCAGGGTCAGTGCACTGCCTGGCCTGGCACACCGTGGTCACTTAGACGCCAGATGAGAGAATGACTGAGTCGTGCGCGAACGGCTGAATGAACGCATGTGTACGTGTAGCGTGTCATAGAACAGGTACCGGGAACCGAGGGCTGGGTACTTCCCGCAGCCTCTCAGATTCTCTGGGCTGGAATCCGGTGTCGTCGGCTGGGCGGGGCCCCCTCGGGCTTCCTCTCTCCACGCCGCTCCAGTGCCAGCCTGGACGGTCTTGGGGTCCCCAGAGACGCATGATTCCCCCTGCGGGGCGGGGGTGGGTGAGGAGCTCGGAGAGCAAATGTGCACGGAACACGGGGAATTGCTTTCTTTCCTGTTTTATGAAATACTTCGCTAAATGCCTGCATGGTGCTCTCCTGAGGGATGGAGGGAGAAAAATAGCAATTAAGGTCTTGTCATCCGACTTGTTCAGGCCGTTAAGTTGTTCAATCTTGCATAAAAAATCGGCGAGTGTACTTAACATGGAGGAAGCACCTGGACACGAGGCAGTAAGTGTAAATCAGCGCATAACGATGCATGCCCGCCCAGCCTGGCAGACTCTCTGCGGGCGCGCCGCGGGGCCCGGGCCCCCCCGTGCCGGGGGGAGCCAGGCGCGGGGCCCACGGCCACGGTCGTCCCGGGCAGAAGAGAGGACGGTGGCCCTCGTGGGCTGGGAGGAGACCTCCAAACCCCCTCTGCTTCCTGGAAGCTGGAAGCACATTTGGAAAGGCCGCTGGCTGGGCCACGTGCTCGGACAAACAGGGACGCGCCCCAGGGCTGCGTTGCCATGGCATTCGGGCCACCTCGACCCCATCGTCGTCGGGGCTGGATGGGCGCTGAGATCAGGACCGGCTCCGGTGGGAGACGGGGTGGGGCGGCTGTGGCCCCGGGGCTGGCGGTATTTGCACAGCCAGCCATGTGCCTGCGGTGCTTTTTGCTCCTTCCCAGGCAGCCTGAGCAGGTCTGCAGGGTCCCGTTTGCCAGGTGAGGGCAGCGGGGGGCAGGGGCCCCTCTGTCGCCCCCGGGATGTCCTCTCAGCCGCTCGGGCAGGTCCGCTGCACTTGCAGCGGAAGCCAGGCCTGTCCCCACTTTATGTCCCTGTTTTATGGCATCTCAGGAGAAAGATAGCTCGAGCTGCAGAGATTCATTCCCCTCTGCAAGAGGTTCATTTATTTTGACACGTGTGGTTTCGTTTCAATTATTTATCATAACACCGGCGAGGGCACTGATAAAAGCACCAAAGTGTGTTTGCCCAGAGCCACACGAGGGTGACGGGTGGCACCGCACTCGGGGCTCGGCGGGGGGGCGGGGGGCAGGGGGGAGCCAGGGAGACAGAGGCAGAGGCGGGGGAGGGAAGCAGCCCTGCGCCAGGGAAGGGGGAGTGGGGCCGGGGCAGGTCGGGGTCCGGTGGCCGCACATCGGTGATGGAAATGCTCCGTCGCACTCAGAAACGGCACCTTGTTTCAGTGCCGTGTGAAGAGCTGGAGAGAAACCTGGAGCCGGTGATGTGATTTTAAGAGCGTGGCCGCAGCTTTTAAATCAACCGGAGCCAGAGGAGAAAACAGGAGCGGCCCGGCTTCTCGGGTTTGTTGAGATTCCCCGGCCTTGTGACCCACCCTCCAGCCGTCACCCGCACCTGTCCCTCTCTCCATCCACCCACCTGTCCATCCACCTGTCTGCCTCTGCTTGTGACACCTGCGCTGCAGCCAGTCCCATGGTGGGGAGCGGGGGCACTGGCGACGCAGAGGCACATCAGACCTGGCACCGCCCGGGGGAGTTCTCGCCTGGGGGAGGGGCGGGCACAGTTAATTACAAAGTGACAGCCCTGCGGCCTGTGCTGTGTCCTTGGTGATGTTCTAGGACCCACTGCGTGTTAGGGCTCCTGAGACCCGGTGAAGGAGCCAGGACGGCTCCCCAGTTGACAGCTGAGGGCTCCGAGGCCGGAGATGCTGAGCAGCCCAGGCTGCATGGCCAGGCAGTAGAGGGGTCGGGGGCCTGTGCCCTGGTCGTCTGGCTCCAGAGCCGGCCCCCTGGACCTCCGCCCTGGGGTCTGTGTTGCCGGCCCCGGCCGCAGCGCCACCTTTCCTGCTGGGGTGTGGAGAGGTGCACCCTCGCAGACACAGCGGGCCCTTCCCTGGGCCCCGCCCATCAGCTCTGGGTGGACCCCGGGTGGAGTAAAGATAGTCGGTCTGGTGGGACCGCAAGCCGGCGCGCCCCCCCTGCACAGCTGGGTACTTGCTGCTCTGCTCTACAGAGAAGCTCAGAGAGCGATGGGCCTGCAGGGTCAGCTGGTCCAGGCGCCTCCCACTGCAGGGTGGGAAACCGAGGCTTCGGAGAGGAGAGCGCTTGCCCGGCCAGTTCCCGGGCTCAGGAAGCGCCGTCTCTGGCGTGGCCTGGGGAGCCGGGAGGACCCCACCAGCGTCCACCGAGACAAGCCGAGATGAACGCCTTCCCAGACAGCCACTTCAGCCCTCCAGAAAGCAGCCACATCCTGCCTGGCTGGCCGAGGTGGGCCCCGCCCGCCCCTCGGATTTATGGTGGAAGGAATCGGTCCCTGAACCGCTGCCCAGTTCCGGTTCGGGATCCTGCGTGGTTCTCCGTGGACTGCAGCCCACCTTTTATGGACGCCACTGGAGTGTGAATTCCATGAATAAATTGTCTTATCTCGGGGGCTTCGGGATGACAAAAACACAAAAGCCGCTCCAATCCTGAAATGCCTGTCTCTCCTTGTCATACCAGCTGGGGCCGGGGGGGGGGGCCCTCCTGGGGGGCTCATTTCGATTTTAATTAAACTGGCTTTCCCAAACAATTTGCAATAAATTAGCAACATCCGGGGATGTGGCGTCCAGGCACCGAGGGTGTCTCTCCTTGTCATACGAGGTGGGGCGGGGGGGGGGCCCTCCTGGGGGGCTCATTTCGATTTTAATTAAACTGGCTTTCCCAAACAATTTGCAATAAATTAGCAACATCCGGGGATGTGGCGTCCAGGCACCGAGGCCGCCTCGCAGGCCCTCACCCGGGCTCGCCCGCGTGCGAGGTCGGGCCCGCCTCTGCCCGGACTCGGGCAGCTCCAGGCCAGCCGTGGTCCCCAGCTGCAGGGCTGCGTCCCTCGGCCGCAGGTCTGTGAGTTCCCGGCGCCTGACTTTGCTCAGGCTCCTGGCCCGAGGGGCCCCGCCGCGCTCCACTCGCGGAGGGCCCACCGGCAGCCGCGGGCCCGCATCTCGCGCCCAGCCGGACACTCAGCCCGGCCCCCACTCGACCGCCTCCTCCCACCTCTCGTGCCGCAGGTGACTCGAAGGTGGCCAGGGGGCCGTGGAGCCCACCCGGCACGCACGCCAGTGGCAGTCCTCCGGAGACCCCTGGCCGTGGCTCCCCGGATGTCCGGTGGCTTGGGAGCCGAGATCGGGCCCACCATCCTCGGCCCTGACCCGATGGGTCGGGGTGCCTGTGTCACTCTCCGGAGGGCTACCTGGGGCCCGGGCCCACTGCCTGGGACTTGTGGGAAGAGGAGACTTAGGCAGGAGGGTTCAGGGCGTGCAGTGTGGGCCGCTGGCGATCAGATACCGACTGGGCTGGGGGCCGGATGCCTGCTGGGGTGTCCTGCGGGGACGGGGGGAGTAACCCTGGGACTTAGGGCACCGAGGGCCGCAGGTCCCGGGCCCCTTCCAGGATGCAGACCCTGGCTTCCTAAGCTGCCGGGGCCCTGCGCACCCAGACTCGTGCCGGGCAGGAGGCGATGGTGGAAAGCACGGGGGGTGGTGGGGGGGCTTCTGCACATCCTGGCTGCCCCTAACCTCCCACGCGGCCTGGGTGAGTGAGCCCGGCTCCCTCCCCCAAGGCGGGACAGGGCTCGAGCTCGCGGCATGAGCTTGGTGTCAGCACGTTGCAGTCAGCAAGGCTTCTAGAGACTTCCGTGTCACTTGAGTCTGTGTTTCTAACATTCCGAGAGTCTGGGCTCCCAAGGGCTGCAGCTACGAGGTTGCCCGGTGCCGGGTTCTGGGGCGCTGCGTCCGAGCGAGCGCTCGCGGATCCCACACGGGGACCCAGGCCTCCTCGTGCCTGGTGGGCGGGGAGCGCCGCCCACACCCCCCGCTCATCCACGGACATCTCACAACCCCTCGGGGGAAGGGCTGAGTCCCAGGCCGCAGCCCTCGAGGCCGCAGCTCCCCCGGCCTGCACAAGGCCACAGCTGGCTGTCGGGCAGACCCTGGTGTGTGGCTCTGAAATTACCAGGCCCGGTGAAGGGAGCGGGCCGAGTGGAGCGGCCACGGCGGCCCTGTCTGCTGGCCGGCAGTGTCGCTGGCTCGGCCTGGCACCTCTGCTCCAGCAGCTGGCCGCTCACCCACAGCGAGGCCTGCGCTCCTCGGAAGCAACCGCCCTGGCGGTTCCAGGGCGAGGAGTCTCCGTCCGCTGGTTCTACGGAAGCGTCTCCAGGTTCCCCTCCCGCACGGGGGAAGGACAGCTGTTTTACTTGCAGGCGGAGCAGCGCCTCAAGGGTTTTGGTGTTAATTAAGTTGGCGGGACTGCTCTTAACAAGCACCCGCCGTTAGGGGAGGTGGAGATGAAGTGCCCGGCCTCCCGATGATGCGGGAAAGGGGGTTTGTGCACCGCGATGGCCGTCCCGCGCCTCTTGGGGCGGGGCTTAGGCATGCTGGCCTCTGTCCAGGCCAGGAAAGCAACCTCCTGAAACGGTCCAGAAAGTTTAAGAGCAACCAGAGAGGGCTTCCCTGGTGGCGCGGTGGTTAAGAATCCGCCTGCCAGTGCAGGGGACACGGGTTTGAGCCCTGGTCCGGGAAGATCCCACGTGCCGCGGAGCAACTAAGCCCGTGCGCCACAACTACTGAGCCCGCGTGCCACAACTACTGAAGCCCAGGCGCCTAGAACTTGTGCTCTGCAACAAGAGAAGCCACCGCAATGAGAAGCCCGCACACCGCAACGAAGAGCAGCCCCTGCTCGCCGCAACTAGAGAAGCCCGCGCGCAGCAACAGAGACCCAACGTAGCCAAAAATTAAAAATAAATTAATTAATTAGTTAAAAAAAAAAGAGCAACCAGAGATGACCGAAAAAGACACCAGCTGGAGAGCAACTGGGCGGCTCTGGATGAAGGGGCTGGAGGGCTGCCAGCACTTGGGGGGGCGTGGGGGCGGAAGGCGGACAGCCTCTCGCCCCTGTCAGAGCCCCCTTCCGGGTGTGGGACCAGGGCAGGCTCTCAGTGATGTCAGCTTGGAATTCTTAATAATTTCATCCCTGGATTTGCGTTTTGTACGTGGGTCTGATGGGACAATGGAGCCTGTGGGCGCTGGGAGCCTTGACTCCCGCGGGCCCCCACCTCTCGCTGGCCTGGCCCGCTCCCTGCTTCTCAGCCTCCTGTTCCCTGCCCTGGTGCCCTAGGCTCTCCTGGCTCCCCTCCAGCCCTCACACCTGGCAGCCGGTCCTACTGGGGGTGGGGGGCCCGTGCTTCACATTCACCTGTATGTTAGGCATCCGGGCTACCTTGGAGGGGAGGCTGCCACAGCCCCTGCCCTTAGGGAGGTTGACAGTCTACAGGGGGCAATGGAGCAAGTCCTCACAGACACGTGCACTGAAGGGAGGGCTGGAGTCCTGGGAGAGGAGTGACAGACGAACCTGAGCAGGGCCCGGGCTCAGGATCCGGGCCCTGGGGGGCCTGGGGGAGGCAGGTCTACTAGGAGGCACTGCTCTTGTTGCACCCAGAGGCAGAGTGACAGGGGCCATGGCCTGGGCCAAGGTCAGGAGACCTGAGCCAGGTCCAGCTGTGCCCTGACCCGCTGACTAAGGTGGCCTTCAGACCCTCCCTGCTCCTGGCCTCTGAATCTTGGACGAGATGCTTCGACCCTGCAACTGGGAGGTCGGTCTGGGGAGCAGGCGGGAGCTGGTGTTGGGAGTGGTCAGGTGGGGCCCCCCCGGGGGCGTGGCCCCGGGAGGTGGGGTTCTGAGAGGTGTGGCTGCAGAGGCGGGGCTCCAGGAAGCCTCCACCTTGCAGCTCTTTGGTGGCCTGGAGGCTCTGGACAGCCCACTGTTAGCCTGGCCCAGCTTTCCAGCCCCTGCTGAGAGCCGCTGAGCCGACTGTGACGGCAGCTTGCGACAGAGTTAATTGAGTCCTCACCCTGGTTCTGTCTGCAGGTGCCCTTCAGGACCTCGGTGCCAGCACTTGGCTTCCAGTGCAATTCTTGGCCGCTTCCAGGCCCGCAGGGGCGGCAGCTAGGCCTGGGCCAGCTCTCAGAGGCATTGTTCTGTCCGTGGGAAGAGCCTGGGGCTGCCTCACCCGCCTGGCACCCCTCCCCTCCTCCCGGCCCTCCGTGCCGGGTCACCCTTGCGGATGGGGCTCTCTGCAGGAGGGCCAGCTTGGCCGGCTGGGGTGCCCTCCCCCTCCTCGGCTTCCTGGACAGCCCGAGGGCAGTGACTGAGCCTGAAAACTTGCGGTCCCGGGAGGCACGTCCAGGCACGGGTGATTGTTCCCGGCTGCCTGGCAAGGGGGCCACCGCCAGGCTTCTGATGGGCACGATCAGGACCCCCCCAGGCTGGAGCCCTGCCCCCGGGCCCACGAGCTGTGGCCTTGACCTGCCTGCATCCCCTGAGCGCTTTCTGCCCAAGTCACCAGCTGGGCATGGCTCCAGCCCCAAGCGCTGGTAGCTGTGGTGTCACTGCAGACCCCTGGGACCCTTGATGAGGACTGGGGGAGCACACCCCAAGACCAGGAGACGGGCCTCTGGGATTCCAGCCCTTGCTGCTCCGAGCCTGTGTGGCAGTGGTGGTCCTGGCCTCTGGGCCACTGGGCTGACGGCAGGTGCAGGGCCAAGTGCCCCTCCTGAGTGTGTGTGTGTAGGATCTTCAGAGAACCGCCTTCAAAGTAACCCCTCTGCGGCCTCCGGCCTCCCTGGGAGACCTTCTGCACGGCCCCTCCTCCATCCTCTGCTCCAGGCTCCACCCTGCCTGCTCTGGGGTCTGCCTTCAGGCCCCCGGGTGCTCAGACGTCTGCTGCCTCCCAGCTGGCTCTGCAGGGAAGGGGCCCCAGGGGAACGCCAAGGGGAGGGGCAGTGCTCTCCCCGACACCACCCCTGTCAGTCCCACCTCAGCCTTGATGAGGTCACGGCTGGGCCCGGTCATAGGTGGCTTCAGCTCCAAGCATGACAGGCTTCAGTCAGGCGAGGGCTGAGCCAGAGGCCGGTCCTGTGACCAGGGCCAGTGCTTCCCCCCAACACGGTCCTTGCCCCTCCCTGCCTGGCTGAGGGAGGAGGGGTCCTCCCCGGAGACAGGGCCGGGAAGGTGCCCTGGTGAGTCCCTGGAAACATCGGCATCTGAAATCTGGAAAATTCTGCATCCTACATTCCTACCGCTGACTCCAGGAAGTGGTGCGTGGGCTAAGATGATTAATAAAAGTCACCACCCCACGAGACGGAGCTAATTGAAAAGCTTGCTTATTCCAAGCGGAAGAAAAGGGATTAGAGCCTAAAATATTTGAAAATTAACTGGAAACAGCCTGCCAAGTAACTTTTCAGAATCAGCGGCTTAGGAGTTAAGTTAGGGACTTAAACTCTATGATAATCTGACACAACTGCCTTAGCATCTTCTGGCTGGGGTCGGGGCGTGGGCAGAAGAGGGTGGGGCCGGGGCTGCGGTCGAAATTTGAGCGGCCTCCTGGAAGAGCCGCTGGTAGGTTAACACGGAGGGGACTGGTCTGGCCTGGGACGCCTCCTCCCAGGACCCTCCCCCCCCCGTGCCCCCACCCCACCAGCCGCCCCGGAACTGAGCATTAAGAGGGAAGGTGCCCGCAGAACGAGGTGTCACGCCCCAGGTTCTAGGTGTGAGGACTGAGGAGTCACAGCAGCTGGAGGGTTTGGTTCCATGGCAGCCCTTACGACAAAAAAGCAAGAGAAAACCACAATGCGCTTGACAATGCGTTCGTTCACCCACTGGCTGGTCTAGAACCCATCCTGACAGCGGGTGGCAACCCTGCAGGATGCTTGGGGCGTGGAGGCCAGCCCAGAGCTTGGCTGAGTCATCTCCAGCACGCTCAGCAGAGCTCCAGCTTCTGCAGGGGGCGGAGGGCATATCGGTGGAGCAGTTGCTCGAGGCCAGGTGCTACATCAAGGCTTGGCATGAACCCCTTTAATCCTCGAAGCAGCCTCTTGAGGGAGGTTGAGGGTGAGCTCTCACGGAGGCACCAGGGGATGAACACCCACCTCGCCCTCCTCCTGCCCTCCGGTCCCCTGACCGGCTGAGGACATGGGGGTCATCCATGAGGTCCATGCAGCTCAGCCTCTGTGGGTCCAGAGGGGGGTGGAGCGAGGTCAGCGGGTCTGGAGGATCAAATGGAAAAGTTCCAGCACGTCACGCTAGTTAAACAAGTCTCCCTTTTTCCGTTAACTGTGTATCTGATACAGCTCTACCAAGCACTAGTTTCCGTCTCTCCAGCCAAGTCCAGATGAGGTGTTCATTCTTTCTCAATATGCTTTTTCTGTTCCACCAGTGCCCAAGGAGCACCTATTATGGGCTGGGTACTTTCCCGGGCCTGGGAATGCTGCAGACAGGCAGACAAGGCTATGCCTTGCCGGGGTCATGTTCTGGGCAGGGGGTGGGGGGGGGAGATGACAGCTCCCATCAGATAGGAGAGAATGCAATGGAAGGAGAGGAGAGGGGAAGAGAATAGAACGGACCCGACTTTCAGGCACTGATGGGCTAGATGAAGAAAAATGGGGCAGCGTGAGAATGGGCGGTGGGGCTGCCTGAGATCTGGTGGGCCGGGAACGTCTCTCTCAGGAGGTGATGTTCCAACAAAGACTGAAGAGAGGGCGGGCAACTTGTGAAAGTCTAGAGAAGAACAACGGAGAAGCCAGCAAGTGCAAAGGCCCTGAGGTAGGAGCTCGTCATGTTCAGGGCCCAGGTGGACCCAGGGGGCTTACACAGGCTGAGTGGCGGACGCTTTGCTGGTGCCTTTGGAGACGTCAACAGGGTTGGATCTGCAGAGTCTTGTGAAGCGTTGAGGAAAGTGGGTTTTACTCTCGATCTGAGTGAGGCGGCATTGACTCTCATTGTGGGCGAGGGGTCACTCTGACAGCTGAGTGGACTCAACAGAAGTCAGGGTCCAGCGAGGACACTACTGCTTTCATCCAGAGGAGGTGGCTGGACCCAGGGACAGTGGTGGGGCCGTTAGATTCTGGAGATATTCCTGAAAACTAGAGCCAAAAGGAGGTAGCTGAGAGAGTGACTTGGCCTCCTGGGGTGGGGGGCGGTCAAAGCCCGTACTTACCCTGGGACACCGACACGGTGCTCTTGGTAGTGACCGTGGGTGTGGACATCCTGGGTATGGGAAGAAGTCAGAAGGCTGGGTGTGGGACGCACGGCCCACTCGGGCATCTGGCAGAGACCCCTGTCCCACTCTGCTGCTCTTGGTCCTGTGCCGGCCTCCCCTCCCCCACACTCACCCTCCCCTCCAACGCATCTCAGAATCTGCGTGTGAGCTTGTCAGTTGCGGTGCTGGTTATACGTGTGTCTCTTCGGGAACCGCGTTCATGGGGGATTGCACGGACGTTCTCCACGGTGCATCACACACAGAGATCGTCCTCATCTGAACGGCGTTAATCAAAGGAGGATGGAGCCCACAGCCCCGTCTCTCATATTCACTTTCCCCTGCTGTTTTCTTTCATGTCATTTTTCTGCATTAATCAAAAAGACTTGTTTGCCCACTATTTGCTCATTTATTGGCAGGCTTCCCTCCCTGCCCTGACTATAATGCAGACTCCAGTGAACGGGACCGGGTCTATCTCACTTAGGCTGCATTGCCAGGGCCTGGTAAGAGCTCTGTGGCCTCCTTCCCTAGACGGGGCCTTTGAATGAGTTAATGATAGATTAAGTGTCTGAGTCAGTCTGAGCTACTATAACAAAATAACACAGACTGGGTAGCTTAAGCATCAGACATCGATTTCTCTCAGCTCTGGAGGCTGGACATCCAAGATCAAGGTGCTGGCAGATTTGGTGTCTGGTGAGGGCCCTTTTCTTCTGGCTTGTAGACGGCCACCTTCTTCCTGGTGTCCTCACATGGTGGAGAGAGACAACTCTGGCATCTTTTCCTCTCTTTATAAGGACACTAATCCCATCATGGGGCCCCACCCTCATGACCATATCTAACCCTAATTACCTCCCAAAGGTCCCACCTCCAAGTCCCATCACATTGGGGGTCAGGACCTCAAAATGTGAATTTTGAGGGGACACAAACATTCAGTTCATAGCAGTAAGTGAATACATTGCTGTGGAGGCCATTGTACTAGGCCACGCATGTCTGAGTTGTGAATGTCTTGAAAATCATGCAGAGTTTTGGAGCTAAGGGTTTGTATTTCTTTTGTTGTTGTTTTGTTCTAGCAAACAAAAAACAGCAAACACCAAACAAAAAGAGTCCATCATTTGTTACAATGATAGTTCTAGTAAAGTTGTCTCTCCTTTTCCTCCCTGAGGAAGAGAAGCAGACATGGGAATTCCAACTTCATGGAGAACAGGAAACACCCATGTCTCCAAATCACCCCTCACGTGAATATGCTCTGCCATGTGCAGTCAAGGCTGGTTAAGAAGTTGATGGAGGCCCCTGTGCTGGGGCTTCATCCTGAACCACGGAAGCTTCTGCTCACCCAGACACCTGCCCTCATTCCTGAAAATGGTTGGTTTAGGAAGAACTCACTTCATGAAAAAATAAACAAGGACCAAAAGGAGCCAGAGCAGGACCCATTAAAAAATACTGCAAGAAAAAGAAGAAAATAATAAGAAAGGCAAAAATCAAAGACCCACATGGAAAGACCTCCCACTGGGGAAGCTGGTAAGTTTTTTTGTTCAAACTGGGAACTTAAAGATCTAAATGAAAACATCTTTTCTGTAAAACAAAAGCCGAAACAGTCAGACAACAGGAGATGCAAAACAGGCGCAAGAAAACCCGGGGAGGAACAAAAAGCATCCCAAGATGAGGCCACACCAGAACCGGAAAAGAGGTGGTGCTGAGGGGGCCAGGCTTGAAAAGAATGAGAAAAGTGAAACAGAAAAGAGCCAGAGTTTAAAGGGATGAAAGAAAAAGCATATAAAAGGAAAACAACTCAAATAACTCAAGAACATTTGTGAAGATAAAAAAAAAGAGGATTAGCTCCATGGATTGAAAGGGCACCGTATTCCCATAAAACAGATGCACAGAATTAACACTGAGGCCAGTCCGAGGATGGTGGATCCAACCCGTGAGTTAACTCGGGTCCGTGCAAAATATCGAGGCTCTGACGGGAGAAGTAACATGCAGGCTCAGATGCTCTACTGTGACCCCAATGTTAGGAAAGAGTGAAAGCCTGCCTGCAAAATCCCCCGGGGGAGAAGGATGAACCAGAGCTCTGTATCAGAACAAGGTGCCATAACTACCATTCGAATTTAACCACAAAAAAAGCATTTCAAAAAATAGCCATGAGTCAGGGACTGTCGACTACTTAAGTTTTCTTTAAAGAAAATGATGGAAATGGATTTGGGTCAACCCGGAGGTGACACTAGGAGCAGAAGGGCTGGTGGCAGTGCTGAAGGTGACAAAGGTAAGGATGACGGTGGGCCTTGTGTCGCGAAGCGGGGCAACAGCCGGGGCTGCAGCCCAGGTCGGGGTCTGCGAACAGGGCTCGGGAACAGTGTCCCCGCGCCTGCGTCTGCACCTCTCTCCGCCCCCCCTGCCTCGCCCCTGCACGGCACCCCTCTCCCCTCGTGCCCCCTGCACGGCACCCCTCTCCCCTCGCGCCCCCTGCAGGGGCAGCCCTCTCCCCTCACGCCCCCTGCACGGGCACCCCTCCCCCCTCCCGCCCCCCGC
>NC_041224.1:181425198-181452662 GCF_002837175.3 Physeter macrocephalus
ACAGTGTCCCCGCGCCTGCGTCTGCACCTCTCTCCGCCCCCCCTGCCCCGCCCCTGCACGGCACCCCTCTCCCCTCGTGCCCCCTGCACGGCACCCCTCTCCCCTCGCGCCCCCTGCACGGCACCCCTCTCCCCTCGCGCCCCCTGCACAGGCACCCCTCTCCCCTCCCGCCCCCCGCAAAGTCTCTTTCCCTCCCTGGAGCCCATGCTGGCTGTAGGGCTTCCTCACCGATGGGCCGAGTCCCCGGCTGGAGCCTGGCCTCGGTGCGTGGGAACCTCGCTTCTCACCCTCCTGGCTGTGAACCCCGGGGGAAAGCTCACGCTCTGGAGGTCCTGTGGGGTCAGTCCAGGCCTGAAGTGCCCTGGCCGCTCCAGCCTCGCCGTCTCCCCGGGGGGATCCTTCTTTGGAAATCCCTTGCCCGCCCGCCTCCCTGGCTTGGGGTCTACTCTGAGCCTGGGCTAAAATGACGTCTAAGATCCACAGGCCCCGGCCCGGCCCCAGCTTTCTCTCTACAAGCTCCTGCTCAGAGCACGTGGCCCGTGCAGGATGCTCGGCCACCCCCCCGGGTCCTGGACACTCGGGGCCGGCCCGAGGCGACCCCCACCAGCTCCCAGACACAGACTTGCTGGAAAGGAACTCACTCCTGGGGCCTGGCGAGACCCCTGGCTTGGCAGGCAGGGCTGGGGAGGGCGATGTGAGAACACAGATACACAAAGACCCAGCTGTCCCGGGCAGGGACCCCGCCCCCGCTGCTCCAAACAGCCACACGTCCGTGCGCTGTGGTCCAGGCCTTGGCTCCGCAGTCCCGGCTGCTGGGGCTCCTCATCCATCTCCCAGGCAACAGAGGCGCCCTCGAGGCCCCGGTCCCATGGGGGGGCCGTGGTGCCTCCACACACATCACCATGGCTTTGCACCCTCAGCTGTCAGAGAAGAGGCTCCTTATCTAAAGAACGCGACCAAGATAATTAGCCCTAACGACGTAAAGACACAGCCGCGTGGTGGCTGCCACGCTGACGGAAGAGGTGGCCGCCAAGAATTCTGTGTCAGCCTAGGTGTCACTCACGGGCAAGACAAAAGGCAAGCTGTGTGAGGACTCGGGAGATATGCCGCCCAGGTGGTTCTCCAGAGAGGATTGAAGCAAAATAGACATACTCAAAATAGCCTGTCCAGCCTCTGCTTGCTGAGCCCTAATCTCTTCCAGCCACTGGCATCTCAATAATGATAACATAAAAAATGATGACAGGCCCTGACGGGGCACCCCAACCCCGGGCATCACAGTGAGTGTAAATGAGGAGGATGTGAATTCTATCCCTGCCAGTGAAAGAAAGGAGCTGCGGGTTAAGGGGCCCAAGGTCCTGGGGTCCTGAAGGGGGGAAGCCACGGTTCAAACCAAAGACCGACATGCTGCCCTGTGCCACACGGCCAGCGGCCAAGGCCACCTGCCTGTCTTCGCAGGCGCAGGTCCAGCAGGGGTCGGGGGGTGGCTGAGCTGTGGGATCACAGGGATGGAGATGGGCATACCCTGTGGAGGGCGGGTCATGCCCAGTGTGTCTGAGATTCTGTGCAGGGTGATGGGGACCCAGGAATGGCAGCCACAAGGCAGCTCTGGGCCACTGTGTGGAACGAGAAAGGAAGATCCCTGACCCAGCAGGGGCCACTGGTGACCAGTGAGAGGAAGGAGGGAGCCACGGAGGATGCTGGAGACCATGCACAAGAAGTGGCTGACAGAAGGAGTGTCAGGAAAGAAACACAGACATGTGACTTCTGTGACACTGGGACAGGGACGGGCTGCACCATCCGGCACAGAGGCCCTATGCGGGAAGGACCACGGGCGGCTGGTTCTGGGGACCAGGAGGTCAGGGATGAGCCCTGCTGGCGTGGGTGGGTGGGGAGAGGCAGGCCCACATGGGAGGAAGAGAGCAGGGGGTGAGAAGGATTAGCTAACAGTGGGAGGAGGATGTGGGGTCACAAAGGGCTTCTTCCCCTTCAGATGCAAACGGCTCAGCTGGTCTGTGACTTGAGGGTAAAAACCGGTGAAGGAGGCATTAAAGACACAGCCAGAAGGAGGGTGCTCATGGAGCAGGAGTCCACAGGGTGGGTGCGGGGGTGCGGGCGGGGTGACCAAGAGCATCCGCTGGACGGAGACAGGACGAGGATTCAGGTCACATTTAAAAGTGGAGTCCGATCCTGAGACACCTAATACATTGTGATATACGGTTTAAAAACAAAGCACTGAGGGATGTGTTTGCACAAGAAGAACAGAGGAGTTATATTATTATCAAAAATATTCAAAGGGACTTCCCTGGTGGTGCAGTGGTTAAGAATCCGCCTGCCAATGCCGGGGACATGTATTCGAACCCTGGTCTGGGAAGATCCCACGTGCCGCGGAGCAACTAAACCCGTGCGCCACAACTACTGAGCCTGCGCTCTAGAGCCCGCGAGCCACAACTACTGAGCCCACGTGCCACAACTACTGAGCCTGTGCACCTAGAGCCCTTGCTCCGCAACAAGAGAAGCCACCGCAATGAGAAGCCCGCACACCGCAACAAAGAGTAACCCCCGCTCGCCGCAACTAGAGGAAGCCCGCTTGCAGCAACGAAGACCCAACACAGCACATGAGGACACGGGGAGGGGGAAGGGTAAGCTGGGACAAAGTGAGAGAGTGGTATGGACATATATACACTACCAAATGTAAAATAGATATCTAGTGGGAAGCAGCCACATAGCACAGGGAGATCAGCTTGGTGACTTGTGACCACCTACAGGGGTGGGATAGGGAGGGTGGCAGGGAGACTCAAGAGGGAGGAGATATGGGGATATATGTATATGTATAGCTGACTCATTTTGTGATACAGTAGAAACTAACACAACATTGTAAAGCAATTATACTCCAATAAAGATGTTAAAAAAAAAGACCCAACGCAGCCAAAAATAAATAAATAAATTTATAAAAAAGAAAATAATTCAAAGCACAAATCACTCAAAGAAACAAAGAGACCAATATATGTTAAAAAGAGATATTGTACCTGGTAAAGCTGTAATGAGCTTGAGCCTTCATGTGTTCAACATCTGATATCCAAATAGATAAAGAACAACTGCTAGCTATATAAGGAAACGAACAAGACCCAGGGGTGATGGGAAATTCAGCCTAGCAGCAGTAATGTACTCCAGATCAAGTGTACAAAAATAGTAAGAATACCAAGGGTATGACTCACCATTAATAACGAAGAATTTATAAATATGTTCTATGTAAAATTTACACCACAGTCGTAAAATCCAGCTTACTTTTCCGTAAGTTGATGGAAAACAAGAAACAGCTGAACAGTCACCCAATCTCATTCATTAGGGAAATATTTACAAATGTTTAAGAAATGTGCTATTGTTTGATTACCAGATGAGCAAGATTAAAAGTATTTAAGTGTCAAATGTGGTGAGAAAATGAAGAAAAAATGCCCCCTCTTTGGGGGATGGTGTATACCAAAGTGCTGATCACAGACATCCACTCTCCCACATGGCCATGTGACTTGTTCTGATCAGTGAGAGAGGGCAGAAGTGACATGTGTCATCTCCCTGCAGAGGCTCTAAGGGCCAGCATGGGGTCCACTGTGCTTGCCTTTCCTTAGCCACGATGACCAGCGGGGACCCAGAGAGAGGCCGCTGCATCCTACTGGCTCCCACCGTGGGGAGAACGTGGAGCAGGGGTGAGCCAGGCACAGTGGACCGGAAGCACAGATGAAGAACAAGCCTTTGCCATCACAACATCTGCAATCTGGGGGCTGTTTGTCACCGGCAGAGCCCAGCCCTTCATGCCTAATCTGGAGATGATTGGGTAGTTCCTGTTAAAATGTGAAATGCTCATAAAACATGACTCAACAAATCTACTTCTTAGCACTTACTCTTTTTTTTTTTTTTTTTTGTGGTATGTGGGCCTCCTTCTGTTGTGGCCTCTCCCGTTACGGAGCACAGGCTCCGGACGTGCAGGCTCAGCGGCCATGGCTCACGGGCCCAGCCGCTCCACGGCATGTGGGATCCTCCCAGACCGGGGCGCGAACCTGGTTCCCCTGCATCGGCAGGCGGACGCGCAACCACTGCGCCACCAGGGAAGCCCTTAGCACTTACTCTTAAAAATACCCAGTGCAATTCTCCTTCTGAGCAGTTGACTAACATTCCAGGCTGAGAGCAAATAGGAAAGCTGGATAAAACAAAAGTAATCTGTCAAAAGGTATCAGAGAGCCATGGAAGCAATGAGGACAAGAGGGACTAAAATTCCAGAGAGGGGAGACCCTCCGAGAGATAAGATGAAGATCTTCAGCCGTGTTTCTCCTGGGGGCCTTTGCGATTCTGGACCTTGTTAGAGGCCTGGTCCAAGCAGAGCAGAAGCTCTGGGGAAAAGGGATCAAGAAGATTCGGAAGAGAGATTCAGAGACTTGAGGAGTTTGAACACACGGCCAACAAGATGGTTTGAAGTTCTGAAGCTGCCCAGAGTGCAAAGCTAAAATATGGTCTTAAAACCTCTGAAGACAGAGCAGAATGTCCTGGAGACAATCAGTGCTGAAAGGACCGAGACCCCTAGGGCGGGAGGCTCCCAGGACCCCACAGGCTCACCTTTGAACTCCCTAAAGGGCTACGTTCTGGAAGCAGAGGTGAGCCTCGGCTCAGGTCACTGGACCTGGGTGGTCAGCGCCTATCCTCTCTGCCGGTCAGAGTGACGGTGAATGTTTTCTGGTGGAAGACACCGATGTGCTTCCTCAGATTGTGTTTGTGCATAATGTCCAGCGAGCAATTAAAAAGTAACTAAGTATACGAGGAAAACCGAAACAGGACTGAAAACCAAGAAGGAAAAAAAGCAGTAAGAACAGAATCAGGTGACTGAGCTATTGGTATGATCAGATAAGGATTTTTAAATAACTCTGATATGTATGTTCAAGAAAATAGTGGAAATGATGGGGAAAATAGATGAGAAAAAAAGAATTGATCAAAGAAGTAGAATCTATAAAAAGACCTAAATGGAAATTCTAAAACTGGAAAAGATCTCAAATCAAGCAATCAAAGCAACAGCATTTTAGATACAGCAGAATTCTGGGTTAAAGAACTGAATGAAAGGTGAATAGAAATGTCCAAACTAAAGCAGATGGGGAAAAAAAAGCAAAGAAGAAAGACACGAGGCATTCAGTGGAAACATCTATCCTGTGTGAATTGTAGCCCCAGAAGTAGAGGGAGAAGGGGACAAAGCCACATTTGGAGAAATGATTGAGAACTTTGTAAGACCAATGAAAGGCACCAGCCCACAGATTTAAAGAATCTCCGCAAGCCCCAAGCAGGATAAATACAAAGGAAACCACGCCTTGACCCATCAAGGTAAAACTGTGGAAAACGAGAGAAAAAGGGAAAACTGGCCAGAGAAAAATGATGCATTATCTTTAAAAAAGCAAAAATAAGATTGAGAGCTGAGTTCTCACCACAAACGAAGGAAGTTAGAAGACGGTGGAATGACAGTTTTGAAGAGCTGAAATAAAAAAAGAACTGCCAACCTAGAATTCTACATTGGCAAAAATACACTTCAAAAACGAAGACATTTCAGGCAAAGAAATACTGAGAGAATTCAAGACCACAAGACTTGAACTA
This sequence comes from Physeter macrocephalus, assembly GCF_002837175.3. Taxonomy (NCBI): domain Eukaryota; kingdom Metazoa; phylum Chordata; class Mammalia; order Artiodactyla; family Physeteridae; genus Physeter; species Physeter macrocephalus. The sequence continues at coordinate 181,430,824 of NC_041224.1, forward strand.
AAGAAATTCTAAAACGAGGGACTTTCCTGGTGGTCCAGTGGTTAAGACTCTGCGCTTCCACTGCAGGGGGTGCAGGTCCGATCCCTGGTTGGGGAGCTAAGATCCCGCATGCTTCATGGCACGGCCAAAAAGAAAGAAAGAAATTCTAAAATAAGTTCTTCAGATGCAAAGAAAATGCTCCCAGCAGAAACGTGGAGCTATCAGGAAGAATGAAGAGCAAAGAAAAAGGTAAAACTTGGGTAAATATAAGCAGGCATTTGTGGTAATGGACTCTGGCATGTAAAGTACACGTTGAATTAATGCAGTACAACAATAAAGGAAAAGGGAGGGGGAGTGATGGAGTTAAAGTCTTCCAAAGAGCTAGCAGAACAGGAAATTGGCAAAGCCTCAATTCATATTGAACTGTCATGAATTAGTCAAGGATGAATGTTGAAATTGCTAGGATAACCACCTAAAAATAGTAAAGCAATGTATAACTTGTGAGTTAGAGAGGGAAACCAGGATAAGACAAATATTCCACTAATCGAAAAGGAGGCAAGAAGTGAGAGGAAAATGGAACATAAATCAGATGGACAAACAGTAAACAAGACAACAGACAATAAACCTAAAATACAGAAAATTACCTTACATAGAATGGGCTGAATAATCAAGTGAAAAACTAGTAACGTCAGACTTCATGCAAAAAATGAAACCCTATTATAAACCACTTAAAGCAGACACTCCATCGATAGAAGAGCACAAAAATGTTGAAAGAAAAAACAAAGGAAAGGGTAGAATTGCAAGCACAACCAGAAGACAGCCTGTGGAGTCCTATGGCTGTTAGACAAAGCCGATGCTAGGGGAGGATGTTTTGCTGGAGAGGAGCACAGGCTCCTCTCACGCTGAGGGGATCAATCCTTCAGGAAGATGGTACAACCCTAGATAAGCGTCAATAACATAAAAAATAGGAAACAAAAAATGACCAAACTACAAGAGGAGAGAAATCCAAAATCATAGAGGGAGATTTAACCCACCTCTCTCGATGGCTGATTTACTGGACAGACAAAAAATCAGAAAGGAGATGGAAGTTCTGAACAGCACCATGGACAGACCTGACCTAATTGACAGGTGATCCAGACCACTGCACCCGCCTACAGCCAGGCTCACATCTTGTCATTAGCACACAGGATGCTCACTGATATTGCCATGTCCCAGCCCACAGAACAAGTCTCAGCACATTTCAAGGGACTGAAATCACTCAGGAGCATGCTCCCGGGCCACAGTGGAACTAAGCTGGAAATAAAAACATAACTAGAAAATGAAAAAAAAAGACAAAAAGGAAACAAAATAAATTTTTAAAAAAGATAAATAAAGAAAAGGAAACATAAATACAACTGGAAAATCCCCAACCACTTGGAAATTAAGCCATATACCTCTAAATCACAGATCACAGAAGAAATCACAAAGAAAATGAGAAAACAGTATGAACTGATTGCTACTGGAGATGTAACATATCAAAGTAGAAGAATATAGTTAAAGCAGTGTTCAGAGGGAAATTTATAGCCAAACATGTATATATTTAAAAAGAAGGAAAGCTGAAAATCAATTATCTAAGCTTCTATGTCAAGAAGCTGGAAAAAAGGCAAGCCTAGTGAAAGCAGAAGGAAAGAAAGAATAAAGATATGACAAGAAATCCATGAAATAGAAAACATACATACATCAGAGAAAAATCCATGAAGCCAAAATTTGTATCTTTAAAAAGATTAATAAAATGAATATACATCCAGCAAATGTGATCAAGAGGGGAAAAGAGGAGAGAAAACATAAGTAAATAAAATTAGGACTAAAAAGATGCTAATAAGATGAGAGGATACTATAAATAACTTCAAGTTAATTTCATGATTTGGATTGAATGGGCAAATCCATCCTCCAAAACACAACTTATCAAAATTGACAGATGCTATTTAATCTGAACAGTTTGATATTTATTAAATAATTGTATCCATTATTAAAATGTTTCTCACCAAGACAACCCACGTCTCAAATGGTTACATTGGTATATTTTTTTAGAAATTTAAGGGAGAAATAACACTGGTCTTACACAAACCGATCTAGGGAATAGAAGAGGGAAAAAACACATCCAAACTCATTTTTTGAGGCTAGTATGGCCTTCCTATCAAAACCTCACATGGACAGTAGGAGAAAGGAAAATGACAGACCAATTTCCTTTGTGAACATACGTGGGAAACTATCGGCGAATTGGATCCAGTGATATATAATAATAATCATATATTGGAATCATATGAGGTTTATGCTAGGAATGCAAAATCCATTAATATATTTCAAATTCGAACATATAAAAGAGAGGCTCAGGAGATCATCTCAATACATGCAGGATTTAATAAACTTCAACAATACGCATTCATGAAAAAACTCAGTAATTTGGAATAGATTTGATTGATTTTCCTTAAACTGATAAGAAGACTATACTAAAAACAGAGTAAACATGAGAGTAGGAGTGGGACAAGATACACAGCATCAATATTTCTATTCACCACCTAGAGGGGTGGGATAGGGAGGGCGGGAGGAAGACGCAAGAAGGAGGGGATATGGGGATATATGGATACATGTAGCTGATTCACTTTGTTATACAGCAGAAACTAACACAACATTGTAAAGCAATTACACTCCAATAAAGATGTTTAAAAAAATTTCTATTCACCATAATACTGTACTCTGTAGCAAACGCATTCAAGCAAGAAAAATAAATGAAAAGATAGGAAAGAAAGAAATCAAACAGTCATTATTTGCAGATGCCATGACCAATACATAGAAAGGCCAAATTAATCTAACCATACAAGCTTAGAATTAAGAAGTGAATTGAGCAAGATCACCAATTTTATTTTTATATATCAGCAACAATATTTTGGCAAATAAAAATTTAAAAGCCATATTCTTTACAATAGCATTAGAAAGATCTAACACTTAGATAAGGTCCTTGTTACTCTTGTAACAAAAGATGTCTGAGACTTCTGCACTGAAAATTACAAAATACTTTTAAAAGAAATTAACAAAGACCTAAATAAACGGGGAAAATACTATGTTCAGAGATCGGAAGACTATTGACATTTTTATGTCAATTCTCACAATAATGTAGAATCAATACAAATTCTGATCAAAATAAAAGGGTTTTTCTTTCATAAATTGAGAAGGTTAAACCAATCTTGAAAAAGAACAAAACTGAAGGATTTGCTCTACCAAGTATCCTGACCATACTGTAAAGCTACAGAAGATACTATAGCATGCATTTAGCATGAGGAAGGATTAATTTACCACTGTGCCAAACTGGAGAGTCAGAAAGAGACCTCCATCTAAACAATTGCCTGCAAAGCTCACTGAATAGGGGAGTGGCAGCCTTTACAATAAATGCTACTAGATCAAGTGGTTATTTATATTTTTAAAAATCCATTTTGGGGCTTCCCTGGTGGCGCAGTGGTTGCGCGTCCGCCTGCCGATGCAGGGGAACCGGGTTCGCGCCCCGGTCTGGGAGGATCCCACATGCCGCGGGGCGGCTGGGCCCGTGAGCCGTGGCCGCTGGGCCTGCGCGTCCGGAGCCTGTGCTCCGCCATAAATTGAGAAGGTTAAACCAATCTTGAAAAAGAACAAAACTGAAGGATTTGCTCTACCAAGTATCCTGACCATACTGTAAAGCTACAGAAGATACTATAGCATGCATTTAGCATGAGGAAGGATTAATTTACCACTGTGCCAAACTGGAGAGTCAGAAAGAGACCTCCATCTAAACAATTGCCTGCAAAGCTCACTGAATAGGGGAGTGGCAGCCTTTACAATAAATGCTACTAGATCAAAAAAAAAAAAATATTTTTAAAAATCCATTTTGATCCCTGCTTCACACCATTAAAAAAAAAATCAATTCCAGATAGATAGCAGATCTAAATGTGAATGGAAAAAAAAATTTAGAGAAAAGTACGGGAGCAAAGCATTGTAACTTGGAGTAAACAAATATTCCTTAAATAGAAAATACAAAAGCACTAACCACTGAAAAATTGAGAAATTTAAATTAAATTAAATTAAATATTAAAAATTCCTGCTCATCAAAAGACACCATGAAGAGAATTAAGAGGCAAACCCCAGAATGGAAGATGCTGTTTGCAACATATATGTGACAAAGAATTGTATCCAGACTCTATTAAAACTTCTGTACATCATTAAGAGAAAGACAGACGGCCCAATGTGAAGGTGAACAGGAGACTCTGATTAAAGAGATTTTCACATATTGAGGTTCATTCTGGCTTATACATGAGTTAACTTGAATTTTATGCTGACCAGAACAGCCTGTTTGTGGCCTAGCCAACATACATTGTACATCTGCTTTAATTATTTTAAAAAAGGATGCATCGACCAGAAGTAAAGAATGTCCATGTTAAAAATAAAGATGAAACGTCTCTCTTCCCGGGACGCCAATGCTGGTCCGCTTGTGATGATAAGACTCCCTCCCCGGGTGCCAAGGCCATGCTGACTCGCTGTGTACGTGCTGATCTGTGGTTTTTTTGAAACCTTTTGCAGAAATGTATCCTTGACTTGTTTGATGTTCTTCGTTATGACAACCCATAAAACTGTGCTGAAAACCATGCTTCTCTGGAGAAGTTTCTCAGAGTAATCTGGGAAGCTGGCTTCTGAGCTGTGGTCCGCAGTTTGGCTCAAATGAAAGTCTTCTATTCCTATTATAGGTTGTTTATTGATCACTTTCATCATCATTGCTTGGTGTAGTTGGCAGGATATCAGAAAAACCCACCTGAGGTCACCTGGAGTCTACTTTGGACTAGTGCTTAGTACCAAGCATGGTCCCTTGAGCCCCTGCAGCTTCACAGTACCCTTCAGATTGTTTGGTGAGTTTTTCCTGATATCTGGACATCCTTGTATTTAGTGATGGTCCACTACTTTTATCTGAGCTGTTATCTTAAGACTTGGAGTCTTAAGGGGATACAGGGACATTTCCTAGGTGAAAGGGACCTAGAGAGAAATTCTAGGCAGGAAGGTCTGGAAGGAATTTTGGAGAAAGTGGGTTAGCTGATCTTTTTTTTTTTTTTTTTTTTTTAAATGTTGCTTACAATTAGAAAGATTTGTACCGTATGAGAAGACAAAACTAAAAGAAAGTGGGAAATTATGCTTCTAAACCCTACCAGCTCCCAGACAGGCAGCTACCCACTGGAACTCCGGCTGGCTTCTACAACTGGTACAGAACCAATACTTGCAAGTACTTTTCTAACCCTAAAATGGCCAGGATGAAACTTTTTTGACATTCCAAAACTGATTTTTGCATGCACGATTAAAGAAGTTGGCTTGATAAAAACATCTTTTCAAAATTCTGACCCCTAGAGAACAGAAGTACTCCCAGGAGAAAGCTTGAAGTTATAACTCTCATCATGTCCTTGAAATGCAAACACAGCCCACATTGCCTGAGACCCCAGCCTTGGTGCAATTAGTAGAACGTAAAACCAGAAGAAAAAGAAAGGGGAAAAAAAAGACCTTTTAAAACTCAAGCAGGAAAACTATGAGATTTCTTGTCTGTGTCTATCTGGATGCATATATGTCTGTGTGTATGTTATAAATGTGACATGTTTCTACCTCCAGATGGTCTTATCAAAATTAATTTGTAAAAGAGCTCCATTTAATTGACTTAGAAGTAAGTGCTTACAAATCAAATATTTCCAACTGTAACAAAAAATTAAGCCAAATTTTTAAAGGACCAAGCGATCTAGGATTAGTCTTTAATAAATGAAAACAAGTTTAGGTTGTTGGTTTGATTAATATACGAACTTGTCTTTAGAGCCATCAACATTAGGTATAATACTTTTATTTGGTACCTAGGTTTCCTAAAACTCAATAAGTTTGTGTTATCTCTGTTATAAAATTTGTCAACGGGAAAACTAACTTGGTAGGATGATATTTCCAAAAATAATGAAATAGAGATAAATGGGATAAAAGTTTTTTAGATGAACTCTTTAAAAATGATTATGTCCTATGGTGTGTCTACCTAAAAATTGTTTCTCCGGATTTTTGGTAACTTAAAACCTTAGAGTTTTGCTAAATTAAATTAAATGATAGGAATTTACTGAATATCCAGATGATTTCCAATTAAGATAAGAATACTAAACATTAATTGCTAAGCATGTCTAAATTTACTTCCTTTGTCTTCTTATTAGAGAAAAATTAAAGATGTTTGGGTTTATTGGACACATGGCTTACACCACATTGAGAAAAGAAATTATGCTGTGAGCAAATGTATGTTTCTAGAGGTTATGGAGTATGTTCATGCATTTGCCAATCAGGAAATTCTGGAAATGACAAACAGTTCACAATTGCTGATACTTGGTTTTTGCTAGAAATTAAGTTTCTAAAGGGTTAAAAATTATAATATATATGTAAATAGATCCTCTAGAATTAATAAGAGAAACATTTCAGTATTCAAGGAAAATAATAAGATGTATGTTTTTAGTAAAATAAGGTATGAAGAATGGAAATGCATTTTGTTAAGGGAAAAGAAAGTGTTATTGCCCTGAAGCATCTCAGAGATAATTAAACTAATTATGCTTCCTTGGATATATGTTACATGGGAAGCATTGTCAAACAAAAGGTAACATTAAACTTTCTTTATGTTATGTCGATATCAGTGATATGAAATGATATGAGGACTTCCCTAGTGGTCCACTGGTTAAGACTCCACGCTTCCACTGCATGGGGCGCGGGTATGGTCCTGGTCCGGCAAGTTTTGCACGCTGCGTGGTGCGGCTAAAAAAAAAAAAAGAAAGAAAAAGAAAGAAAATGAGATGATATGATATGAAATTCTTGGACATCTCATACATCCTGACGTAAAATGTTATCTGTCCTCAAAATCGAGGCTCCCACTAAAGGGACTAAACCCAAGTGTTAGGGAAATGCCCTAGCTGACTTTCATGCCAAGGCAACAACAGAATCTGTAAAGATCATGGCACATGCAGATAAAGTCCATTCTGCTTCTACAAAAAATTAACCCCTCATTGTCAGGCTTTGGCCACCCTGATGTGCTTTTAACACGGCAATAGGCTGCTCCTAAATCAGAAATTAAATGGGTAAACGAAATCTGTGAATTAAATAGCTGGGGCTATGGGAAACCAAGACGGCCACTTGGCTCTTCCAGGCTCCCTGGCAAACACTATGTTTTATTTGGTGGCTTAAAGCCTTCCCTGGCTGCAAGGCTGATGCCGTCCAATGACAAGTAAACGACTAGGACATAGGTCTTCCACTTGGGGTATACTTTCCACAATCTCCAGTGATCAAGACACCCACGTCATTGGGCAAATCTTGCAAGCCTTAACAAAAACCTCACAAACTTCTTGAAATTATCACCGTCACTATCACCCTCAACCAGCAGGCAAGGTCAACAAAACTAATGGAAAAACTGGACTCAAGCAGAACAAAAAATAATTACATAGAATTGAATGAACTGATAAACAGGATTATGATTTTAATGACGTTTTATCTGAAATGTTACTGGCTTTTAATCTTTGTTTTCCAGGTAAGGGAACCTTTCCCCCTTAATCTAATTATGACTTACAGCAGTTTAGTAAATTATACATTTTTAAGTAGAATTGAAGCATTTATCTTTTCTCTCTACCGGATCCCTCCAGAATTTGGAAACTCTTAGGTTCCCAGCGGCCTTTCCAGGTGAATAGGGAAGGCCAATTCCTGGCAGATATAAGAATCTCAAGATATTTTGGACCTTGAAAAGAGAGGGATCCACCTAAATCTGTAGGTATTGCAGGCGGAATCTAATGGCATGGCTTACCTGGCCTTGAGAGGCCTTTTAAAAGTTCAGTTTGAGATCCCTTATGAAAAGTTCCAGCAAAACCAAATTTTAAAAAGCCTATAGGATCAATTACACTTACATAAATAATCATGTTAACTTTACAGAAATCAGAGTTATTTTGCAAACAAATTAGTCTCAATTTGACTATATTTGGTAAAAATAAAGATAATTCAGAGAGAAAAGTTAAGTTTCAATACTATACCTTTAGGGCTTCCCTGGTGGCTCAGTGGTTAAGAATCCGCCTGCCAATGCGGGGTACGCGGGTTCGATCCCCGGTCTGGGAAGATCCCCCATGCCGCGGAGCAACTAAGCCCGTGTGCCACAACTACTGAGCCTGCTCTCTAGAGCCTGTGAGCCACAACTACTGAGCCCGCGTGCCACAGCTACTGAAGCCCGCACGCATAGAACCTGTGCTCCGCAAGAAAGAGAAGCCACCACAATAAGAAGCCCGCGCACCGTAGTGAAGAGAGGCCCCCGCTCGCCACAACTAGAGAGGGCCCACGCACGGTGGCGAAGACCCACCAACGCAGCCAAAGGAAAATAAATAAGTAAATTGATATTTTAAAAAAAGACTATACCTTTGTGGCTATTGAGGTTTTCTATATACTGAAGTTTTGTATTTACTACCTACAATCAAGACGTCTCCTTGCTATGTCACGTTATTGTAAAGTTTAAGCAAATTATTAAAAGTATGTTCTAAGTTTATTTCTGAAGCTGACCGCGGTAATGTATCTTTGGATGAAGCTCAGATGCCCCATGACCTGCACCCAGGAGATTATGCAGACTGGAAAAGACATCGTTTAAAAGACTCTCTCTCTGACCTAGACGGGAGGACCCTTATTAGGCACTCGTAACTAGCTCACGCACAGTGAAGTGGAAAAGAATTGACTCTTTTTTTTTTTGGCCGCACCATGCACCATGTGGGAACTTAGCTCCCCAACCAAGGGTTGAACCCGGGCCCCCTGCAGTGGAAGCGTGAAGTCTTAACCACGGGGCCGCCGGGGAAGTCCCTGAAAAGAACTGACTCTTGACTCCATATTTCCCACTGAAACAGGGCCTCTGCGTGGGACTGGTCTAAAGAGAGGCCTGCTAACCTCAAACTCACCTTAGAACCACCATCAAGCCAGGCTGAGAGGAAGATGACATCAGTGGTGACAGCTGACCCAAGAATCTGGGCCAGGCCTGTTTAAGACCCATCCTACTAGACGAACCAAATGTTCGTCTCCCTATCAAAATTGAAAGTTGTTTTACTTCTAGCTCTACTTTTGCCCCAATATTCAGGATGGAAAGAAAATTCTTTAGTAAAGTTGCCATAAAGTAGAGCTACTGGGATAATCCCTTCACAATACTTACCACTGACTTTTCAGACGTTCCTAACGTGACCACTCACCCAGACCAAGCTCCCTCTGAGCTAATCTTTCAGGTTCAAATTCTTCAATGTATTAATATGCCCATCCCTTGTCCGATACGATTCTCAGTCCCTAGAGATGGAGCGTGACTTACCCCAGGACCCCCTCGCTCTGTCCCTTACTTAATCGAAAACAGTCTTAAAGAGGAAAATGTGAGTAAATTGTGCCAGCAACTCCCTTATATCAAATACCTAGTTGACCTTTGGAAAGCCTACAAGAGAAGGGATCCATAGTTTAAAATTGTGTTGACAAAACTGCCAATTGATGAGGTTATCAATGATAGCACTCTGGGAGGGAATCAGCTGTGCTCCCCCAGGTTTTGTCCTCATGGGTGGTATTGGAATTGACACACCTTCCCAAGGACGGGCACGTAAATGTCTCGATAGCTGACAAATAGAAGGTTTGTGTTTATTAGGACATTATGTTGTCCCATTGTCTATACGTCAACAGATAGATGAGCCTCCTTTCTCTCTTCATTACAGAGTCAAGAGATCCATGTTAGCAAGATACCAACATACCTGGTGACAAAATCTTTTGGGTATCTTGGTTCCTAATGCAAGAATATATGTAAACAAAGGTATGCTCAGAGATCTATCAGCCACCATTGGTCAAATAACTGGAAAGATTGCAAACAGCACTGTAGCACAACAAACATCCCTAAATTTCTTAGCCCAAGTAGTGTTAGATAACAGGGTTGCCTCAGGTTGTCTACTGGCTAAACAAGGAGGTGTTCGTGCTATTGTTCATAACACTTGTTGACTTAGATCAGTACCTCTGGAGAAGTTGAGACATACCTAGAAAGAATTTCCCAAAGGGCAAAACGGTTACAAGATGTAAAAAAAATGACCCTTTAAATTATCTGTTTTGTTGGCTTTCCTCAGGAATAGACACTTTTTTCCTCTCGGCTTTACAGATGATTATCATTTTCACAATATGTATCATCACTCTTTTCCTAACTATCAAGCTACTCATGACATGTATCACTGCTTGCTTTAAGCCTACTGCTAAAAGCACAATTACAATGGTTGTGCAACAATTTGTTATGACTGATAATATGTACAGCCTATAAAATGTTTCCCCATCAGCGTGTATACCTCTGTTTGTGCCCACTATATTCAATTCAAAAAAAAAAAAAAGAGAGAAAGAAAGAAAGGGGCAGACCTAGCACCAAGGGACATGGTGGACCCAGGTAGCAACCACCTTGGCATCAAGGGACAAATTTTTCTTTTTACTGAAGTATAGTTGATTTACAATGTTGTGTTAGTTTCAGGTGTACAGCAAAGTGATTCAGTTATATATGTATACATGCATAATATACATTCTATATATATATATGTAAATATATATTTTTTCAGATTCTTTGCCATTAGAGGTTATTACGAGATATTGAATATAGTTCCCTGTACTATACAGTAGGTCCTTATTCTTTATTTTATATATAGGAGTGTGTATCTGTTAATCCCAAACTCCTAATTTATCCCACTCCCCCCCCCTTCCCCCTCCTTTGGTAACCATAAGTTTATTTTCTATGTCTGTGAGTCTATTTCTGCTTTATAAATAAGTTTATTTGTATCATTTTTTTAGATTACACATATAAGTGGTATCATATGAAATTTGTCTTTCTCTACTTACTTCACTTAGTATGATAATCTCTATGTCCATCCACGTTGCTGCAAATGGCATTGTTTCATTCTTTTTATGGCTGAGTAACATTCCCTTGTACATCTATCTATCTATCTATACCACATCTTCTTTATCCATTCATCTTTTGATGGACATCTAGGTTGCTTCCATGTCTTGGCTATTGTAAATGGAGCTGCTATGAACATTGGGGTGTGTGTATCTTTTCGAATTAGAGTTTTCGCCTTTTCCAGATACATGCCCAGGAGTGGGATTGCTGGATCATATGGTAGCTCTATTTTTAAGGACCTTCATACTGTTCTCCATATGGCTGCACCAACTTACATTCCCACCAACAGTGTAAGAGGGCTCCCTTTATTCCACGCCCTCTCCAGCATTTATTTATTTTTCTCCAACATTATTTGTACTCTTTGATTATGGCCATTCTGACCAGTGTGAGGTGATACCTCATTGTAGTTTTGATTTGCATTTCTCCAGTAATTAGTGATGTTGAGCATCTTTTCATGAGCCTGTTGGCCATCAGTATGTCTTCTTTGGAGAAACGTCTATCTAGGTCTTCTGCCCATTTTTTGATTGGGTTGTTTGTTTTTTTGATATTGAGCTGTATGAGCTGTTTGTATATTTTGGAAATTAATCCCTTGTCGGTCCCATCATTTGCAAATATTTTCTCCCATTCCGTAGGTTGTATTTTCACATTTTTTATGGTTTCTTTTGCTGTGCAAAAGCTTTTAAGTTTAATTAGGTAAGGGACAAATATTTTGATCATCAATGCTTTTCATAAATCAAAAGATTTACGATCAAAAGGGGGAAGTGATGAAAGAAATTTTCACATGTTGGAGTATGGGGAGGTCATTCTGGCTTATTCTTCTCCAGAGCAGTTTCTCAGAGTAATCTGGGAAGCTGGCTTCTGGGCTATAGTCCTCAGTTTGGCACAAATGAAACTCTTTTCTATTCCTATTATAGGTTGTATATTAACTTTTTGTCGACCATTTAGACATCTCAAAAAAGAGGCTACCCAAATGGCTAATAAATATATGAAGACATGCTCAGTGCCAACGGTTGGTACAGAAACGCAAATTAAAACCAACAGAGATAGCACTATACCCACCGGAATGGCTAAATGGAAAGATGAAAAATGCCATGTTTTGACAAGGCTGTGAAACAACTGGAATTCTCATACACTGCTGGTTAGCTTGGAAATTGGTACAAAACTCTGGGGAAATGTCTGACAAAATTTCTAGTGCCTGATACCATGTTTTCACTCCTAGTTATGGATCTACCAGAAATGGGTAAATATTTTTCCAAAAGGCTTGAGCAAGAATGACCATAAGAGGGACTTCTGAGGTCCAGTGGTTAGGACTCAGCGCTTCCACTGCAGGGGGCACAGGTTCGATCCCTGGTCAGGGAACTAAGATCCCGCAAGCTGCGTGCATGGCAAAAAAAAAAAAAAAAAAAAGAGAGAACAACCATAGCAGCACCATTTACAATAACCCCACACTGGAAGTGAACAGAAAGCCCACCAAAAGTAGAAGAGCAGAAGGGGCAATGTGTGGCGCGGTCACCCAGTGCGTGCTATGTATCAGCGAGATTCATGAACTCCAAGGACACATAACAACGTGTGGTGATCTTTCAAACAAAACAGTGAGTGAGAGGAGTCAGACGTGGATGGTGCATTTTGAACGAGCCCAGAATCTAAAGCGTGAAACAGCCTAACGGAATCGAATACATGCTGTTAGAGGTCAAGCTGGCCGTTCATCTTGGGCGGGGTCATGATGACTAGAAGAGGCACAGAGAGGTTTTTGGGGGTGAGTGCTCTTCCGTGTCTTGATCTGGTTGCTGAGTTGGTATTTATGATTTTCGTCCTTTTCTGTGTGTCTGCTATGCTTCAAAAAGGTTTACCAGGAAAACCTAGCACGTGAGCACATGGAGGCACATATGAGGATGTTCACTGCAGCGTTGTTTACAGCTGAGGAAAACTGGGAACAGCCTAAAGGGCCATTGATAGGGACAAGGTTAAAGGAATTATTGTCTATTAATATTGTGGTAGAAGTTGGAAAAAATAGAGCAGACTTCAATAAGCTTATGGGACATATATGCAAAGTACACTGTGAGTGAAAAAGCTAGCCTACAGGACAATACATACAACTGCTTAAGCATACAGAAGTCAAAAGTGTGTATTTCTGTAGATTATATATTTATATGCAAACATATAGAAATGTATAATAAAGAAAACACACCAACTGTACTAGTGATTTTTTTTCCTGGAGACTAGGAGACTAGAACTGAGGATGGAGGTCAGGGGTATTTTATGTTTATATGTATTTTTATATAATTTTGTATATATTAATATAATAACATTATATTTTATTACAATGACAATGTAATCATGATTACTTAGGTAATTAAAAATAATACTTCAAATGATCAATGAAAGATTTCCAAAGGGACGTTCCCTAGGTGAATAAAAAAATAAACAAATACTTCAATATATTCAAAAAGTTAAAATTGTACAATGACATTAGTTTATTTTGAAGGATTAAAACTAGAAATTATTAACAAAGGTCTAAATTTAAAATCCTTACCAACTGGTGATTAAAAAGTACTCCTGTAAACATAACATTTGAGGAAAAAGGAAAAAAGAAATATTACTTAAATTCTAGAATATCAGAAAAATAATGAAATTGCTAGCAACAAATGGGTTTCTACAAAGCTGTCCTCAAAGATAAAGTCACATCTTTAAATGCTTTCATTATCAAACAAAGAAAAAAAAAAATCAAAGCCTTCAAGTCAATGAGTTTTTTAGAAGTAGTTCCAAGGAAGATTAAAACAGAGGAGATAATAGCAGAAATTATTAAATTAAAAAAACAGAAAAATGAAAATTGATAAGCAGATTAAGACCTAAGAGATAAGTAAATTAAAGAGCTAAGTCTTTGAAAAATCTAACACAACAGACCAGACTCTGGCTAATCTAGCTACTACAGAGAAGGAGGGGGTGAAATAGCAATTAAACAAAATTTTAAATCATATAAGCAGTAAAATAAACATGCAGACAATTTTTAAAATTGACAAGGAATTACTTGTACTGTTGTATGCTAATAAATCTGAATGAAAACAGATAAATTATCAAAGTTGACATTAAAAGAGCTAAGCAATATGCATAAATAGATACCCCTGGGAAAAATGTTAAAAATAGAAAAGAATTACCTCCAAAAGGGGTTCCAGACTCAGGCATTCTTGCTGTTGAGATATTGTGAACATTTAAGGCATGATTAATTCCAAAATTATGTACTCAGTTTTAGAAACTTATAAATTTGGAAAACTTGCCAAGTAATCTTGACAAATATAACTCACCATATGTTCGTCAAACTATATTACTTAGGAATTACATAAAAAGATGCCACTATTTCATAAAGTTAAAAATAAGTTGGTTCACCAAGGTCAACATAATCTTTAAATGCAGAACCTCTCAAAGCGTTTAACTTGCAAATATGCATTGTGATTCTTAACAAGGGCAGGAAGAGAATCTCCAGTGTTTCCCAATCTTATTTGTCCAACCAGAAAACCATTTCTACCTGGAGGCATCTCTTGGGGGTGGGGTTCCTTTGGGAAAGTCTGCCATAAATATAAAAATTCATGTAAAGTAAAAAATGAAATACTAGCAAATAAAATTCAGCTGCAAGCTGAATCAACAATCTATGAAGCTGACCATGGGAAAGAAAGAATGATTTAATATAATACAATTATTTAGCAGCGTACAATTCATTAATAGGACTGCAAATATTATCTACATAAATGTTGAAATATTATTCAAAAAATTTTTAAATGTGTTTCTATAAAAATAGTAAATAGTAAAAGCTCTTACATATATAAAAGCACTTTCAATGTAGCTACTTAATAATTCTGTGTATTAAAACATAATAAACAAAATTAAAAAGCAAATGACATTGTGAAAATATTTGCAACAACTATTGTGCACTGAGAAAGATCTCTTACAAGTCCTCAGCAAAGACCCTATCATCCCAAATAAAATTGTCAAAGGACAGCTCATCAATGAAAGACTACAAATCACCCAAAATTATGACAGTGTCCAACCACATTTAGCCAAAGAAATGCAAAATTAAGACATTACCATTTTTATCTGTCAGGTTGAATAACGTATGCCTTGAAAGATACCAGAAGGAATTTGTCTCAGACTAATCCTCCTACAATAATGACAAATATAAACTTAGAGAAAATATAAAATGCAACTATTTGAAGACATCGGAGGATAAACAAAAATAAACAGCAAGTGGAGAGCTTTGACCCTTGAAAGGAGAGAACTGCCCTGGGTGAGCTTCATGTTTACACAACATTTTGCCTTAGAGAAATCCCCAGCCTCATGGTTTAGGGCAATTAAAACACATATTTGGTGTTAGGACAGGAAAACCTCTCAGACCCTTTGTAGAAAGAATTTGCCAATAAATTTCCACCTTAAGAAGTTGGAAAATAAGAGCAACTTAAGCCCATAGAAAGAAGGAATTAACAAAGATACAAGCAGAAGTAAATGAAGTTTAAAAAACAACAGAGACAATAAACAAAGCCAAAAGTTGTTTCTTTGAAAAGATTAATGAAATGGCTAAATCCCTTCCCAGAGTACTAAAAGAAAAAAAGAGAAACAAATGACAAAGATCAGGAAATAAGAAGGGAACATTACCAAGGATACAGCAGATAAAGGGATCTCATGAACAAGTTAATTCAACAATGCTGTGAGAGAGTTCCTTGGTGGTGCAGTGGTTAAGAATCCACCTACCAATGCAGGGGACAAGGGTTCGAGCCCTGGTCCGGGAAGATCCCACATGCCGCGGAGAAACTGAGCCCGCGAGTCACAACTACTGAGCCCACGAGCCACAACTACTGAAGCCTTCATGCCACAACTACTGAAGCCGTGCATCTAGAACCTGTGCTCCGCAACAAGAGAGGCCACCGCAATGAGAAGCCCATGCACCGCAACAAAGAGTAGCCCCCGGTCTCAGCAACTAGAGAAAAGCCCGCGCACAGCAACAAAGACCCAACTCAGCCAAAAATAAATAAGTAAATAAATAAATTTATTTTTTAAAAATGCAGTGAAATGGACACCTTTTTTGAATAATGTATCAAAATTGACACAAGATAAAATAAGAACCTGAATAGCCCTATATGTATTTTAATTACTGAATTCATCATCAAAAACCTTTCACAAAGAAAATTCCAGGCCCATGTGTTTTCTCAGATGAATCCTATTAAATATTTTTTTTTAATTTACACCAATCTGACACAAGCTCTCTCAGAAAATAGAGGAAACGCTTCCAATTTCACTTCATGAGGCCAACATTACCCTGATATCAAAATCTGACAAAGACATTACCAAAAAATGAGCAATATTCTTTATGAACATAGATGCATGTCTTTAATTATATGTTAGCAAAATGAATATAAGAAATTATATATTATATTAATTATATTAATATTATATATTAGCAAATAAATAGTAAAATATAAAAAAGAGATTGCCTTGTGGGATCAAGTGGGATTTATTCCAGGAATGCAAGTTGGGTTTTATTTAAAAACCCACACACGACTGGCTGCTCTGAAAAGCCATCTTTGCATTGTTCCCGTGGCCGGCTCCCCGCCCGCCGCAGTCACCGCCGCCGCTGCGGACTCCGGCAGCTTTATCTTTTTTTTTTTTTTTTTTTTTTTTTTTTTTTTTTTTTTGCGGTACGCGGGCCTCCCACTGCTGTGGCCTCTCCCGTCGCGGAGCACAGGCTCGGGACGCGCAGGCTCAGCGGCCGTGGCTCACGGGCCCAGCCGCTCGCTCCGCGGCACGTGGGATCCTCCCGGATCGGGGCGCGAACCCGCGTCCCCTGCCTCGGAAGGCGGACTCTCAACCACTGCGCCACCAGGGAAGCCCCCCGCTTTCTTCTTAATCCGCTGCGTCGGATCACCAGCGTGTCCCATCGTGTCGGACGCGGCCAAGGACACCAGCTCCGAAATCACCACCAAGGACTTAGAAGAAGGAAGTTGTGGAGGAGGCGGAGAATGGGAGAGGGGCGCCTGCTCATAGGGATGCTAGCGAGGAAAATGGGGAGCAGGAGGCCGACAGCGAGGTAGATGAAGAGGAGGAGGAAGGGGGGAGGAAGAGGAGGAGGAGGAGGTAGGTGCCGGTGCGGAGGAGGGTGGAGATGAAGATGAGGAGGGTGACGATGTTGGCACCAAGAAGCGGAAGACCGATGAGGAGGACTGGACAGCGAAAAAGGAAAAGTTAAACAAGGGCCACCGTGACCTAGTCACCTTCCACTTCCCGTCGCAGAATCTAAACGTGGTCCCCTTCGAGGAGAGGCCCGCCCATGCGGGCAGCGCCACCCGCAGGTGACACGCGGTCCCCGCCACCCAGCCAGAGCCACAACGCGAATTTGCAACAGGGGAGGAAAAAAGAACCACAACTTCGAAGGTCCTGCTTTTTTTTCTTAAAGTACTTTAAAGAGGAAAATTTGTTTGTGTTTTTTATCTACACTTTATATTTTTGTACATATTGTTAGGGGGTCAGCCATTTTTAATGATCTCGGATGACCAAACCAGCCTTCAGAGCGTTCTCTGTCCTGCTTCTGACTTTACTTGTGGTGTGACCGTGTTCATTACAATCTCAAAGGAGAAAAAAAAAACTTGTAAAAAAAGCAAAAACAACAACAGAAAAACAATCTTATTCAGAGCACTCCCGTAACTTTTTTTGCGTATGTACTTACCTGTACGATAAGTAGTTGGTTTGTATGCGATGGTTAAAAAGGCCAAAGATAAAAGGTTTCTTTTTTTTCCCTTTTTTGTCTATGAAGTTGCTGTTTATTTTTGGGGGGGGGGGGCCTGTTTGGTGTATGTGTGGAACAATGTCGTCCAACAGTAAACCGGAATTTTATTTTGCTGAGTTCTAACAACAACAAAAAATTAAATAAATAAAAAAATAAAAACCCATACACTATAATTCACTTGTTCACGACAAGGAAGGAGCCACTATATGATCATCTCAACAGGAATGGAAAAGCATTTGACAAAATTCAACACCTATTCAGGATAAAATGAAAACCTCTGGAAGATGAAAATAGGAAGAAATTTCTTCAGTCTGATAAAGGACATCTACTAAAAACCTAGAGATAATAAGCGTCATTCCTACTAGTGAAATCAGTAGGGCGTTTTCCCCTGAAACCCAAAACACAGTTGTTCATCATTGTACTGAAAGTTCTATCAGGGAAATAAGGCACAGAAAAGAAAGAAAAGCCATACAGTTTGTAAAGAAGTAAAATGCTGTTTAATCACAGATAATAATTTTTTTACATAGAAAATTATAAAGAATCTGAGAAGAAATTACTAGAACTAATCAGCAAATTTTGTAAGATGCAGAATTCAATGTCAATATACAAAAACTAGTTTATTACCATATATTTTCTACTTGCAATAGGAAAATGACTTTTAAATAACAGTTCCATTTATAATATTAAAAATTAAATAGGTTAGGGACTCACTGAAAATTATACAAGACCTCTACACAGTAAACTGAAAAATAGTGCTATTCTTATTTTTAAAAACTCTTTGACAGCACTTAAAGAAAACCTAAATAAATGGGAAGATATAATGAGACCATAGATTGGAAGGCTTGATGTTGTTAGGAGGTCAATTCTCCCCAGAGAACTACAGATTTAATGCGATCTCAATAAAAATCCCAGAAACGTTTTTGTAGAAATTGTCATGCTCCGCAACGGGAGAGGCCGCAGCAGAGGGAGGCCCGCATACCACAAAAAAAAATAAAATAAAATAAAAACCCATACACTATAATTCACTTTGTTCACGACAAGGAAGGAGCCACTATATGATCATCTCAACAGGAATGGAAAAGCATTTGACAAAATTCGACACCTATTCAGGATAAAATGAAAACCTCTGGAAGATGAAAATAGGAAGAAATTTCTTCAATCTGATAAAGGACATCTACTAAAAACCTAGAGGTAATAAGCGTCATTCCTACTAGTGAAATCAGTAGGGCGTTTTCCCCTGAAACCCAAAACACAGTTGTTCATCATTGTACTGAAAGTTCTATCAGGGAAATAAGGCACAGAAAAGAAAGAAAAGCCATACAGTTTGTAAAGAAGTAAAATGCTGTTTAATCACAGATAATAATTTTTTTACATAGAAAATTATAAAGAATCTGAGAAGAAATTACTAGAACTAATCAGCAAATTTTGTAAGATGCAGAATTCAATGTCAATATACAAAAACTAGTTTATTACCATATATTTTCTACTTGCAATAGGAAAATGACTTTTAAATAACAGTTCCATTTATAATATTAAAAATTAAATAGGTTAGGGACTCACTGAAAATTATACAAGACCTCTACACAGTAAACTGAAAAATAGTGCTATTTTTATTTTTAAAAACTCTTTGACAGCACTTAAAGAAAACCTAAATAAATGGGAAGATATAATGAGACCATAGATTGGAAGGCTTGATGTTGTTAGGAGGTCAATTCTCCCCAGAGAACTACAGATTTAATGCGATCTCAATAAAAATCCCAGAAACGTTTTTGTAGAAATTGTCAAGTTAATCTTACAATTTATTTGGAAGTAGAAAGGATCAAGAATAGGAAAAGAAATTCTGAAAGAGAAGAATAAAGTTGGAGGAGTACACTGATTTCAAAATTTATATAAAGCTGCAGTAACTGACTGTAATGTATTTTGGCGTAAATATAGACATATTATTCAATGGGACAAAATCAAAAGTCCTGAGATAGACCCATGTTTACATGATCAATTGATTTTTGAATGACATATCCCAGCAATTCAATGTGGAAAGGAAAGTATTATCAACAAATGATGTCGAACCAGCTGGATAAATATATGGAAAAAAATGAGCCTCTATCCCTTGGTTGCATCACATACAGAAATTATTTTGTGATGGATTATACATGTAGGGGCTAAAGGTATAGAGCTTCTAGGAGTAAACACGAGAATGGTTTCATGAGTTTGGAGAGGCAAATCTTCCTTAAACAGAAGACAAAAAAAACAATAACCCTAAAGGAAAAAAAAGTTAAATTTGGCTTCAGCAAAAATGAAAACTTCTGGTCTTCAAAAGATGTAATTAGGAAACTAAAAATTTTAAAAACTCTTTGACAGCACTTAAAGAAAACCTAAATAAATGGGAAGATATAATGAGACCATAGATTGGAAGGCTTGATGTTGTTAGGAGGTCAATTCTCCCCAGAGAACTACAGATTTAATGCGATCTCAATAAAAATCCGATCTCAATAAAAATCCCAGAAACGTTTTTGTAGAAATTGTCAAGTTAATCTTACAATTTATTTGGAAGTAGAAAGGATCAAGAATAGGAAAAGAAATTCTGAAAGAGAAGAATAAAGTTGGAGGAGTACACTGATTTCAAAATTTATATAAAGCTGCAGTAACTGACTGTAATGTATTTTGGCGTAAATATAGACATATTATTCAATGGGACAAAATCAAAAGTCCTGAGATAGACCCATGTTTACATGATCAATTGATTTTTGAATGACATATCCCAGCAATTCAATGTGGAAAGGAAAGTATTATCAACAAATGATGTCGAACCAGCTGGATAAATATATGGAAAAAAATGAGCCTCTATCCCTTGGTTGCATCACATACAGAAATTATTTTGTGATGGATTATACATGTAGGGGCTAAAGGTATAGAGCTTCTAGGAGTAAACACGAGAATGGTTTCATGAGTTTGGAGAGGCAAATCTTCCTTAAACAGAAGACAAAAAAAACAATAACCCTAAAGGAAAAAAAAGTTAAATTTGGCTTCAGCAAAAATGAAAACTTCTGGTCTTCAAAAGATGTAATTAGGAAACTAAAAAAGGCAAAGTACACATTAGGAGGAAATATTTGCAATTCACATATCTGTCAAAGGACTTACTTGTATCCAGAATATATGAAGAAGCCCCACACGTCACTAATAAAAAGGCAAAGAACAATAAAATAGGCAAAATAGTTTAACAGACACTTCAGCAAACACAAAACGCAAAAGACCAGGGACAACAGGAAAAGGTGCCCAACACCACTGGTCATCAGGTGGTTCAAACAAAAACCACGAATATGTGCGATATCACTTCACATCCACTAGGATAACTGAAAATAAAAAGACTGATAGTACTAAGTGCTGTTGAAGATAAGGAGAACCACAGCTCTCCACGCTGCCGGTGGGAGGGGAAAAATGGAAACTACTTTGGAAAACAGTTCGGCAGTTTCTCATAAAGTTAAACGTGGACCTACCCTCTGACTCAGCTGGTCCTCTCCTAGATATTTCTCCTTACCCAAGAGAAGTGAAAACACATGCCTACAAGCAGACTTGCGTGAGAATGTATACAGCAGCCTTACTCATAACAGCCAACCTCTGGAAACTGCCCAGGTGTCCGTCAACAGGAGAAGGGATAAACAAACGGTGACACGTGCACACAGTAGAACTGCACTCGGCGGTAGGAGTGAATCAACGCGTGACACATGCAACAACATGGATGTGTCTCATAACTGTCGTGTCAATCCAGAGGAGCCAGAAACAGAAGAGCATCATGTACCCTTCCATTTAAGGCACGTTCAAGAACAGACAACACCAGACAGGATGATAGAAATCAGAACAGGGATTGCCTACGGGTTGGGGACTTACTGGAGAGGGCACAAGAGAACGTCTGGGGTTGATGGAAACGTCTTGCATCTTGATTGGGGTGATGACTACATGGCTATATATGTCCATTAAACTCATCAAATCTTGCCCTTAAGATCTGCATTGCACTGGATGTAAATTCTCTCTCTCCTGTTTCCTTCCCATTCTATCTCTTCTTCCTTCCCTCCTCCTCATCCTCCTCCCCTCCCCCTCCCCCTCCCTTTCTCCTCCCCTCCCCTC
>NC_041224.1:181452927-181482351 GCF_002837175.3 Physeter macrocephalus
CCCCCTCCCCTCCCCCTTCTCTTCCTTCTTCTTCTCTCTCACACACACATCCTGAAAACAAATATCAAACTCCAATTAACAGGTTTTTCCTCCTCAGTTTCATTTCTGAAACTATTTTCTGTCTATTCTAGGCTTGAGAAAAAGAATAAATATATTAGAGATCTCGTGAGCCAAGTTTCTCGCCTTTGGAGTGCAAGCCATGGTTAAGGAAAGTCATCTGCAGTGTGGCACTGGAATGCAGTTGTCAGCTATGAACTCCCAAAGAGGTATACAGATACAGGCTTGTGTTCTATATGCCCCACATGGAAGAGCTCATTAACTGGCCCTGTCTACAGAGAGGGCCTAAGAGCAATGACTCCCCAGCAGTGCTGAGCACACTCAGGGCCCATACCTTGGCTCCTAAATACCATCTCCACTAAAAGAAACCAGGACTCCTTGGATGGCTATTTCCAGGGAAAGTGAAGATGAGCCAGAAAGTAAGGAAGTGCTCTACGAATGAGGGGGGCATGTCAGAAAGGACACTGGAGGTAGCTTAAAGGGACTCCCACTGGCCAAACTGGGGACAATTCAAGCACTTAAATAAAGAATGATTATAACAGATAGGAGCCGAATAAATGAAGATTTTTTGAGTCCAACTAATACAAATGAAACATGAATAGATGAATGCCTTACAGTGGAAAGCCAACTAATAAATGCAGAAACAGTGACAGAGTTAGACGGTCATGCAAACAAACAAATGAAAAAGAAGAAGGAAATGCATCAAATTGGGGTCTTTCTGAGTGACAGGTTTGAATGTGAATTTTCTTGATTCTCAGCCAGAATTTCCAAATTTCTTCAATAGCATGTAGTGCTTTTCTAATCAGACAAAATAAATGTTAGTCAAATCAAATTTTAAAGTAAATATGAATCAATAGGATCAGGAGGAAAAATTGTACCCCTGTCCCTGTTTTCTCTAACGTGGGCAGATGTGTGGCTTTTCACAACAGTTGGCTCAGCTCCCAGCTTGTGGGAGGAATGTGGTCTGAGCGGAGGGCACCCGTCTCTAGGAGGGCTCATGCTGAAAAGAAAGGCTATAGGCCCGGTTTTGGAAGACCTGGGCCCACATCTCACTTCTGTTCACCAGTTGGCCCATCACCTCCCTGACCCTCAGACTCTTTGTCTGTGAAATGGAGATGAACCTCATAGCTACCTCCCGGTATCCATGGAGATGAGAGGAGATGGTGCGTGTGGAAGCACACCTCTGCCATGTACCCTGGGCTCCACGTCTCTCAGGGCAATGGAGCCCCTGCAAGGCCTTTAAAACACCAACTCCCAGGCCACAGTCAGAGAGTCACTCAGGAGGCTGCTGAGGGGCCCAGGAGGCCATATTTAAGGTGCAGCTGGGCAGGGGAGCTTGAGGGCACCTCTTCTGACTTGCCCAGGAAGGCCAGGGCCCAGTGCGCCCTGACCAAGAGCCCAGCACCCTCCCGGACACTGAAAGGGGTCTCCCTGCCCACTGCTCCCTGCCCCCAGCTCCTGGCCCCCCATCTACCCCCAGGGCCTGCAGACCTCTCAGCCGTGTTTAAGTCAGAGCTTCTCAGCTTCCACTCCTCCGTCCACTGGCCGCAGAGCCCAGAATTTGGGCCCCGCAACCCCCGAACACAGGACTTCCGGTTCTGCGTCCAGAACAAGGGGGCGGGCGGGTGAGCACGCAGACACTCGGTGCAGGAAGCCCTCGCTCCCACCTGTGCAGGTGGGGAGTGTGCAGAGCTGGGCAGCCCGCACTGTCGCCAGGCCAAGCCTGCAGGGACCCGCGGCCTTGCAGAGGACAGGCTCTGCGTCCAGAAAGAAGCCTTTGTGATGAGGAATCACCGTTCCTGGAACGAGGGGCTCCAGCAGGTTCCTCACGCGCCAGCTTCCTGGATTCGACCAGGAGCGTCCACTGACTTGGGGGATCCGGAATATTGACACAGAAACACAGGGAACGAGTCAATGCTCTGCTTTCAATGTCCTAAAGGGGTTACAGGGACTTCCCTGGTGGTCCATCGGTTAGGACTCTGCACTTCCACCGCAGGTGGCACAGGTCCAATCCCTGGTTGGGGAACTAAGATTCTGCATTCCGCGTGGCACAGCCTAAAAAAAATTTTTTTAATAAAATAAAATAAATTAGGAAAGGGGGGTTGGTTACAGAGAGACAAGGGTCATGAAAGCCAGGCTGCACCTACCCACACCTGGCCCAGTAGCCTCAGGCCACAGGCAGAGGTCCAGGGCACGGTGTGCAGGTTGCGCACTGCACAACTTGGGAGGGTCTGTCGAGCAGCCTGTGGGCTGTCATGACAGCCCGGTGGTGGTACCGGGCTCTGAGCCACAGCACAGGGAGGAGGCAGCGAGGATACCATCAGGAAAGTGTGTGCCAGAGCAAGGAAGTAAGGATCCGTCCACGGTGAGGACACAGTACTGGGAGGCACCGTTCCCCTGGGTCTTGGCTAAGACTGGTGAGGCCACCTGAGGGAGCCCCTGAGACGGAGAACCAGACACCCCAGCGTCGGCTTGGCCGGAAGTGGTCCGGCAACGGGGGCTGAGGTGGGGTTTGGGGTGAAAGGTCCCCTGAAAGCTCGGACACTAACCCCGACCCTGGGGCTTCTGACAGGTGCCTGGGTGGAGCGTGTTGGACGAACTGTGTCTTGGGGGGTGAACCGCGGTGGAGAGGCAGGTAGGCATTATTAAGAGGGACACCGTGGTGTAGCAGCCACAGGATTGGACACTCGGGGGAGGAGAGCCCCAGAAACCCAGACGCAGCATGGGTGGGGTCAGGGTGTTGGGGGAAGGCTCGCACCTCCGCCGGCCCTGCTGCTTCATGTCCGCAGGTCCCCGCCTGTGCCCCCAGGATCACGGGCGCCCAGCGTATTCAGGCACCGGTACCATCTCCTGACCTGCCGCCGCCTGATGGCCGGTGGGTGGCTGTCCGACAGCAAAGGCCTCCAGGAGCAGCTGATGGCCCCCGAGATGGACCTGGAGCCCCGGGGATGAGCAGCTGGGCACCGCAGCAGTGAGCTGTGTACAAGTGGGTCCTCAGGGCTGCCCCAAGCTCCCCAGGGTGGGGCGGCTGGGAGGGGAGCTGACAAGCAACGACGGGGTCCCCAGCTTGGAAGGGGGGAGTAGGTGGGCTGGCTGGCCCCGGTGTGTCTGAGCCAACCCCCCACCAAGCGTGACCGTTTCCTCATCTGTAAATTGCCCGGAGACGCCTGGTTGGCCTGCAGGCCTGGGGAAGGAAGCCCTCGGCCACCGAGGCTCGTGGCCGCGACCTGGTCCCGGAGACGTCCGGTCGCCCGTGGGTTCACGCGAGCACGATGCATGCCGGCTGATGTGTAGGCCGACCTGCCGGCCCTCTCCCTGTAGGTCACACGGACTGCGCACCTCCAGTGTCAGCCGGGCCGAGGTGCCCGGGAGCCGCCGAGCCGGCCGGGCCCGTGGGGTCCGGCTCGCCCCCGAGCACACGTACCGCGCAGGTAGAGCCAGGGTCTCCCTGCACACACGCCCGCCCGGCTGGGCCTCGGGGGGACCCGCGTACCTCACACCTCCGACTGCTGTCCTGATCTTGAGCCATTTGATTCCACTCGATAAGTCTTATTTGTTAAACGTGCGAATGAGTGGATCTCACCTGCGTGTCTCAGGAGCCCTCCTCTTCTGTGTCCCCTCCCCGCCCACCCGCCCTTCCACGCGGCCTCTGAGACGCTGCCCTGCCGGGTCCACGGTGGCCCCCGACCCCGTCCACCTCCCTGCCCGCGTCAGGGCAGCCTCCGGTGTCTGACTGGCCGCCACATCTCCGTGGCCCCAGATCAAAAGACCCACCGGCGCGGGGAGCCCCAGCCACGGCCGCCCGGGTGCTCTGCTTCTCCACCGGCAGGGAAAGCCGTTAACTGCCGTTTCGTGGGGTCCCTTGAAGTGGGGCGGTTCTCCGAGAGGAAATTACGCTCGGGAAAGAGTCGCGAAACGCCCGGCCCCTCGGAGCAAGAACGTGAGGGCGCTGTCAGGGCGCCCGGCAGGGCGCAGTAGGTCGCTGAACTGCTGAGAGCCGGCGAGCGCAGGAGGCCAGCGCGTGCGCGCGGTCGGGGAGCAGGAGCCCTAGCGTGTCTGCTGGCGGCTGGGGTCCCGGGCCGGCCCGTGCAGAGCGGGGAGGCCGGGCCCTCGGGGGGCTGGGACCCGTCCTCTGACTCCCTGCTCCAGGACCGCCCCCGGAACTCCACCGAACTGTGTCGAGTGAGCTGGCGGAGTCTGGCTGGGGCGAGCGGCAGCCCCGGGGGACGCCCTGGCAGTCCCCCCAGCTCCGAAGCTCTGCTAGGAGGCACACGAGCAGGCCTGCTCCTCTAGGACAAACGGGAACTTTTGGAGTGCGCGGCCGGGCTGCAGGGCCGGTGTGGCCTTGCTGGGTGTGGGGCGGGAGGGGCGTGGAGCCGACCGGGGCCCAGCATCTCCTTCCTCTGACACCAGCGTGCAGCTCCCTTGGTGACCAGGCTGCCACGCTGTCACGTGACTGCCTTACGTGCAGCCCACTAGCAAAGCCGGGTCCGCTCCAGCCCCCCAAATCCTGGACTCGGAGTGTCTGTGGGTCGGCAGGCTCTGCCCTCGGGGCCGAGGGGCGGGCAGGCGTGCGGACATAAACGGGGCCCCGAGGTGATGCCGCAGCCTCCCTCCAGCGCCGGCCCCGCCCTGAAGGGCAGCCCAGGGACCCCAAGCCCAGGGTCTGAGCAGCCCCCAGGGAACCTGGCCGCAGCACTTGTCGCAGCGTCCTGCTCTGGCCCAGCACCACCGTCGGGAGACAGGAGGGCAGCTCTGGATGGGCCAGTCGTGCTGCACCCCGAGCGCCGTCCTGGGACCCGCAGCTCCGCGTCCTCCACCCTCCCCGCTGACTGCTCCCGGCCCCCCGGGCCCCGGGGCACCGCCACCACACCGCGACTGGGGGCCCCTCGTCTGGGGAGTCAGCGGTGTGGCCGCCTCGCCAAGTGGTGCCACGCGCACCCTTGGCGGGTCACAAAACAAACCACCTTCCCTCTCGGAGCCACTGTGCTTTCCTGCCGCCTCCGTCATCCCATGGCGGCCTGGCAAGGCAGGCCGGACTTTAACATCCTTCTAAATGCTGGTCATTGGCTCCATTTGCGAACTGTCTTAAGAGGAAGGCAGCTGTCCATGGAGGGCAGGGCCCGGGCGTTCCACATGGGGCATATCCGGACGGGACCGAAGGCAGCAAGGCCTCCTCCCCCCCTCCTCCCTCCTCCCTCCTCCCTCCCCTTCCCCCCTCCTCCTCCAATCCCAGGCTTCAGGCAAGGTCTCGGCCTTCCCTCCTTGTCAGGAAGGCTGCTCTGCCTGTCCCTGTCCCTCCCCTGGACTGCCCACCCAGGCCTCTGCCCAAGTGCCCCCTGGGCCTCACCTGCTGGGTCACCGTGCACCCCCCTCAGGTGGCTCATGGGCCCACGCCCCAGGCGTTCTCTAGCTGAGGCCCGGCACCTTCCCCACCCGGGTCTCCTCTCCGACCCCTGTCCGTTCAGCCTAGTGCTTTTCTTTCTGGCCACGGCCTGCTGTCACCCTGACACCCGAGGACAGGCTCTGACTGCCCGTCTCAGGCTGCCCACGGAAGAGGGGTTGGGGGACACAGCCTGGAGCCACCCCCCCCTTGACCAACAGCCTGGGTGGCCGGGGATCAGGGCAGGAGGCTGGGGGCTCAGGAAGACACTCCCGGGGCTGGGGGTAGAGGGAGGAGAGCCTCGGGAGAGACCTGAGGGAGAGAGCCTGAGGCCCCGCCCGAGCGCAGGGCCCGGGGGGACGGGGGCGGCGTGGGGGCGCCGAAAGGGGAACTGAGGGTTCCTCTGTGAGGACCCAGAGTATCTGGGGCATCGCCGGAGCTGGAGGCATCTGAGGCCACAGGCAGAGGGGAAGTGGCCGCAGTGGCGGCCTGGGAGCCCCTGACGGTTCTGGCAGGGAGGACAGGCAGCCCCTGGAGGCCAGCCTGGAGGGTCAGATGAGCAGGTGGCCAGGGGTCCCATGCGGCTTCCACGCGCTGCAGCCCTCACCCCTCCCAAGAACGCCTGCAGGAGGAGCTCAGCTCAGGACGCAGATGCCAGAAAGTGCTGCTTCAAGGTTTAAGAGCTCGCCGGCAGAGGCTAAGGAGTGGCTGACGCTCTCTGCCACGGTTGCCGGTAGGAGGGACAGGCTTGGGGCACCCACAGCCAGGTGCCACCCCTTCCCCGCTCTGCAGCCACGAGGGCAGGAGTGCTGGCCGGCCTCATCTTCCTCTTCACTGGAGCGGGGGCGGGGCTGCATCTTGCCTGCTCTCAGCAGCTGGACTCCAGCTGGACGGCAGCTAAGCCCCCACCGGCCTGCCCCCAGCCCAGGCGCCCTGGCCTCCCCGCTCAGCACTCCTCCGAGCTCCAGCATCCTTCCTCAGCCTCCCCAGCGCTGAGGGCCCTCCCAGGCCCCCTTACCCCACCCCTGAGGATGTGCTCAGACCAGTGTTCCTGGCTGCAAGCTGGATGCCCCCAGCACGCCCAGGGCCTCCCCAAAGAGCTTGACGCAGCAGGCGCGGCCAGCCGCGGCTTCACCATTTCTCAGACAAGACCCTGCCTGGGTAACATTCCCCGGAGGGGCCACACAAGCCCCCGCTCCCCCCAAACCACAATACCTGAGGCACAGACACATTCAGAACCAGAGTGTCCTGCGGCAGGGGCACCCCAGGGACTGCGGGTCCACCCCGTCCAGAGCAGGAGCCCTGCCGCCCTGACACTGGGTCCAGTCTGTCTTGGGGAACAGCGCAGGTGGTCTCGTGGCCTCTGGTGGGACACTGGGCCCCCGCATGTGCATGTGTGGGCCCGAGGCTCCTTCTGTACCCAAGGGCTGTGGTCAGGGATTGGTCCTGCGGTGGGCAAGTGGGTGACCAGGACCTGCAGGGTTGACGGGACACAGAGCGGCCTTAGATGCTCCACTCCCCCACCTCTGACAGCCCCTCCCTGCAGGCACCGAATCCTCTTGTTCCTGGGGCGTGGGGGTCGAGAAGGGTTTGCCCCTCAGCCCTGGACACAGCCTCAGCTCCCAGGAGGCCGTGGAGAGGGGACGGGAGCCTGAGACTGGAGATAGAGACCCTGACCGGGGTTAAGCTCCACAGCGCCCCCGGCAACTCAGACACCAGCTGTGAAATGGGAGGAGAGGCCTGCCTCTGACGGCACTGCAGGGACCAGCCAAGGTGTGTCGGGGGCAAGAGGCCCTACCCAGGCTCCAGTCACGCACCACCTTCCCTCCCCGGCTCGGCCCCTGGGCCTCGGTTTCCCCCGCTGCAGAATGGGGCTGTAGTGCCCAGCCTGGGGGAGGTGGGGAGCTGGTGTGTGCATGCCCGCGAGTGGAGGGCCTGGCCCTGGGAAATGGCTGGATCATCTCCCCCAGACCATCCCCCGTCTCAGACAGAGGTCAGCAGTGCATGCCAGTCCAAGCATCCTGGCTGCCGGGTCCAGCAGCGCCCTCCTGCCAAGCAGGCGAGCCCGGGTCAGAGTGCTGTGCCTTCCCAGGTAACCGACTGGGGTCGCTGTCACCCCAGAGGTCACGTGGTGGTGTTCTCAGGTTCTGCCCTCTAAGTGACCGTGCACCCAGGACACACCCCCCTCAGGCTCCCAGAGCCCGGGGTCTGCCTTTCCTCCACACCCAGCCTCTACTCCCTCCTCCTCCTGGAAGCCTTCCCTGTTTTCCCAGGTTTCGCTTCCCAGACACATCAAGGGAGCCCAGCCAGACCGAGGGTGAGGCCAGCTCTGGGAGCTCAGGCTAGGTGTGCAGGTGGGGACCCGGGCGCAGACAGAGGGGCTCGCAGATGGCCGTGGGAGGACCCAGCTCTGACAGTCTCCAGGACGTGACTCTCCTGGCCTCAGCTTCCTTGTCTGTGGACCTGCAGGTTGTACCTGCTGCGGGGATTAGAGGAGTCAGGATGGAGGCTGGAGAGCGGGGCTGCCACAGCGCCAGCCTCTGCCTGGGCCGGGGCTTAGGGGAGACAGGAGTGCCCGTCCTGCCCCAGCCTGCCCGCCCCCTCGGGACCGTGAACAGTGCTTCCTGCTGCCCCAGGTGCTGTGCTCCCCACCTCTGACGGGGCCGGGCTGGGTGCGCGAGGCTCCAGACATCTTCAGAGAGCGGCACGAGAACAGGAATCGCTTTTACAGGCATCTCTGGGGAAAATTCCAGAGAGACACCAGTGTTCCTCCAAGGCGTGGGCTTCCACAAACAACCCAGGAGATGGGGAAATGAAAGTGCTGCCTGGCTCTGCCTGCCCCAAAGCGTGCAGGCTCCACCCCTCCTGATGCCCAGCCTGGTAACGCCCTTCCCGGGGGGACAGTTAACCTGGGTTGGAGGGGGCGGCCGCTGCAGCCAGTGCCTGCTGGGGCACCTGGCACCTCTGGTCAGGTGATTCTCCCTCCAGAGGGGGCTCACCTCCCAGCGGGCACTGCGGGTACAGCAGCCAGCGGGTACGGCTACAGAGCTGGCCTCACAGCGCAGACAGCCTTGACCCGGGCCCCGACGTGGACACGCCGAGTGTCACCAGAGGCCCCATCCTGGGGGAGGGGCTCAGCCCGGTGCGGCTCTTGCCCACTCAGGCAGGGAGGGCGATGCCTGGGCCAGACCTCAGCCTAAGGGATGGGAGCCGGGCGGGAGTGGAGGAGGTGTTTGGGCTGCCCTGTGCCAGGGCCAGAGCCAAGAACAGCGGGTCCCCATCCAGCTGAGAGCAAACATCAGGCCGGCCCCACCGTGTCTGTCTCGGCTGGCCCGGCCCTGAGGCCACACAGGCCCCTGCTCCGTGGGGTCCCTGGGGAGGGGAGCAGGGCCTGCCTGGAGCCCTACAGTAGCCAGGCGGCCAGAGAGACCTGGAGCCAGGACAGAACCAAAGCTTCTTGGAGCCCTGGGGTCCCCGAGCCCTGGGACGTCCCCAGAGGTGCTCCGGCCAGCCCTTCACCCACAGTGGGGAGGCCAGGCCTGGAGAGGGACGGGGTTTGCCAAGAACAGGGAGATGGAAACGGCTGCTCAGACCTCCCTACCCTGAGGCAGCTGCGGGTGGCGGGGGGCCGGCAAGCCCTCCCTGCTGCCTGTCTGTCTGCCATCTCATCCTCACCCGCAGACTGCAGCCCGGAGGCACACCTGGCCGGGCCCCAGCCCTGGGTGGGCGCACCCAGGCCCCGAGCAGCTCTAGGTGGCTCTCGCTGCTGTTTCCAGCAGCTGCCGTCTGCAGGGCGGCTCTGCCCAGGCAGGCCCTACACGGCCCTTCCCACCGGGGCGGGGAGCCTGCCACCATGGGTGCCGACACGCCACCCGCTGGCCCGCCCGTTGTTCCAGGGCCCAGCCCAGCCCTGCCCGCCTGCCCACGGCGACACCGGCTCCCGGGAAAGCAGAGCACAGCATCCGGCTTCTAGCAAAAAGCTCTGCTCTGATGACCCAGATTTGGGGCCTGTGGAAGCAGATCTGGGCCCAAACAAAAGAGGATCTCAAGTGAGGACACCAAGCATCACCCCATCTGCTGTGGAGAGAATAACCAGGAGACAGGCGTCAGAAAACGACTTTGCTCGGCTGCAAAGTGTCCCAGCCCCGTCCCGGCTGCCCCTGCAGGGTGGGCAGCCCTTGGCATCCTCCGCTAACTTCCCTTCCACTCTGGGCCTCGGTTTTTGCCACCGTGAGTCGCAGCTTTGCGCTTTTCCTTGGCATCGCCCTGAGCCCCCTAAGGGTCGTGGCTGCGGGGGCCTGCCTCGGTGACGGTGTCTGCCTCGAGGCCCCGTGGCCACCCCGGCAGGTCTTGGCCGACTGAGCGGTGAGGCCTTCTCGGGAAACAGCCCACTCCCTGGACGCACTCGGTGAGTCCGTCACTGCCACCGACACCGACACCGCCAGGCTGGGATCTCCGCAGAGTGCATCGATGCCACCCACGTGTATTGAGCACCTACTGCGTGCCCCGTACCTTCTGTCTCGCTGAGCCTCAGTCCTGCAGGGAGACTCCGGTGGGCGGGCACCTGTCTCTGGGGCACAAATGCAGGGCAGGGCAGACGCATCACAGGCGGGCCCTCCCCCCAGGCAGGGCTGCCCCGGCACCCGGTGTGGGCGGCCTGAGCCGGACCTACAGGCGGTCAAGGGACCTCCAGAGCAAGACCCGGCCCTACTGCCTGGATCCCATCGGGGCAGCACCACTCAGCCGCTGTGTGACCTCGGCGAGTCGCTTGCCCTCTCTGTGCCTCATTTCCACACCGTGAGGTGAGTGGAATAGCTGACCTCAGAGGCGTTTTGTGGAGCTCCGGTGACCCTGCGCGAGGTGTGTTTTCCAGTGTCTGCACTGAGTCAGTGCCAAGCAAGTGAGCTTACTACGATGGTGAGTGGCACGGATGGGGGGGAAAGGGGTGTGGGGGTGCCGTGGCAGCTCCTGGGAGCAGCTTGAGGAGGCCGCCGGGGCGCTGGTGATGGTGGCGGTCAGGGAGAGGAGGTGGGATCTCGGCCTGGAGCCCTCTGTGGGTCTGGGAAGCACCTGGAAAGCGGGGAGACGCAGAGCTTGCCTCCCCTGGGAGCAGACCCCGCAAAGCGCTGACCCAGCATCGGGCTGAACAAATATTCATGACGGCGCCCTTGGCGGCCTGGGTGGGGTGGCCTGTCCTGCTACTGAGGCTGCAGGGAAGGGAAGCTGCTGCCAGCCCGAGAGTGGTGTTTAAATATCAAACTCTTTATAGGGTCCCCTGCCCTCCAGAAGCCAGGGCTGCCCGCTGCCACCAGCCAGTCTCCACAGCCTTTTCCTGATCCCGCAGGCAGGACCCGTGGGCACGCAGCCTCGTGAGGGATCCTGGGAGGACCGGCGCCGTGCAGTGGGTGTGCGTGATGCCCGGCTTGAGGCCCAGCCCGGCCCCCTGGTGTACCCATGAGGCCTGACTGGGCCGGGAGCCGGGACGGCCGGGGCACAGGGCTGCGTGCCGGGGCTCAGGACAAGCTGTCAGGGGGCCAGCTGGAGCCCCCGAGGACACACGCTGGGCGGTGTCCCCTCCCGCCCTGGGGAAGGAGATGACTTTCCTCTGACACGTGCTCTGCGGTGACAGAGTGAGCCTGAGGGGAGTGACAGGCGCCCCAGGCCCCACGTCACGTCCACTCGCGCCCTGAGGCCTGGCCCCCCGCTGCCGGAAGGAGGGACGTGTGGTCAGGGAGAGGGCACGGGCTCAGCTCAAGCCCTGGCGCCATGGAAGCACTGCCCCTGCTGCCTGAGGACGGTCCACTCACCCCACAGACACCTGAGCCTCCTGGACCTATAGCTTCACTCAGCAGTTCTTCCAGATCAAGGAAGACCTCTCCCCCGCCCAAGCCCCAGTCTAGCTGAGACCCCCGCGGTAGCCACGAGCCCGCTGGTGCCGGAGGGGCCTAGCTGTTTGGAGCGCTGTTCTAAGCGGTGGGGACGCGGGAACCGTTCATCCTCCAACAGCCCCACTGCTGCCCCAGGATGCCGAGGCTGAGAGAGCTGGTTCCTTCCGTGGGGAAGCCGGGGTCTGACGCGGGGCCCGTGAGCCCCCGGCCGCGTGACCGTCCGAGGGGAGCCTCTGGGGCCGACCCGGCTCCAGGTCACTGGGAGCAGCTGCTTCTCGTGCCACTGCTGGCGCCCTGCGCACTGCCCACGCGCCCCCCAGACTCCATCCTGGGGGACGCGGGCCCCGGCGCCCCGCCGGCCCTCAGCCTCCCCGCTGCCACCCGCGCGGCAGCCGCAGGGCTGGCTGCACGTGCATCGGCTCCCCTCCTGCAGCCCCAGGACGGTGAGCTGCTCGCGGCCAGGGGGGCTGCCTGAGGGGCAGTGGGGACTGGACCCCCGGAAGGGAGCGGGCCGTGGGAAGGAGGGCGATGGAGTGCGCGGGAATTCCCACGGCGCCCACAAGAGCAGAGAACGAGCCCACTGGACCTGATCCCGTTAGAAGCTGCCCAAGCGCCAGCAGAGGCTCTGTCCCGGGGCTGCTCTGGAGAGACGGAGCCCTGGGGCGGGGAGGGCGTGGCCACCACCACATCACCCTGGTCCTCACGCCCGCAGTCCTGGGAGGTCGCCGACCCCATCCTGGCCGTGAGCCACGGGGTCAGCCTCTCCTCCGCCCAGCCGCCACCCTGCGTGCCCTGCTTGACGTCACACGACGACGAGTCATCAGCCCTGCCGCCCGGCCCCGGACGCACCTCACGGCCTGCAGATGACGTCGGGCCCCGCATCACCAGGCTGGCCCCCGCCCCGCCTGGCATTTGCTCAGAGGAGCCGCAGACCAGACCTGCAGCGCCGGCCCTGGAGGTGCGGCCCAGGGGACAAGGGCTGGGGGCCCAGAGACCACACGGGCCTGGCGGAGCTTAAGACCAGGTCGGGCTTCCCTGACCAAAGCAGACCTCACTTCCTATAACGACGCAGCATCTCACTCGTCCTGCCTGCCCTGTGCCCCCGCAGACGCGCCCGGGGGTCCCGAGGAGGTGGTGAGGGCCCGGGCCGGCTGGGGTCTCTCGGCCAGCGGCCAAACTCCGCACCCCGGAGAGGCCGGTAGTTAGGCAGACAGGCTTGGGGTGTGGCCTCGAGCTGTGCAAGCCCCTTTCACAGAGGGCTGGACAGACAGACAGCACGTGTCTCCTTCTGTCCCTATGAGGACGCAGCCGTGGTGAGCGGATTGAGCGGGAGACGCAGTGAATTAATGATGGCCAGGGCGGGGCCGGGGCCGCTGCACTGTGCTGCCTGCCACCTGCTTCTCCAGTAGCCCTTGCTCACCTGGCTCTCTCTGCCCGCTGGGAGCCCCCATCCCGGGCCTGCCCAGGCAGCCCCCGGGAGGGAGAGGCCCTCCAGACGGCGGACTTGAGAAGAGAGGAGAGGGCTCTGGACCCTGACCCCCGCCTGGGCCACGGGAGCGACCACGTATCACGTGTGGTTTCCTACCTCGTGCCTTCTCCCCGACTGCCCGCCTCCGTCACCCCTCCAGTCTGCAGGAGGCTCAGCTACGCCTCCCACTGGAAGCCTTCCAGGACTGCCAGGCAGAGGGGCCCCTGGACTCCCCACCGTAGCCTGCACTCCTGGGCCCCCCCATCAGACAGGGCGCTCCCGAAGGAGGCCCACTGAGAGAGGCTGGTCGCCGGGCACCTGTGGGCGCCTCTCCCCACCCCAGGCCCCCTGCCTGTGGGGCAACCTCAGCTGGGACGGACTGAGAGCTCCTGCAGGCCAGCCCAGGGCGCAGTCGATATCCACCCGATGAGCCTGTCATCACGAGGCTCTTAATTATTCAGTGTTGAGTCTGGGGGCTGTGTGCGCCCGCCCTGCCCACTCCCGCCCACCGCTGCCGCAGACACAAAAGCCGTCCGTCCACGGAGCTGGCAGGCGGGGCCGCTGAGCAAATATAAGAGGAGGCTAAGAAGCCCTGGCTGCTGCGGAGAGAAGCGTGGGGGCCCCGGGCTGCTCTGCTGAGGCCTGAGGAAGGAAAAGAGCCGGATGGGGAAGGAAGCGGCGTGCCCCCCAGCCCACCCTGGGCCAGGCAGGGGCCACCGCCGCCAGCAGCACCCGTTCAATCCACAACTGGCGGGGGGCCGCCCCCTGCTCCCCACGTGCCCAAGGTGACCCCTTGGCAGAAGCGGGGAGGGGTCGGGGGGACCCAGGGCAGTCGAGGCGCCCCACGTGGTCCCGAAGACCTCAGCCGAGCACCCAGGTTCCAGCTCTTCCACCGGCCCGTGCCAACTCCCCCACCAACGGCCCGCTGGCCACTTTTGCCCCTGTGCTCACTTCTGTAGGCCCCCACCTGGGGGTAAGTTCCCAGGGCCGGGACAGAGAGCCCGGACAAGGACCCAGGAGGCCCAGCCTCTGGCCTCAGCCCAGCACCCCTCGCTGGCAGCCTCGCACGGGTCGCTGGCCGCCCGCATGGCACCTGCCACCCCTCGCAGGGTGCTGTGGGAAGGGAGTAGAGCAGACGGGGAGGGCGCTGGGGACAGTGGCCGCTCCGGAGGGCGGACGGGGTGGTGCCGTGGTCCCCGAGGCTCTCTGGGGATGCTCGCCTAAACCCTGAGGCGGGGCCTTGTCCTCTGGGCCTCACCGTGGGGCCCGAGGCTCACGGGGCCCCTGCCCGCCCTCCACGTGTCTGCCCGCCTACCTCACGCCCCTCGCCGGACACCTCACTCTCCAAAGCTGCCCCGCATCCTTTACCCCCCAGCAGCTCCCCAACCCCACCAGGGCCGGCACCAGGAAGACAGGAACGCACCGCAAAGCTGTGAATAAAGAACCCTGTGGTCAGGCCTGGACAAGGCATGGCTCCCACCTGCGACAGCCTCTCCTGCAGAGCTGGGGGTCTGTGCACCCCGGGAAGGGCTCCCTGGGAGGGGTCTTCCTGCGCCCACCTGTGCCAAGAGAGCCCATCACACTCTGGGGGGGCTCCTCTCTCCCCGGCACGTGGGCACCCTTCTATGTGTGGAAAGCCCCCGACGACGCTGGGTCTCCCAGCCTAGGCCACCAGCCTCGGCCTGGCTTCTCCGTCCACATACCGCGTGGTCCCGGGGCACCGTCCCTCCACACTGGAGGTGGAGTCCCTGCCCAGCCCGTAGTCACGTGTGGTGGCCCGAGCCGGTTCACGGGCTGAGTGGCCCGAGCCAGTGTCCCCAGGTGTTATGGGTTGAAACGAGACCTCCCCACTAAAATTCAAATGTTCACGTTCTAACCCCCAGCACCTCCGAATGTGACCGAATTTGGGAATAAGGGTCTTGCAGAGGTAGTGTGCGAAGGGCAGACTGGAGTAGGGGGCTCCAGACCCCCTCGGAGGGTCCTTCTAAAGCGGGGGATTTGGACGCAGAGACCCTCGCAGTGACGATGAAGGCGGGCATGCTGGAGATTGTTGGCAAAACACCAGAGGCTGAGAGAGAGGCCCAGAACAGACTCCCCTCACGGCCTCGGAAGGAGCCAACCCTGCCCACCCGGACCTCAAACTTCTGGCCTCCGGGGCTGTGACACACCTCCGCTGTTGAAGCCCCCGGGCCGTGGGATGTGCCGCGCGGCCCGGGCACGCTCGTACCCAGACCTGGGAAGTGGACGGCGGGGTTTCAAGCGGTACTTTCTGGGGTTCGCAACACTAACCCACCCGTTGTCTGAATGCACAAGGCTTCAGGGACAGATGGGGAGACAGAGGCATCGAGATGGGAAGGGATTCACCCACAAGGCCCACAAATCTATGGTGGACTTGGACCCGAATCCCAGCCCCTGATTCCCCGTCCGACCCCCGTCCTTCCTTCTGGCGGCACCGGGAGGGCCTGTCCCACTGTCCAGGTGGAGGGATTGGGTCCCAGAGACTGCCGGTGGCCAGCACTGAGGGAGAGGCGGCCGGACTTCTACAGGGCGGGGGAGATGCCCCGGACCGTGGGCCAGTGAGGGTCTGCAGCAGGCCGGTGTGCAGAGGGCCCAGCGGACGGAACCACCAGGAGGGCTTCCTGGGGGAGGAGGCTCCCATTGGGCTGGAGGATGGGCGGGGCTGGGCAGCAGTTCTGAGCCAGGGAGCTGGGGCGGGCAGGCTAAGACGGGGGGAGCAGGACAGCTGCGGGCCCGAGACTCTCTCCAAGGCCCTTCTGCGGGTGCGTGACCGGCCCACGCGCACCACTCGGCACCGCGGCTCCCGCCGCCCTGAGCGCCTGGGGCCCTTTAATCCGTGTTTTTAATTACAGAGCACAGAGCACGTTATGAACAACCTGTCTCACGTGAAAAAGGGAAGCCCTGTGCTCCGGCCGCCCCAGCCCAGCCCGCTGGGACCCCATCAGCATCCTCTCCCGCTGCAGATGGAGCCTCTCTGCGCTTGACAAAGGCCAGTGTCCCCACGCCGAAGCTTTTCTCTCCTGCTCCTTTCGGGCAGCAACCTCGGCGGCCGGGGCTCCTTCCGCGAGAGCGGTGATTTAATCAGAGGCAAAGAGGACCCTGTGGACCTCGCCTGGCCGGTCCAGCGGCACGGCAGCAACCGCACCCACGAGGCCTGGGGGGGTTGGCCGGGCCTGCGGGCCCCCGCGCAGCGCCCCCTCCCCTCACCGGGCGCGAGGGGAGCCAGGCGCTGGCGGGCTCAGGGCAGCGCCTGCCTCCACGGCCCACGCCAGCTTCTCTGGCATCTCCGGGGACCCCCGGGGAGCCCAGGGCGTGGGGGGCAGCCAGCCCTCCTGGGGGACCCCCCACCCAGCACTCCAGACACGTGGGATGAGAAGGTCAGGCCAGGCTGGGGAACGTTTTGGGGGCGGAGACGAACACAGACCACCCGGCTTGGGGAAAAAGACCCCTCAGAGCCTGTTTCCGCCCCTAAACCAGGCACGGGGCTGGTTGGCCTCGCCCGCCAGGCCTTCAGAGACTCACGGGCAGGGCCCTGCCTTGCTGGCTCTGTATTCCAGAAGCCTCCGCCTCCGACAGCTATGGAAGGTGAATGAACGAGGGGGGACGGAGGGTGGGGCTGAGAGCCTGCCCTGTCCCGCCGCGTCTGGCTTCCTCCTGGCCCTGCAGGGAGGACAGGACAGCGGGCAGGTGGGTCTGGGAAAGAACCAGGTGGGGGTCCCGGCAGCCAGGGCCCCACGGAGCCATGTGCGTGGGTGAGCGAATGTGGGTCACCGTTACTGGGAAGTCCCACAGTCTGCAGGGAGAGGGCGCGTGAGCAGGTCCCCGGGGGGCCCCGTCCTCCGCTGGGGCCTGCACACGCAGCTGCGGCCGCCGCGTGACCGCCAGGGGCACCCAGTCGCTGGCCCGACGCCCTTACCTGTTTCTTTGTCTCCAGCGGGACCCCCGGCCCGGCACGGCCGTTCAGCGGCCTTCGGAGCAGGGAGGGTGCGGGAAGCGTCGGGGGGTCCCGCAGGGGACCCCAGCAGCAGGCCCCCCTCGGGAGGGCCTGTGACACGCCTGCTGGAGACCCGGTGCTACAGCCGGGTGGCCCCAGCCCCGTCGCGCTGCACACGAGAGGGAAGCCGGTGGGAACCTGCGGGTCGTGACCCCAAATCTGGGACAGTCCCCGACCTGTCCCCCCCAGAGTCCTCAGGGATCGGAGCTCAGCCCCAGCTCCCACTCAGGACCTCCTGTCCTCTGGCCCCTCAGAATTACCCACCCGCTCCTCCCCTGCCAGTGGGCTTCCCCTGAGCAGGCCTGGCCCGCTGTCCACGGGGGCCTGGACCCTTCTAGCTGCAGCTGCCAGATCAGGGGCTCGGGCTCAGGCTGCGACCCCCTGAACTCACGTGCTTATGGGTACCTCACCCCCGAACTGATGGCTCCCCAGCCTCCGTGATCCTCTCAGGCCGAAATCCTTGCTCCCCGCCCCTGAGCCCCGCCTCCCCCCGCCTGACCCCCCGCCCCATTTGCTCTGTCCTTCCTGATTTGCCCAGAATCCTCCATCCTCCCAGGTCTTGGGGGTCTTCCCACGAGCTGTCCCTCCCCCTCAAAGCCCCCGACCCACGTGTAAGGCCCAGCTGGGCTGCCCCTGAAGGAAGCGGCCCCGGCTGACCTGTGCTGCTGTGTCCCGACTGGGCGCGTCGCTGTGGGATCTCGGGACCGTGGTCCGACCCCAGCGGGGGCTTGCTGCAGAGTGAGTGCCCTGTTTGCCAAAGGGATGTGTGGTAATGCCCATCTCCAGAACCGGGGCACCCCAAGCTTGGCTCTGGGGGCTCGAGATCACTTATTCCTGGGGTCTGGGGGACGGGGCTGGTCCCAGAGCTTCAGTGGGGCTGAGAGGCTCCAACAGGAGGCCAAGGCGGCCACAGCGGCAGGACCCCGGGCGGCCCCCATCCCCATGGGGACTGGGGAAGAGCCAGGGGGCCGGCAGTGGGTCAGGCATGCCCCAGGGGGCTGGTAAAGGAGGGGCCTCGTGGTGATGAGCCAGCTTACCTGGGCTTCTGCTCCGTGGTCTGGGTCTCTGGTGGCCCGTGAGCCACCAGAGACCCAGACCACTGTGTTCCTGAGCTCGGGGTGTCCACACAGGAAGAACCATCAGGATGGCTTGGACCACGTGCTGTTGGGATTAAGGGGGCATTCGCACCCTCCCTCGCTCATATCTCCAGCAGGTACGCACCACGCGGCTGTCATGTGCCAGCCAGCCTGCTTGCCGGACAGACGGAGAAGTGAGCGGGAAGGAAGCCCCCTGTTCTTGCCAGCTGGCAGCCGGGGAGGGAGGAAGGAGAGTCTCCCCAGAGCTAGAGGAGCCCGGCCCCTTCAGGAGGAATCGGCCGCACACAGGGCCCGGCGCCTTCTTTCCTCCGCAGAGAGCCATGCCTGCAGCCCCTGCCTCCCCGCAGGAGCCAGGAAACGTCTTCATAAAATATTGATTGGTTTGCACGACGCTTGGGTTGTCAGGAAAGGATGGGGAGGCTTTTGCATGCAGATTAGATGTGTTCGGCGCTTCCTTAACCCCTTCCTGCCGGGTACCTTGGACACCTCCTTGGACTCCCCAGGAAGCGGGCAGGGTGCCCGGGTGGGCCCGGGGTGGCCCAGGGGACCAGGGAGCCGGCCTGCCCAGCGTCTCTTCTTGGGCTCGGCCGTGGAGGTCTTCCCGCGGTTCACTTTACCTCTCTCCTCGCTGGGCCCCCTGGTCACTCTTCTGCTGGATCCAGAGACGAGGCCGTGTCAGTCCCTCCCACCCCCAGGCCCCCGCCAGGCGAGGCTTGATCTCCGCGGCAGACGCAGACCCCAGAAGCGCTCCCAGCCAGACCTTGGTTCCACGTCATCTGGAAAGGAGCTTGGCTCTGAGTCTGGCAAGAACTTCCGTCTTGACTTTTAAATGTCATAATCCCACCTGGTAGATCACGCTGGGATCAACGGAGGCAGCTTCAGATCTCATCCCAGCACCCAGGGCTCTGGGCACTGGGGAACGGGGTACAGAACACAGAGGGTACCTGCTGGCCTCAGGTTCCAAAATCGTGAAATGGTGGGGTAATGGTCCTGCCCTTTAAAACTGTGGCCAGGGTGAAATAGAGCCACATGTGGCAGTGACAACTGGACAAGAAACAGCATCTTTCCTTGTTGTTTATGGATGGAGGGAGGAATGATGAGTGAGTGAGTGAGTGAATGGGTGAATGAATGAGTGAATGGGTGAATGAATGAATGAGTGAGTGAGTGAATGAATGAGTGAGTGAGTGAATGAATGGGTGAGTGAATGAGTGAATGAGTGAGTGAATAGTGAATGAATGAGTGAGTGAGTGAATGAATGGGTGAGTGAATGAGTGAATGAGTGAGTGAGTGAATGAATGAATGGGTGAGTGAATGAATGGGTGAGTGAATGAATGAGTGAGGGAATGAATGAGTGAGTGAGTGAGTGAATGAATGGGTGAACAGAAGAGTGGACCAATGGTCCTGCAGGACCTCAGCTATCCTGTGGGGTCTGACATCACTCCCTCAGAAGCCCTTGACCTCCACGAAGCCTGAGTTCACCAGAGACTCTGGCTCTTCCGGGCAGTCCTGAGCTGCCGGCTCAGGGCCCCGGCAGGTCAGCCTCCCCTCCGGCCACTGAGCTCCCCTCTGCTGTTCCTGCCCTGCCTTTTGTTCTGCTCCTTCTTGCAGGTCTGAACCTCTCACAGGCCTGCACGTCACGTGCCTTTCTCAGGGCCCCTTCCCTTCCCTGCTCCCCCTCCCGCTCCCTGCCCAGTCCTCAGAAAGCTTCTGTCCTTCTGACCCCTCTGACACCCATTCTGATGCCAGGCGCGCTCCCAAAGCTGCTTCCAGGGATGATGTCCCCCTCCCCACTCAGCTACATGGAACCCAGCAGTAACCTAGGAAGTAGGCAGTACCCTGGTGCTTTAAAAGTCCAGACCCACCCTGGCCTGCCACCATTGTGCGGTACATGGGGGGGCCCCGGGCAGTCACAGCTGGGGAGTCCTCCCAGCCTTCTGTCCACCTAACCATCCATCCACCCACCCACCCAGTTCTTTGTCCATCCATCTTTCCATCCATCCACCCATTTACCCATCCCCCATTCCTGTCCACCCTTCCACCCTCTCAACAAACCCCAAAAGGAGTACTTTATGCCTCAATTCCCCCAGGTAACTTGGATTTAATTAACTTTTAGAGTCCTTTGGAGGATTTTTTTTTTTTTTTTTTGCTTTTCTGGCATTGATGCTGTAACTAGCTGGAATTTTCCAACATGCCACAGGACCTGGCTTTATTCTACACATGAGCAAGGATGGGGGGGTGTTTCTTAGGACACGGTCACATTCCAGGACAAAAATAACATTAGACCATGCCCACCCTGTCCAATCATTAATCTCGCTGGCAGGTCAGTGTCCTTCCTTCTGGGGTGGGGACCAAGTTTTGGAGGAAATCTTGAACTGGGGCTCTGGGAGGTTCCACCACTCCTTTGCGTGTGACCTTGGCCAAGTTTTGGCTCTGAATTTCACTGCTCCCAGATGGAAAACCAAAGTGTTGGACCCAACAGTGTCTCCCTCCCTGCAGGGTCAACACCAAGATGCTGTGATTGCTGGCCTGCCTGGGCCTCCCATCAAGGCACTGCAGGTAGCAGGTGAGGCATAGCCATCACAGCAGGAAGCAGTCAGGTGAGTAAGCAAGAGGCCCAGGACAGTGTAGGATGGCCTCTGGGAGCAGAACTTGGAGGGGCTCTGGGGGTAAAAGGGGTCACTTCCTCTGCACTCCCTGAAACCCGCCTTCTGTCTGTCCGGCCCCCATTTGTTCACTCCCTCCGTCTTTCAGGTGCTGTGCCCCTGGAATAAAAGTGGTGAGGAGGACACAGACCCACCTTAGGGGTCAACCCCAAAATATGGAAGCTCCTTTCTTGGTTATTATCTTTTTTTTTTTTTTTTTTTTTTTTTTAGTTTCCAAGGAAATTCTATATAAGCAGCCCAAGTGTCTATCTCCTGATTCACTAATTTTGGACTGAAAAATGTTATTCCCTACTATGCAGGATGGAAAAAATGGAATATGTTCCTATGTTAGTCACCACCAGGCCCACTGCCGGCTCAACTCCTGAGATCTGTCAGCCATGCTCCCACTTTTATGTTGCTGAGGTTTGCGGCATTCAGGTCAGTTCTGTAACTGTAATGAAATCTTCCGTGCTTTGTCTCTTTCCTGATTTTTAAAATTGAAAACCAATATACAGCATTTCAATACAATGTAAATATTATGCAGTGCAGATTTCTGTCCCAGCTATAATGGAGTAACAGGGACTGAACTTACCCTCCAATTTTAAGCAACTAAAAAAAGGTAAAATATAAAACAATAGTTTTGAGGCATTGAAGAACAGGCAGTGCAAGAGAGTGACTTCTAAGAGATAGGAAACACATGAAATGGTTTCTATGGTACCCCAGCTTACCGCCTGTAGGTGGTACCTAGGCTTCAGCACAGCACAGTGGCTCCCTGAGTTGAGGGGACACAGCTGAGAATTCAGGGAGGACAGGTGACTAGAATTTGCAAAGCAGAGGATCTGAGGGGAGAGAAATGTATGGGAAGGGGAGCTGCATAGAGATGGGGCCCCAGATTCTGCAGACTTCCCCCAGAGCCTCCAGCGATGTATTGATCAGGGCCTGCATATAACGGGGTATACAGGAAATCAGTGAAGCTATAGAAGACTTGAACAATGAATGCTTCAACCACCCCAACTAATGGATATCCATAGACCCCTCCACCCAACACTAGCAGAATACACAACATTTTCAAGTGCACACAGAACATTTACCCAGATTGACCATATTTCAAGTTATAAAACAAGTCACAATACATGTAAAAGGATTCAAATTATACAAGTCATGATCTTGATCCAAATAGAATTAAATTAAAAATCAATAATTGAAAGATACTCGGAAAATCCCAAATATTTGACTGAACAGCACATGCTTCTAAATAACCCATGGTTCAAAGAAGAAATCAAAATGGAAATTGGAAAGTCTTGAACTGAGTGAAAATGGAAACCTGACATGTCAAAATTTGGGGGGTGCAGCTAATATAGTGCCTAGAGGAAAATTTTAGCACTAAGAACCTAAGTTATAACAAAAAGGAAGGATTTCAAATCAGTGACCAAAGCTTTCAACTTAAAAAACTAGAAAAAGAACAAAGTAATCCTAAGTAAGCATAAAAATGAAAATAAAGAGCAGAAATCAATGAAAGAAAAAGGGGGAAACTATAGAGAAAACCAATAAAAGTAAAAGCTGATTGTCTTAAAAGATCAAAAACTGATAAACTTCTATCCCAACCGAACAAGAAAAAAGAGAGAAGGCAAAACAATGACCAATATCAGGAATGAGAGAGTGGATCTCCCTAATATTCTAGTTACTATGAGGAAAAAATTGAACATTATGAAAAACATTTGGCCAATAAAATTGACAACACAGATGAAGTGGAAAACTCCTTCAAAGATGTAAACTACCAAAATTAAGAAAAAATGGCTAATGTGAATAGTCCTATATCTGATAAAGAAATTGAGTTTGTCATTAAAGCCCTTACAACAAGGAAAACTACAGGCTCACATAGTTTCAAGGGTGAAGTTTACCAGTATTTAAGGAAGAAATAATATCAATTCTACACTAACTCTTCCAGATAATAGAAGAGGCAGGGACCTTTCCCTTATTATTTGATGAAGCCAGTCTTATTGTGATATTTAATCAAACGCATCACAAGGAATGATACCAGCAAACAATATTCCTCACAAACAAAGATGCAAAAGTTCTTACCAA
Source organism: Physeter macrocephalus (assembly GCF_002837175.3). NCBI lineage: Eukaryota > Metazoa > Chordata > Mammalia > Artiodactyla > Physeteridae > Physeter > Physeter macrocephalus. The sequence continues at coordinate 181,475,560 of NC_041224.1, forward strand.
AGTTTTAGCAAATATATGCATACATATGTGATGCTATATCATGACAAAGTGAGATTTACCCCAGGAAAGCAAAGTTGACTTAATGTCAAAAATCAGTCAATGAACTTTACCATATTAATGTACCAAAAAAGAAAAACCTATCATCATCTCAGTAGAAGAAGCACTTAAAATTCAGTATTAATTTGTGATAAAAGTCCCCCAAAACTAGGAATAAAATGAAATTTCTGCATCTGATAAAGGCCATCTACCCAAAACCTATATCTTCCTAAGATTGAAAACAAGGTAAAGATGCCTGCTCTCATCTTTGATTATTTCATCACTTTTACTCAACATTTTACTGGAGTTTCTATCTAGTAAAATAAGGCAAGAAAAAAAGGCATGCAGATTAGAAAGAAATAAAACTTTCTGTAGAAAAAAATCCCATGAAGTCCACAAAATAATAGCTCTAGACTAATATAGAGTTAGCAAAGTGTCAGGGTTCAAGATTGATGTACAGAAACCAATTGTATATTTACATACTCACAACAAGCAATTGGAACATGGAATTTTAAAAACCATAACCTGTAAAGCACCACTAACAAATATGGAATACTTCACTTTGCTGTACAGCAGAAACTAACACAATATTGTAAAGCATTATACTCCAATAAAAATTAAGAAAAAATAAAATAAAACAGAAAACAACAACAACAAAGAAACCCAAAACAAACAAACAAAAAACAAATATGGAATGCTTAGGCATAAATTTGACAAAAGACATGTGAGACTTCTGCACTGAAAACCACAAACATTGCTGAAATTAAGCAAGATCTAACTAAATGGAGATGTATACCATATTCGTGGATAAGAAGGCTCGAAGTTGTTAAGATGTGAATTCTCCCCAGGTCAATCAATGGAATCTCAATCAAAATTCTAGTAGGCTTTTCCTGTAGAAATTGACAAATAGAATCTAAAATTTATATGGAAGTGGAAAGGACCTAGAATAGTTGAAACAACTTTGAAAAGAGAATTAAGTTGGAGGACTTACTCTATCTGATTTTAAGACTAATTATAAAGTTACATTAATCAAAACAGTATGGTGGGGCTTCCCTGGTGGCGCAGTGGTTGGGAGTCCGCCTGCCGATGCAAGGGACACGGGTTCGCGCCCCGGTCCGGGAGTATCCCACATGCAGTGGAGCGTCTGGGCCCGTGAGCCATGGCCGCTGAGCCTGCGCGTCCAGAGCCTGTGCTCCGCAACGGGAGAGGCCACAACAGTGAGAGGCCCGCGTACCACAAAAAAATAAATAAATAAATAAAAATGGGCAGAAGACCTGAATAGACATTTTTCCAAAGAAGACATACAGATGGCCAACAGGCACATGAAAAGATGCTCAGCATCAGGGAAACGCAAATCAAAACCACAATGAGATATCACCTCACACCTGTCAGATGGCTATCATCAAAATGACAATAAATAACAAGTGTTGGCAAGGTTGTGGAGAAAAAGGAACCCTCCTACACTGTTGGTGGGAATGTAAATTGGTGCAGCTACTGTGGAAAACAGTGTGGAGGTGCCTCAAAAAATTAAAAATAGAATTATCATATGACCCAGCAATTCCACTCCTTGGTATATATCCAAAGAAAAAGAAAACAGTAATTCAAATAGATACGTGCACCTCAGTGCTCATAGAAGCAGCATTTATAACAGCCAAGACATGAAAGCAACCTAAGTGTCCACTGATAGATAAATGGATAAAGAAGATGTGGTACATATATACAATGGAATATTACTCAGCCATAAAAAGAATGAGATTTTGCCATTTGCAACAACATGGATGGACTTGGAAAGTATTATGCCTAGTAAAATAAGATAAATACTGTAAAATATCACTTATATGTGTATACTGTAAAATATCACTTATATGTAGCATAAGACAAATACTGTAAAATACTGTAAAATATCACTTATATGTGGATACTGTAAAATATCACATATATGTAGCATAAGACAAATACTGTAAAATACTGTAAAATATCACTTATATGTGGAATCTAAAATAGTGTAAAATATCACTGTAAAATACCACTTATATGTGGATACTGTAAAATATCACTTATATGTATTATAAGGCAAATACTGTAAAATACTGTAAAATATCAGCTATATGTGGAATCGAAAATATAAAACAAACTAGTGAATATAACAGGAAAGAAACAGACTCACAGATATAGAGAACAAACTTGGGAAAGAGAAGGGGGAGGGGCAAGATAGGGGGAGGGAAGTAAGAGACACAAACTATTATGTATAAAATAAATAAGCTACAAGGATATATTGTACAGCACAGGGAATAAGTCAAGATTTTATAAAAACTATAAATGGAGTATAACCTTTAAAAATTGTGAATTACTATGTTACACACCTAAAACGTATATAATATTGTAAATGAACTATACCTCAACTTTAAAAAAAGAAAAGAAAAAATACTTCCGAACCAAACATTAGAGAAGACAGACACTAATTCATGATTCTAGGGGGACAAAAAAAATCTTAGCAATCTAAGAACACGAGAGAATTTCCCTGTCCTGATAGAGATGATCACATCCCACAAACCAGGTTATCCGTGATGGTAAAATTCAGCACCACTGCCCTTTCACATCAGACCCACTTTTATGCCTTACTGTGGTTGAACACCTAGAAACACCCTGTGGCAAGAAAAACAAGAGTCTAGAAAGGGGAAAACGCCCGAAACTGTCAATATTTGCAGACTGTTTCAAAAGAGAACAATCAAAGTAATCTACAGACAGCTATTAAAGTTAATCAGGGAATTCAATGAGTTGCAGAATATAAATTCAACATAAAAGTTACTTGCAAAGATTAGATAACTTAGTATTGTAAGATGCCATTAACTGTCCCCAAACACAAGATTTCTAGGGGTGCGTGTGCAAAACCTTTCTAACAGGAATTTTGTTGGTTGGACTTTGTTGAAAGTGTGAAAGACCTAAAAAATGAGAGATGCACCATATTCGTGAACAAGGAGACTCAAAAATGATGAAAATTCCCTGTGTTTCCAGTCTATATCCAAAACGGGTTTTTCAAGCTGATTTACAAAATCAATACATAAGAGCAATGGGTCAAAAATAGCCAAGACATACCTGAAGATAAAGGTCAGAGACTTACCTCAGAGAACAAGACTTATTTTACAAAGTTACCTGTTTCAGGATGGGCAAATAAAATAATGAAACTGGAGAGACAGCTGGGACAAGACCTACTGTGCATGTGAACTCAATATGTGATAGAGGGGACCTCCTTCCCCACGGTGGGCTACAGCCATGGACCCAGCACAACAGAAAAAAAGATGCTTCACGTCAGGTGGGTAAAAACCTACATGTGAATATGCACAACTGCCAAAGACCACAAAAAATTTTATACCGATATCACAAAACATAAGGGAAAGTTTGGTGTATCAGACACATCAAAATTTAGAATTCTGTTCAGCAAAAGATACCATCAGTAAGGCAAGAAATACAAGCCTCAGTCTGGGAGGATATATTTGCAACCCATATAACCAATAAAGTATCACTACCCAGATACATAAATAATTCCTGAAAATCAATAAGAAAAAGACAAGCAACCCAAAAGAAAAATGAGCACACGACAGGAAACTATAAATAGGAGAGAAAACAATGTGCAATAAATATGTGAAAAGATGCTCAACTTCACTGCTAACACCAAGAAACACAAATTAAAACAACAAGATGCCATTTTTCACCCATTAGAGTGTAAAAAATTAATAAGTCTGACACCACCGAGCGTTGCCATGAATTCGCGGAAATGCGAGATCCAGCCATTGCTGGCGGGCGTGTAAATTGATATAGATGCTTTGGACAGTAATTTGTCAGTACTTAATAACGATGATGATGTTTAGCACTTAGAACGTGCCAGCCAGGCACGGTTAAAGCATCGCATGTAGGAATTCGTGGAAAGCTGAAGGTACACACCCCACAAGCCCCAAATGCTAGAACTTCCACTCACCAGCACCTGCAGACAGCAATGAGGCCATCGGTGGGATGGCTGTTTGTAAGGGGGGAAAGCTGGGAAGGATCTGGGAGTTCTTTAGTGGAGAGGGACCAATCAACCGTGCCTTATTCCCACCATGGAATGTTCTACCACAGTCAAAAGAAACACTGGGTCTCTTTTGAACCGCACTGGGTTTACATCCATCAACAGGAATACATTTCAAAAACTTGACGTGGAGTGAAAAGGCAAGTTGCAAGAATTTCACACTCTTACCATCTATGTAAACTTTAAAACACATCAAGGGGAGCTTCCCTGGTGGCGCAGTGGTTAAGAATTCGTCTGCCAATGCAGGGGACATGGGTTCGAGCCCTGGTCCGGGAAGATCCCACATGCCACGGAGCAACTAAGCCCGTGCGCCACAACTACTGAGCCTGCGCTCTAGAGCCCGCGAGCCACAACTACTGAGCCCGTGAGCCACAACTACAGAAGCCCACGCGCCTAGAGCCCGTGCTCCGCTACAAAGCCCACGCACCGCACCGCAATGAAGAGTAGCCCCCGCTCGCTGCAACTAGAGAAAGCCCGCGCGCAGCAACGAAGACCCAACGCAGCCAAACATAAATAAATAAAATCGATCAATCAATCAGTGACCGTTTGCAGATGTGTGCATGTGATATAAAAGGACAAACGTGTGTGTGGAAATGATACGAGCCAACCCTGGCCTAGCAGCCCCTTGCTCCTCCCTTGCACGCCCCCTGGAATGCTGTCTGTCCGTCTGTCTGCCAGAGCCGAGGTTCCGGGGTAGCAGAGGTGGGCAGTGCTCGGGGACGCAGGACCAGCTCTGAGGGGCTGGAAGTTGCAGGAGATCCTCCGGTGCTTCCAGGACATTCAACATTTGAAATCTACTAATAGGATTCGTTATAATTCATGAAAGCAGAATGAACGTAGGCTCAACTTAATGCACGTGGAAGGAGCGTTTTTACAACCTCACATACTCTCAGGATGAGAATTCTTCGAGTGGCGGGAACAGAGGAGATCTCATGCTCGGTGAAGCAGCAGAGGCTCCGGGTAAAATCTGGGACAAGGTGAGGCTGTCAGCCCTCACACTTCTGCCACACACTGCAGGCCCAACCTTGGAGAGCGGTGAGGACCGGAAAGGAAGAGGCCCGGATTGTGATTTGCTAACAGTGTAATCGAGGATAGCAAGTCCAGGGGGAAAAAACAGCAAAAAATAATAAGAGAGTTTAGTAAGATAGAGGCAAGATCAACATCTTAAAAGCCACAGCTTTCTATACACACCAGGAATAACTGTTTAAAAGAGGCCATCTGTCTCCATTTGCAATAGCCAGAAAAACTGGAAAACATCTTGGGGAAAAAGAACTAACAGAAATGCAGACAAACCTATGCAAAGAAAAGATAAACTTCACTGGTAGACACGAAAGAAAATCTGAGTAAATGAGAGAGAGATCCTGTTCCTAAATGAGAAAACCGAGGTTATAAAAATGCCGTGATGCCCAGTGATGTATTCACAGAGTGGAACCCCCAACACACTGCAATCACACCTTTTGCGGAATTTGATGGACCTACAGAAATCCACCTGGAAAAGAAAATGCTTGGGCGTAGCAAACCCAATTTTGAAAAAGAACAACGAACCCTGGACTTGCAGACAAGGCACAAATTAGTCCAAAACCAGACCCGTGCACCTACCAGCAGCGAGGACCTGATGCACGTCTCACTCCGGGGAGGGCGGGGGACGTGGACGCGTCTGGAACAGGCTGCCCAGGGGGACAAAATGCAAGTACATTTCCAAGTCATGAACACAGGTAAAGCCTGCAGATTAAAGAAATAGATACAAAGACACGCATACACAAAGATAAATAATGCTTGATTTCACTGGTAACCAGGGATCAGCCAATGAAAGCAACCATGAGATACTGTTTTTCACCCATAAAATTGGGGGAAAAGGTAAAGGATTGATACTTTCTAACGATGACAAATGTGTAAGAGAAACAGGCCCCCTCCTGTACGGCCAGTGGGGAATACTTTTTGCAGCCTTCTCAGGAAGCAGGTTGGGACTATCCGTCAAAAACCTCCCGGTGTTCCCCTGGGCCCAGCTCACCCTCTGAGATCTCTGCTCCAGGGAGGGAAGGGCACTCAGGACAGTGAAAAGTCGTGGGCAGGGCTTGGTGATGGAAAAAAATAATTGGAAAGAGAAGGAAAGAGAAGCAGCTCCATTCTCATCAGCAGAGGAGAGCGTAATACACGGAAACATTGTCCACAGGACCAAAAACTCTGCAGCCACCAAAAAATAAATAAAATAGAACAAGGTCAGGCTGTGAATGCCAACCCCAAAGCTCCCTGAGACGTCCTGCTAAATATAAAAAAGGGAGCTGCAGACAACCCGTGAAATATGTCTGGTTCCATTTGTGCAACAACAGGATCGCCAGATGCAAGTGTGTGTCTTACTTGTATGTACACGCGTGCACGCGCACGCAGAGAATGGTCTGGGCGCCTCCCCGCCCTGGCTGGGCGAGGGAAGTGAGCCTGCTTTGTACTTGGGATGCGGCCTCGTGGCCTCACAGTCCCCAGACACGTGTCCCTGGGTGACCCGTACAGTTCAAACAAACGACCGTGACAATAAAAAGAAATTAGAATAGGCAGCTGAGTGCACAGGTGTGGAGCTCAAAAGAGAACGAAAGGGCTTCCCTGGTGGCGCAGTGGTTGCGCGTCCGCCCGCCGATGCAGGGGAACCGGGTTCGCGCCCTGGTCTGGGAGGATCCCACGTGCCGCGGAGCGGC
>NC_041224.1:181482361-181501290 GCF_002837175.3 Physeter macrocephalus
GAAGATCCCACATGCCGCGGAGCGGCTGGGCCCGTGAGCCATGGCCGCTGAGGCTGCGCGTCCGGAGCCTGTGCTCCGCAAGGGGAAAGGCCACAACAGAGGGAGGCCCGCGTACCACAAAAAAATAAATAAATAAATAAATAAAAAAAAAGAGAAGGAATGCGAGAAAAAAAGGGCGGGGACAGACGGGCCCCTGGAGCCAGGGATGGCAACATGTCTGGGAAAGAAGAGGAGATGGGGGCCCAGGATGACCCCGGGGGCTTGAGCAGAGGGGGAGGAGCTGCCGGGTGAGCCAGGAAGTCTGGGGCGGGGTCAGGGGGCGCGGTCAGGGGAAGACCCGAGGGAGGGCGAAGATCAAGGGGAGACCTGGGCCTCCTGAGACCTCTCCGAGTCCTGAGACTCGGCAGGAACCTTGGAGGAAACGTCAGCAAAGATGGGGGCAAGCTGGCTGGGAAGGGCAGGGCCGCGTCGGCGTCTCCCTTTGCCCTTTTGAAGACGGCACCGTGAGAGCTCGCCGAGCCCAGGGCGGAGAGAGAAGGGGTTGGTGGGGGGCGGCCGGGGGCCTCCGGTGGCAGCAGGGGCCTGTCCTCTGTGCCTCGGCTCCGGCCTGGGTGAGGGTGACGCCAGCCCCTCCATCGAGGTGGACGGGCCCCGGGGACAAGAATGGGGGCGTCTCGGCAGACGGTGGGCGACGTGCCCTGAAGCGGGTGGGGTCGCTAAGCAGTGCTCGGGGCGCACGGGGTCAGGCCAACGTGACTCTACAGAGGCCGCCAGCCCGGCGCAAACGTCCTCGGTGACCTGGGCAGTGGACTCCTCCGTCGTGGGTCCTTCCCGCGGCTGCGAGCGAGGGTGGGGGCCACAGGAGGGCCGGGCAGTTCAGGGCAGTGAAGGGACCCGGGGCCGGGGGGCCGTGGGCCACATAGGAACGAAGCCCTGGGGGCCTGGGAGGAGGAAAGGCATGGGGGTTGGCAGCTGGGGGTTCTGGGGGTCCTGCTGGGGTCAGAGAGCCCAGCGTGGGGCCCTTGGGCCAGAGCTGGAAGCCCGGAGATGGCGCCCTGGGGAGAGATGCAGGGCCATGCTCGGGGACCGCGGCCTGGTGCTCACCTGGGTGCCACCCAGGCTGGCAGGAGGGGCTGGCACCTCACTGCGGCACTGAAATCAGCGCCCATGTGACCTGACCAGGACAGTGGAAGGTGGGTCGCCCCGGGGGGAAGCCCTGGAGGACCGAGGTGCACGGGACCTCTTCCTCTGCATGGGACCCCTGAGCCCCGCACTCAGAGGGCAGCATCACGAGATGGGGGGTCCTGCAGCCTGGTCCCCAAGAGCCTGGTGAGCAGAACCCCCGCCAGCCCACATGTGGAGTCAGAACCAAACTGGTTGTTTCCAGCCAATGGTATCTGGACTATCTGTCATACCAGCATGAGCCACCCGCCTTGCCCGACGTGCGTGGTCCCCGAGGGAGGGTGAGCAGGGCCGGGTGACGCGGAGCTTGGCGGATCTCCCTGCGGATATGAGTGAGGAAGGGGGCCCCACGTCCCACCTCCTCGGCCTGGTGGCCTTTCGTGATCGGGAATAATACTCCCAGAGCAAGACATGAAAATTCAAACCTGGATTTGGAAGGAATGTGGCTTCTGGGTTAAACATAAGCCAACACTTTTCTGCCACACTCAGGTGTGTCTGGTGTGTTTTGGAGGACGCCAGGGGTGCGAATTTGGGTTCAAAGTGGTCATTCAGGGAATGGCTGGAAATGGTAGATTTCTGAAGCATGGGGACCACCTGGGGAGTCTCCAACCCCAAGGCCCCAGCCCACGTCCCAGGAGGAAAAATGGCACCACGCAGAATCCACTGAAACCAGGAGGGCATTTTTCCTAATTAGAGACCTGCCATTACATGTGCGTTGGTTCCATGTAGAAGATGCAGACAGTGCGTCTTCCCTGGTGGCGCAGTGGTTGAGAATCCGCCTGCCAACGCAGGAGACATGGGTTCAAGCCCTGGTCCGGGAAGATCCCACGTGCCGCGGAGCAACAAAGCCCGTGCGCCACAACTACCGAGCCTGTGCTCTAGAGCCCACGAGCCACAGCTACTGAGCCCACGTGGCACAACTACTGAAGCCCGCGAGCCTAGAGCTCGTGCTCCGCAACAAGAGAAGCCATTGCAATGAGAAGCCCGCGCACCACAACGAAGAGTAGCCCCTGCTCGCCGCAACTAGAGAAAGCCCACATGAAGCAACAAAGACCCAACACAGCCAAAAAATTTTGTAATAAATTAAATAAATAAATAATAAAATAGAAGACACAGCCAGAATCATACCAGTCTCCATTCCTCACCAAGAAAAGTATTTAGAATGCAAGGTCATCTCCATATAATGCATTATGACTTTAATATCAGTAAACTCCCCTTAAATATTAGATGCAGTGAGGAAATATTAGTTAAATTATCACAGACTAATATGATCAGTTTCTTCTAGGATGAAATGTGATAAATGGCTTTTAATAAACTAAGGAGAATTATACACGTCCTGTTCGTGGTTCCCCCAGTTTTATTTAGAGTAAAATGCCATTGCAATAATTAGTTGGGTTTTACTGTGTTCATTAAAAGCTTTTCTAATGACCGCTTGGAGGAATAAGTAAAATTAATTTCTTTCTTGAATATCGGAGAAATTCATCAAACAAACAAAAAGCAAACTCCAGGGCCTGTGCAAGACAGGGTGGGGGCCGGTGGGTCTGCCTGCCCAGCCCTGGGGACGGCGACCTCCTGTCTGTCACTGGCATTGAGACCGCCCCGGGATGCAGGATGCGGACCCCAGGTGGAGGCCCCGGCTGTCCCTCTCAGGTGCCACTGAGCTGCGACTTAAAGGCCCCCTCTGAGCAGCACTCCTTGACTCTTCCAACCCCAGGGCGCTCTCCTGCCTGGCCTGCCTCCCAGACTGTGGCTCCTTCATCTCCAGAGGCTGAAGCCACCCTCTTCCTTACCTGTGGCCCCTCGGGGTCCAGCACAGGGACAGCACTCCAGAGGGCTCAGGGGCCAGAACCTTGGATCATACCCAGCTCTCTCCCCTGGCTACCTCCTTCCAACCCCTCTGGGAGCCTGCATGGTCTCCAGGCAGCGGGTGCGGCCAGAGGGGCTGGCTGGGGAGCTTCATGGTGGGACCTCAATACTTACCCGACTGAGGCTGCTCAGCAGTGAAGCGAGACCAGAGCCGGACGCCGTCTGGCCGGTGCTAAACGCCACAATCCTTCCCACCTACCTGTGCCAGGTAAGCAGGTGCCTCAAACCGGGGCCTGGGCACTCACAGGCATAAGGATGACCTGAGAACCGTCCCAGGGAGCCCCCCACTGCACACACGCTCACACACCGCACGTGCTCACACACCGCACACACGCTCACACGTGACACACACGCTCACACACCCACACACGCTCACACACCGCACACGCTCACACGTGACACACGCTCACACACCCACACACGCTCACACACCTGCACACACTCTCACACGTGACACACACGCTCACACACCGCACACACGCTCACACGTGACACACACGCTCACACACCACACACACGCTCACACACGGCACCCACGCACCCACGTGCACTCACACTCCCTCCCACCTGCCAGGTGTGGATTCCGTGCTCCTTCACCACCGGGCCGCCCCTCGTCCTCGTGGAGGTCTCTCTGGGCCTGCCTGAACTGCCCAGGACCCCGCTGCATCCGTCTCTCACCCTTCGGGCCCCTGCAAGCAGCTGCAGAGCCTCACTTGACTCCCCTCGCCTGGAAGGGGAGAGGGTCCCCCTGACCCGTCGGGGGTGGGAGGACTGGAGCATCCACGAGCAGGGCAGCCTGGGCCAGCCTCAGCTGATGCCATCCTGGTCCCTGACGCTCACACGTGACACACACGCTCACACGTGACACACACGCTCACACACGGCACCCACGCACCCACGTGCACTCACACTCCCTCCCACCTGCCAGGTGTGGATTCCGTGCTCCTTCACCACCGGGCCGCCCCTCGTCCTCGTGGAGGTCTCTCTGGGCCTGCCTGAACTGCCCAGGACCCCGCTGCATCCGTCTCTCACCCTTCGGGCCCCTGCAAGCAGCTGCAGAGCCTCACTTGACTCCCCTCGCCTGGAAGGGGAGAGGGTCCCCCTGACCCGTCGGGGGTGGGAGGACTGGAGCATCCACGAGCAGGGCAGCCTGGGCCAGCCTCAGCTGATGCCATCCTGGTCCCTGCAGGCTTGTGGAAGCCTCTCAGGTGAGCACAGACAGGAGGGGGCTTCTTCTCTATAACCCCCGAGTCTGACAGCCACTGCCAGGCTGCACTCCCTGGGCCTCATCCCACTTGGGATGTGGGCCCTGCATCACTGCAGGATTTAGGGGACATTTCAAGCCTGTCTCAGCCCCTCCTCTCCTCTCTGCAGCCCCCCTTCGCCCTCACCCTAGGGTGGGCTGGCAGGGCACCCATGGGAGTGGTGCATCCATGCCCACTTGGCCGCCAGCTCTCCAGGGTGTTCTCTGGGGGCGCGCAGGGAGGCTTTTCTCTGCTCCCTGACCTAAGAAGCCCCCCGGCTCCACCCCTACCCCGCAGTGACCCAGGCAGGCCCCCACCAGGCCCCTGGCCTCTCCAGGCTGCTCCCACACCTGGGTGTACAAGCACGGCCCAGGCAAGCCAACAGGAGCCAAGCCCCCAGCAGTTTGGGGGGCCCCAGTCCCCCGGCCTTCCTGGGGAGGCCTCGCTTCATCCCCTGGGGGCCTCTTTGGGAACTGTCCCCTCCAGCCTTGCATGCTGCCTATGGTGGGGAGGTGGGGGGTGCCGGCAGGCCAGCTCCGAGGCCTCTCTGCAGAAGCCCAGCACGAGGTGGCCCAGCCCGCTGGCTGCTGTGCGGTACCCACAGGGGCTCTCATCGCCTCTGCTGCCCGCCCCCGCCCCGCAGCCCTCCAGGCTCTGCAGCACCAGCATGCTCGCTGCCTTGAGCCACCTCCTCAAAGCCGCCTCTGGACCAGCTTCCCCCACGCCTCGTGTAAAGCTGCAGCCCCTCCCTGAGTCCTCAGCTGCCCACCAACCTCCCAGGGCACCTAGCACCCCAGCAGGCTGTGCAGGGCTTAGCCCTCTGCCTCGGGCTTCACTGCCTGACCCCTACGCCCGCCCCAACCCTGTCAGCTCCACGGCCCCGCCTTTGCCTGGTTTCCTTGATGCCTGGCTCAGAGCAGCTGCTCAGAGAATCCTTGGTGGACGAAGGTTCCGGCACGCCTGCCCAATTCCCTTGCAAGCCGCGTCTCTCTGCGCGCCGGGCTGTGCTTGTGTTCGCAATTACATTGGCACAAAGTGATCCACTAAAGAGCAGTGTTTTAGCGCTTGTGGTGGGGGGGGGGGTCTCTGCAAATTTTTTTTAACTTTAAAAGCCGTTCGATACTTGAGTTTGATAAATATAGCCTGTAATGGTCTGAATGTTTGCACCCCCCAAAATTCGTATGTTGAAACCTCACCCCCAAGGTGATGGTATTTGGAGATGGGGCCTTGGGCGGTGATGAGGTCCTGAGGATGGAGCCCCCATGAATGGGATTAGTGCCCTAATAAAAGAGACCCCCAGAGAGCTCTCGCACCTCTTCCACCAGTGAGGACACAGGGAGAGACGGCTGTCTATGAACCAGGAAACTGTCCTCATCAAATACTGAATCTGCAGGTGTCGTGATCTCAGACTTCCAGAATGGTGAGGAATAAATTTCTTATTCATAAGCCACCCAGTCTGCAGCATTTGGTTATAGCAGCCCGAAAGGACTGCGATAAGAACACGCATGACTGTTCTCGGAGGAATTTGGATTCTTAGAAGGAGAGCTCTTAGCTGAACACGGGGAACTGTGATGGAGGGGTGTCTTCTGATGGTTGGCCCTGCCGGGCAGCGCACGGTAGGGATGCAGATGGTAATTCCTAGCAGGTCGGATGCTTGTCACGACCACAGCGTGGTACCCAGACCAGGGTGGAACCTGGTTTCCCCAGAGCCCGCCTTGGGAATGCATCTTGATTAGGGGAGCTCAGAGCTGGAAGGCAGGGAGATCTTTTTGCATTAGAAGTGTTTGCCCAGAGTGACTCTGCAGACGGCGATTTAGCGGTAGTCACGCCCGCGCCTTTGTTTATTCATCATTAGAAGACCACACCTCGTGACTGGTTAGAGCGAGGCAGAGACACACTCAATTAAGCTGGGCGAGCAGCGTGTGTGAGGCCAGAAGCGGCCCGCAGACCAGGCAGAGCGGCGAGAAGTCTCCACACGGGCGAGTCAATCAGGGCACCCTAATTGGAAAGCAGTCATAAAAAGTAATTGAGTTTAATACATAATTTAGATCATTACGCGTTAAGTTAATGCCTCCCGTTTAGGTGTGGGGAGAAAATTATTTATCTGGTAGACGGGAGGATTTCATTTGTTTTTATAATAGAATGTTCGCCAATTGACTTTAATAAGAGCAGTTTGTTCAATCAGATTCGTAGGTTGGAAGTTCATATGTTAATTTCAACGTGGTACGCCTGGGGCGCCCTCCCCGGAGTGGCTGGCGTGTTCCCAGCGGGGCTCCTTATCGCCGCCATCACCCAAGGTCCTCGCAATGGAAATTCAATCCCGTGTCTCCGGTCTTGACGGGAGACCGTTTGGCTCCTGACCTCTCCTTCCTCGTTTTTATGTTTAAAAGAAGAGACATTAGAGAGTCTGCTGCTTCGTTGAAGGGCCTTTTTCCTCTCGAACACGGTCCTGTGGCTGCAAACAAATGCTTCTGTTAAATACCGAGAAGGAACCCTCCCCTCACTGGAGTTTGTGATTCATTAACTTGCTGGTTTTTCTCAGCAACGCTGTGAAGTTGGGGCGTCCTCACTAACCCCGTTCCCACAGCAGCAGGCAGAGGGGCCCAGGGCGGGGCCGGCGGTGAAGGGGGAGCTGGCCCTACACCCCTCGGGGCAGAGAGGGGGCTCGGATCCCAGCTCCCGGGTGTGCGGCCTCAAGCCGGTCGGGTAATCGCACCTCTGGGCCTCAGTCTCCAAATCTGTAAAATGGGGATAAGAGCGTGAGGGGCTGTGAGGACAGAGGAGGCAATGCCGCTGACTACTAATGTCCTGGCCCCTCCCTGAACAAGCGTCCCTGCCCTCCCAGCAGCTGTACGTGAGGCGAGAAGCCACTTGAGCAAGAAGCAGGAGACCCCTACCCTTACTCGCTGTCACGTACAGTGCTGGAGCCTTGGGCGGCGGTCTCTTCCTTCCTCGGCCTCCGAGCCCCGTCAACAAAGCAGGTGATGATGACCCCTTCCCGGGGGCTGCGCTGCTGTTGCCTTGCCCCCCACCGCCATCACCGCAAGTCTCACCGACAGGCTGCGGGGCTTTCCTCGGACTCACTGAGGGGCAGGGGGCCTGGGGACCCCGGGCCCCCATCCTGGGCGGCTGGGCCCGGTCGCTGACCCCTTGTAGCTCCTTGGACAGCATGGAGAGCAGGAGGCCCGGTGCACCGACAGCCCTCCAGCCCCACCCCCAGCGTTTCCATGGCTGCACTTAGCAAAGGTGAGCCCTCGCCACACAGCCCGAGGCACCGCTGCACCCTCCTTCCCACTTCCTGTGGGGACAGCTCTGGAAGCGAGGTGTCGCTGAGACCAAGGGCGTCTCCACTCCGAGAGACAGACAGCCCCACTCAACCCCCGAAGGAGCAGGCAGCTTGGGAGCCACCCCAAGACCCAGGGGAGGCGGGAGCCGGGGGCCCAGGGGAGTTACACCCAACGGAACATTGGAATCGATACGTTTAGCTGCGAAGCCCAGACTTTACGTAAACTCATAAAAGATAACCCTGGGGTAGAACAGAGTTTTTAAAACCTGGGGCTTTTGAAACGGGCCCGAGCCCTGGAGACACATGACCAGGAGATGCACCCCAGTCCCTATCGGGCAGGACGGTGGGGGGAAGGGCCCTTCCACTCTCCGGGAGAATCTGCCGTGCAGAAGCTTCAGGAATCATCGCCTCCCGTGGTGCCTCGTGGCCCTGGAAGCCCAGGTGTGCATGTCTTCCACAAACTCTCCCGGACCCCCGGTTTCCTGACACAGCCAGGCTTGGCTCTGGACACAGGGATGAGCCGGGGCCCGTCCCGGAGGAGCCCCCCCACCAGGCTGGAGCAGCAGGGAAGGCCGCTGAGAGCCGGTCCCGGTGCGAGGGTCCCGGTGCGAGGGTCCCGGTGCGAGGGTCCCGGTGGGACGCCTCCAGCGCGTCCATCCATCTCCCAGCGCCCCTCCAGGTGTCCTGACGCTCTTGGAGGGAAACGCCCCTCTCCAAGCCTCGTCCATCTCTGTGTCCCGCTCGGCGCCAGGCAGAGGCTCGGAAGCAGAGTGGGGCAGGTCCCCGGTCAAGGGGCAGCGGGGCCTCTGGGCCCTTCCCAGGGGGACGTGGAGCCGCTGACACACAGCGAGGGAGGGCGGGAGACGCGTAGGACCGCTGGAGAGGCAGCACCTCCCGCGGAACCATCCCACACGCTCCGCCTGGCGCAGCGGCCGCCGAGCCCTGGCCCTGGGGCTCGCCCCCGGCTGGCTCGGTACCTTTCGTTCGCTTCCACGTAGCAGCCTCACGGGCTGGTACCCCGTACTGGTGTCACACAAGGTCACCGCCGACACCTGGCAGACTGGCCAAGGAGGTGCAGCCTCCCGCCGCTCAGAGGCCGCTGCCGTGGCTACCACTCGGAGCAAGAGGGAGGGCTTGTTTACAACTCGTCCGCTGACGTTTAAGTTGCCAACGCTGGCATCAGGCCTCGCCTGCCGGGCCATCCGGATTGCAGGGTAATTGATGGAGATTGCTTTACCTGGGCCGAGCGGGCCTGTGCCTGCGAGAGCTTCACACCAGGCTCGTTTCGGACGCAGTCAAAGACCCCGTATTTCACCATGACAGTGTAATCACAGAGCCACATTAAAAAGTCATTATTGTTTAGAATCCAGCTTGGTTTGAAAAACACTTACTATAAAATTCAACAGCCTTTGTAAATTACCGGCAGGTTTACTCAAGGATGCTCGGTGCCGTGACTCCGACAGGGAACTTACCACGCTATCGATTCTGTGGGATTCTGTGGGTTCCTGCATTTACGGGGAATGATTAGTGAGGAATCAGAATAATAAACCCCTCCCTGTTGGTTCATAAATAATGATGAATCGAACCTGCGTCCTCAGATCTCCCAGGCAAACCACTCCTGCTGAGAGCCTTGAGTCTCAACTCCGGGGCTGCTTTGCAGAGAGTACGGAAATCAGCCGTCTCGAGGGCAGAGGACACTGAGACTTTGCTTCTCGGCTTGTCTTGCTCCCCGGTGGCGCCCCGGGAGGGGCCGGAGCAGCGTCCGCCCGGGGAGAGTGGCAGCTTAGCCGGGGCTCGGCCTTCAGGCCGGCACCCGGCACACGGCTCTGGCGACGTCCGCCCTTGGGGGAGGCCCAGACAGGACTTACGTCTGTACAAGCTCGAAGCCCCTCACACGCCGTGGGAGAGGCTGGGCTCGGGGACTCCGTCTCGGTTGGTCCTGAGAGCCGGGAGTGCCCGCGGGTGAGCCTGAGACACGGCGATCGTGCGGGGCCCGTAGAAGCTGGGGACCCCGGAGCCGGGCTGTCAGCACACGCTTCCACCCCGGGAGACTGAGGCTGGGGCCCCAGCACACAACCACCATCGGTCAGCTTGCGCTGAGAACCCAGCCGTCCTGCCCCCAGCCCAGGACCTGCCCTCAGCAGCCGGGTTCGCCTGGAACTAGGAGAAAATTTCCGGAAAACTTTCGACGTCAGTCCTTCCTCAGAAGCTCACGGCACACGTGGCGCATTGAAGACCCAGCAAAGGACTGCAGTGAGAAAGGTGATTCCACAAGTTCAGTCGTGTTTCCTGTCGCCTCAGACACGCCTTTGACCCGCAGGACACCTGCCCACGCTCACGGGGCTGCACCGACGCGCTTGGGGATCCCAGGACACTTGGCATCCCGGTCGGCGGGGGCCTCGCACGTGGACACACGGCGCGTGGCCTCTATGCTCGCCCTGCTGCCCCCGGGACACCTCTGGGTGAGAGCCACCGCCCACCTCGCCCTGCCAGACCCCACAGCTCATCTTCCCGGGGGGACCCAGCTCCGGACCGGAGAACGGGAGCCACTCTCTGGACAAGCGCTAAGCGAAATAGAAACTGAACTCGGAAATGAACTGGGCGAAACCGACAATGACTTAGACTGAACCGCAAATGGATGGGAAAGGAGCGGAAGCCGCATACGAACTGAGCCGAATTGAATTGAGTTGGGAGTGGATTAAAACTGAGCTGCACTATCAGCTGAAAGCCAGGCCGGGGGTTGGGGGGGGGCGGTAGGGCGTGTGGAGGTAGACAGGCAGGCCCCCCGCCCACCGAGTCGAAGGAGAGGACTCGCGCCAAGGAGGTATTAACCCTGTCTGGCCCTGGCCCTGGGGAATCCTTTTGTCAATATTGCTAATAGGGACTGAAAATTAAAGAAAATGTGTGCTGATGGATTTTCTTTAACGTGCACTGATGCAGTCCACAGAGAACGATTGTGGAAAGGCAAAGACCTAGACTATGGAGGTTACCCCGCCTGCGCGCCGAGCCCCTGAGGTACTCCTGTAATCAGCACCTACAGGGGACTCAGGGCTGGGGCGCGCTTCGAGCGTTAAGAGCTGTCCGCTTTGAGCGCGTGCCTTCCCGCTGGGCGTTTGCAGCCCCTTGGCCACTCCCCGGGCCGTCAACACACTGGGGTGGGACGCCTGCCCTGAGAGCCTCGGGGCCCTGGGGGTCGCCACGAGCTCACTGGCTGGAAGGGACACATACGACCGAGGGGTAACGGCGTTCTGACGCAGGGTCTCACCCGTCTGCCCAGAGGATGCCAGGAACGCTGCGGGCTTCGCGGGGCCCGATGTGAAATCCCGGTCGGGGCGGAGGAGTCGGTGCCCCCTCCCCGGAGCGAAAAGCAGCCAGGCTGGCGGTCAGGAGGAGGGGCACAGGCAGAGCCGGGGGCTCAGCAGGAGCGGCCTGGGCTGGAGCGGGCAGGGCGGCGGGTGCTGGGCCCGGGGCTGTGACTGGAGCTGAGGACGGGGCACCTGGGCCACCTGAGCCGGCGGCGCCGCTGCCGCCTGAACCCACGGACCGTGAGGGCAGGGTTCATGGGCAGCAGGGCATGCGGTGGGGAGAGAATAAAGGAGAGTAAAAAGCGGACCGTGAACCCCCCCCCCACCCCGCTCAGCAGGA
The DNA here is from genome assembly GCF_002837175.3 of Physeter macrocephalus. Classification (NCBI taxonomy): domain Eukaryota; kingdom Metazoa; phylum Chordata; class Mammalia; order Artiodactyla; family Physeteridae; genus Physeter; species Physeter macrocephalus. The sequence continues at coordinate 181,493,585 of NC_041224.1, forward strand.
CGGGAAGAAGGTACCCACCCACCGCGTAACCTTCAGGGACAGTCAGACCTTCATTTCTTGATTTCTAAACTTTGTGCTTTTAACTTCCTGTGGTGAAAAATGGAGGAATGAACACATTTGTCCGTCCTGCGGTCTTACCGTTCCCCGCCCCTCCGGTTTCCCCTCAGTCGTCTTGTTTTAGGTATTCTGCTAACTATTTATACGCCCTACGTGTCCAGCCATGACCAACCCGCACGGCTGTTTTGGCCTTTCGGTGTGGACATCGATAGCATCAGTGCTGGCTGAAGGCATCTCTGAGCTCTGGAACCTATGTTCTCAGGGAGTCTTCTTCTCAGATGCATGTTTGACAATTTGAGATCGTTGCCCGCTGCCTCCGTCTCTGAGCGACACGTAGGCCGGGTGCAAACCCCCCGACCGCAAACCCAGGAGGACGAGGAGGCCCTGAGGACGTTCTGACCTGTGAGCACGCTTGTTCTGTCTAGATCACCTGTTCATCCGGACCAGCGCACCCGCACCCACGGAAAAGCTGCAGGAAGCGGACCAGGAGCTCCACAGCCCTCCCCTGAGATTCGCCAGGGGGTGCCATTTTGCCGCACCTGCTTGATTTTTTTTCTCTGCTCGTAGCAGGTTGAATAAGGGTGACGAGGCCGCTTCACGCGGTGACAGGGACTTGCAGGTGCCGTGGAGCTGAGGACCTCGAGACGGACGTTGTCCTGCATCGTCTGGTGGAACCACTCGAGCCCTCCCCTGAAGTCGGACACACACAGACGGGACAGGAGAGACCGAGGGCGAGGCCTTGACCCGCGTTGTTGGCTTCGAAGGTGGCGCAAGGCGGCCCCAGGCCAAGGGGTGTCGGAAACTTCTAGAAGCCAAGAGCGGAACTCGCCTGACCACCAACGAGGACACGGGGGCCTCGGTCCTACGAACGCCGGGGACCGAACTCTGCCAACACCTGCACAGCCTGGAGGTGATTCCGCTCCAGCCCCAGACCTTCTGGAAAGGGACACGGCCAGGCCGACACCCTCGATAAACCCAATGAGGGCCAAGTCCGCCATCCAGCCTGCAAATCCGCGAGGTGGGAAACGGGCGTTCCTTGAAACCACTGAGTTTGTGGTGATTTGTCCCAACACCTCTTACCAATGTGATTTGGTCTTATTTTTGCAAGAACTAAATCCGACCGAGGAGAGCTCCACCCTGTTCCCACGGCCTTGCGGTCCACTGCCTCAGCCGGCACCCCCCGGCGGGACCGACATTCCTTACAGGATCGGACGCAGCAGTCAGATCCAGGGGACGCCACGTGGACCCGGCCCTGGTACCTTCGCACCTAAGTGTTCCCATGGCACAGCCGCGCTGGCCGCGTTCCGGGGACCGTCCCCACCCCTCCCGCAGCTGCGGGGCTGAGCAGGCAGCTGCCCCCTCCTCCACCCTCGGGCTCCTCTGTACCGGGGAGAAGCTGGGAACTGACCTCCCCGGGGGGGCAGGGCTGCCAGACCAGCGCGTCCCCCCCAGCTCCGGACCCACCGCAGGCGGAGGCCCTGCTTTGCCCCCGCCCGGAGAGTCCAGGGTCGGGCGGTGTCTGGGGGCGGCCCTGCTTTGCCGCGTCAGGCTCCGGGCCACCGCGCCCCCCTGCTCTACCGCGCACTAGACCCTGTCTTCCAGCTCCGCCTGGACGCCTCTGCCTTCACGACCGGCCGGGACACAGCAGGCCCGAGTGCGCTCCACTGTGATTTTCCCTCCCGCCCCGTCCATCCATTCCAGAGGGGGAGCAGTGTGCCTGGTGGGCTCCCCCCAGCCCCGTCCGCTTCCATGTCACCACCATCTCCCCAGGCACGCTGACCTCTTCGCCCTCCGCCTCCTCCGGGCGTCCCCTGCCCTGTGCCCTCGCCTCTTGTCCCACACCGCGGGTGTCACGTCGACGCGTGGGTGTAACTTCGCGCGGCTCACCTGTCCCGGCTGGCCTTGCGGCTCCGCGAGCCTCATCCTCCGCTTCACTCAGCCGCACGTCGGCGGTCGCCCCCGTCTCTCCGCTGCCCCATCCAGTCCCGCATAAGCAGAGACTGTCTGTTCTGACTCTGGAGACATCTCTGGGTCCACATGCGGCTGGGGGCCGACCCAGCCTCCCGACTCACGTCCCGGAGGCCCCACTATGGTCCTTTGGCTTCCCCAAAGCCACGCGCTCTCGCACCCTCTCCGCCACCCTGGAATGCGGGCTCTGCTGGCCCCCGGGTCCCAGCCTCCTCCCAGGCTCCCGGGGACACGTCACAGAGCAAGCCCAGCGTTCATCCCCTGCCCCTCCACCAGCCCTTCTCCCAGCCCTTAGCAGCAGGCTCTGAAATATCCCCTCTCGGCTGCTTTTTCCCTTGTTTACTGCCCCCTCGCTCCTTGAAGGGAGGGATCACTCCAAGTCCCAGGGCCTGGCTCTCAGCAGGTGTTCAGTCATCTGTTGAATGAATACGCGTCCTTGAGGCTGTATTCTGCAGTCTCCTCCGCTTGCATTTCTGAAGTGGTTCCTTTTCCTCTTTCATTTCCACCCCGAGCTCTGCTGGCTCACTTTCCATCCTATTATCCTATTCTGCTATCTTAGCATCTTTTGTCTTCTCCTATTTCTTCTTAGTTCCACCCTCCTCCCTGATCTATGTGCTTTGTCCCAGTGTTTTATTATGGGATAGTTTGAACACTCGGAGCAAATGACACAGGATAATTTGTACCCACCACCCAGACCTAACAAACATTAGCATTCTGCCGCATCTGCTTCACGTAATGTTTCGAGAAGTGTTACATTAAAATCGAGGGGAGCCCCGTGCATCAACCTCCCACCCAACTTCCCTCTCTCCCCCTCGACAGCCTTACCGATCCTGCCTTGATATCTTTACTACAACATAGCGTGTTGTTTTTTAGTAAAGATATGTGTGTTTTAAGACTTTACACAAATCAGACCCGGTGTATAACTGCGTCTCTTGTCTTTTCTCACACTACATCACGTGTCCAGGTTGGCCCATGTCTGTGAGGCCTCCATCCTGAGAATGCCACGTGGTCCATCCCCACCTGACACATTCCACTGTTCTGACGGGTCGTGTCATAAGAGGGGCCGCCCGACATGCACGTTTCCGGTTCTTGTGCAAAATGCGGCAATGTCCCCAGAAGGAGAGATGGACTTGCCCGGGGAAGGGCTCTGCCAGGCTCCAGGAGTGGACACATTTCTCTTCAAAGGGCGGAGCCAGTGCACCCTCCCTAGCTTTGTCCAACAGCGCATTCACTCACTGCTAACATTATTACTGCTAGATCCTTAACCTTTGTTAATGGGACGATTGTAAAACTGCTGCTTTCATTTGCATTTCCCTGGTTCCTGGGGAGAAAGTACCTCTGTTCATGGTCATTGGCCGTTCAGTTACCTCTTCTGTTAATTGCGTGGTCATATCCTTGGCCTATTTTAATTGATTCTGTTTTTCTATTGTCTTATTGATTATTGTGAGCTCTTTATATATGCTGGATCATAATCATTTGTCTGTTAAGTTTATAGAAAATAATTCCTCATGGTCTGTGGCTTGTTTTCGTTTTTAACTTTTAACTTTATTAATGGTGGCTTTTGTTGTACAGAAGCTACTAATTTTAAGGTAGTCAAATTTATCAAACTTCAGTTTGATGATTTGTGTTTGCATGTCTTGCTTAAGAAACTTTTCTGTCCCTGACGTCCTAAAGCCATTTTCCTATAGTTTTTTCTCAATGTTCTAAAGTTTGGCATTTCAAATGTAGGACTTTAACCCATATGAAATTTATTCTCCGTACAGAAATAGATCATGATCTGAGTTATTTTACTTTTCTACTGGTGGCAAGTGACTGCCTGCTGATCTGTAGCTACCTCCGGTGCGTCCCATTTTCATGTGTGCACAGGTCTGGTTTGGGGCTTTGCTCTGTTCCACAGACCTGTCTGTTCATGCAGTCTATGGTAGCCATGGCCGGAGCCTCGATATTTGGTGGAACAAGTCCCTTTCTGCTCCTTCTTCAAACTTGGCTTGACTATACGTGGTCCTTCAGTATTCCACGTGAAGCAGAAATTCACTTGAACAGGTGCCATGAAGAACGCTGCTAGGAGTTCAGATGAAATTGCGTTTAATTTATAGATTATTTGACAAGAGAACCGAACACTTAAAGCTGAGTTTTCCTGCCCATGCTATGTCTCTCCCACAGTTAAATCTTCCCCGCTACCCTCCAGTAAAACTGTACTGTTTTCTCACTTGGGGTGTTGCACATCTCTCTTTACTGCTAATCAATAGTTCTATTGCTATTGTGGGCGGCATGTTTTTTGTTTGCACTTTTCAATTAGTAATGGCTGTTAGGTAACCATGCCGTGGATTTTTTTTTTTTTTTTTTTTTTTTTTTTTTTGCACAGTCTCCGGACGCGCAGGCTCAGTAGTTATGGCTCACGGGCCCAGCCGCTCGGCGGCATGTGGGATCCTCCCGGACCGGGGCACGAACCCGTGTCCCCTGCATCGGCAGGCGGACTCTCAACCACTGCGCCACCAGGGAAGCCCAATGCCGTGGATTTTTTATCGCCTTATATCAAACCTTATTAGTTCTAAGTGTAAAGTTTCTTAGAAAATTTCTTTATGTAGAAAGTTACGTTCTCTACATAAATGGCGACTCGTGTCTCCCTTCCAGTCCTCCTCCCCACTTTTCTTCCTGTCTTATAACACGGGCCAGAGTAATAGCTGTGAGCGACATCAGCTCCCCAGCTCCCAACCTCGGTGGGTTGCATCTGAAGTTTTCATGGAAGCCTGGGGTCTGCTGTGTTTGTAGCAGTTGCCCTTCACCTGTTAAGGTCGCCCTTGTATGTCTAATTATCCAAGAGTTTCCACCATGAAGGGGGTGGGGTTAAATCCAGTCTGCATCCTCGGAAATGACCCTAAGCTTCTCTCTTATGACCTGCTGATGAAGTGAACCACACAGGATTTCCCGGCACTGTTTTTTGCTTCCGTCCCCGGAACAAAACCTACTTGGTCGTGGTGGCTCCCCCGCTCCTCCCTCCTGGTGTGTGACCAGCCAGGATGGCCATGCGCCCGTTCTCTGGTACCCACTGGCGGCCCCCTCCCCAAACCCTGTGGCTCTGGTTACCCCCACCCAGGAAGCTCACTGGACAAACTCTAAGAGGAGCCCGGAGCCCTCATCCAAGGATGCATTGCCAAAGACGTTCCCATGTTGAAATAAAAAATAGTAACTGGTCCAGTGAGGAGGTAGACTTATTTCTGTCCAAAGCAAAGGGCTGGTGGACGTATGTCTGTTCCACCAAATAAGCAGCCCTGTGACTGCTGGGCTCAGAGCCCAGGGGTCCCAGGCCCTTCTGGGATCTCCGACTGCCCTCCTTCCCAGCCCCAGGGCCCCAGGGCTTGCCTCCTCTGCGCTGCCATCCTCCACTCGTCTCTGGGAGGATGTGTCCACAGCACCCGCAGCACACACTGTCTCCCCCACCCCACCCTGTGGCCCCCCTAATGGGCTCAGGTTTCCCAGACAACGGTACACAATGGGCGTAGCATAGCAATGGGGTGGGGTGGTGGCCAGGCTTCTGGAGCCTCCACATCATATCTCTTTCTCTGCTCCCCCCGAAAGGAAGAGGTACTGTCCAGGGTAGAGGGTGTGAGCTGAACTCAATCATCAATTTGGGGTGGCTACGTGTGCAGGTGAGGAGATGGTCAGATGTGTCCATGGGTCCGCAGCTCGTAGAAAAGGTCTGACTCATAAAAAAAGATGTCTGACTCGCTTACATACGGATCACGGGCCAAGGGTGACGTCGATGAAGGGAGAAAGGAAGGAAGGAGCCAGGAAATAAATCAGTCCTTCTTAAATCCGACAGTACTGTGATCAGTTGTTTATTCCCTGAGTCTCCAGCCGTCTCTCCCTGACATTATGGACTCACCATCGAGGTGCTCAAACCATGTTCCGGGAGATGGCTCCAAGTGTCCCTGGCAGGGCACTGCTGTGGGAGAGAAAAGCTATCTCTTTATGTCGCTTTGTTGCAGAATTTGTGACTCACAAAACATTAACTGACTGATGGGTAGAACACGTCATCCTTGGTGGAATCGGAGATGTGCTTTCCTTTGGAAAGTTCCAGAAACAAGTGGCTTTGGCTTTGGTCCTCATGGGGACCACCTGGTCTCTTTATCTCATTCAAGGACATAGAGTTAGCATGTCTGAGAGAGGTCTGATGTGACTTTCCAGGTTAAATGGTGGGAAGAATATTCTGGAATCATAGCTTTGTCCTCTCCACTCTCAAATCTATCTACCCACCTCCCCTGAAATGGATCCTGCCTCCCAGGTGGCCCTGGGATGGTAGGGAGAGATTGAAAGATGGAAGCAGCTTAGGAGACCACTGGGTTGGCACCGTACCTATTTCAACACCACCAGCCACAGCAGAGTCCACCCCCTGCAGAACTGCTGTGTGTAGGTAACACAACAATCGCTTCTGAGCCCCAGGGAACCAAGAAAGAAAATACCCCAAACAAGGCAGGTGGAGGAGGGCAGCCACAAGAGACAAAAATCAGTCTCTTGTGTCCCAAAAGAACACATGTTGCTGATAGAGAGGAGACAGGAAAAGTAGAGTAAAACGATGACAATAACAGACACTTTAGTAGCTTCAAGGGCACTGCACACTTGTTACTGGAGTTAACAAGAAGAATTTCAGTAGACGGATTGAAGGATAGCACGGTCGTCTTTTAGACCCAAGTCAGTGGGCTGGAAGATGAAGTATAAAAAAATATGAGTAAAGAGCAAACATATAAGGAGAAAAAAATTATGATACAACAGATAAAGGACGTTGAGGATAGATGTAGGAACCCAAACATGAGAAAAATTAGAGGTATTTTATAGAATGCCCCTCACTTGAAATTTGTCTGATGTTCTTCTCGTGACTAGACTGGAGCTGTGGGTTTGGGAGAGGAAGACCACAGAGATGAAGAACGATCCTCATCACGTCGTATGAAGGGTGCATGCTGCCAGCATGACTTATCACTGTCAATGGTGACCTTCACCACCCAGCTGAGGTAGTGCTTGTCAGGGTTCTCCACTATTTCACTTTAAAATTTACTTTTTTTTCACACTTCGAATACTTTATTCTTTGGAAGGAAGTCACTATGATCACTATGAGCAGCCCATGCTTAAGGAGGGAGAAGAACAAATTATTTACATTGTTATTTAGAATTGTTTTACACAGACATTTGTTTCTTCTTCTCCATTTATGTATTTATTCAATCATTTACTTATATCAGTATGGACTCATAGATATTTATTTTATGCTTTGGGTTATAATCTTATACTGCTTTATTTTTTTTTTTTTGTGGTATGCGGGCCTCCCTCTGCTGCGGTCTCTCCCGTTGCGGAGCACAGGCCCCGGACGCGCAGGCTCAGCGGCCATGGCTCACGGGCCCAGCCGCTCCGCGGCATATGGGATCCTCCCAAACCGGGGCGCGATCCATTTATGTATTTATTCAATCATTTACTTATATCAGTATGGACTCATAGATATTTATTTTATGCTTTGGGTTATAATCTTATACTGCTTTATTTTGATGCTTAAATTTTTCCAGCTTTGGCCACCAGAAGCTCTTTCAGTGGGCTCCTGTGTAACTTGGACATAAACCCATCATTGTAGGGGTTTTTTTTTTTTTTTTTTTTTTTTTTTTTTGTGGTATGCGGGCCTCACACTGCTGTGGCCT
>NC_041224.1:181501319-181517037 GCF_002837175.3 Physeter macrocephalus
CCGGGGCAGGGGACACGGGTTCGTGCCCCGGTCCGTGAGGATCCCACATGCCACGGAGTGGCTGGGCCCCTGAGCCATGGCTACTGAGCCTGTGTGTCTGGAGCCTGTGCTCCGCAACGGGAGAGGCCACAGCAGTGAGAGGCCCGCGTACTGCAAAAAAAAATAAAAATAAAAAAAAATAAAAAGTACAAGAAGTAAAATGAAAAACCACTAGAGGGGCTTAACAGTATATTTGGGCTGGCAGAAGAAAGAATCAGTGAACTTACTGGTTAGGGTTTTTAAACACTCATTTACTTCCTGGCACTACAGGACATTCCGGGCTCCTCTTGTATAAGCCCTGCCCCAACCCTATAATCAGCCTTTCTCCAAGGATCTCTGGTTCCTTTTGCTGGTATTAGAATGGTATTCGAAGCCAAGATCTAGGCATTAGGTGTGTTTATTGAGACTGGGACGCCACTGGAAATTCTTGAGTTAAAAAGTACAAGAAGCGGGCTTCCCTGGTGGCGCAGCGGTTGAGAGTCCACCTGCCGAGGCAGGGGACACGGGTTCGTGCCCCGGTCCGTGAGGATCCCACATGCCACGGAGTGGCTGGGCCCCTGAGCCATGGCTACTGAGCCTGTGTGTCTGGAGCCTGTGCTCCGCAACGGGAGAGGCCACAGCAGTGAGAGGCCCGCGTACTGCAAAAAAATAAAAAATAAAAAAAATAAAAAGTACAAGAAGTAAAATGAAAAACGACTAGAGGGGCTTAACAGTATATTTGGGCTGGCAGAAGAAAGAATCAGTGAACTTACTGGTAAATCAATAGAGATCATGCAATTTGAAGACTAGAGGGAAAAAAATGAAGAGAATGAACAGAGCCTCAGTGGAATGTGGAACACCATTAAGAACACCAACATATGTATAATGGGAGTACCAGAAAAGGACAGAAAAAGTACTTGAAGAAGCAATGGCCCAAAACGTCCCAAATCTGATGAAAAACATTAAATTCATATCCAAGAAACTCCATATTACAAGTATAAATACAAAGAGATACACACCCAAATCCATCATAACCAAAACATTGAAGACAAAGGAAATAAAATCTTGAAAGCAGCAAGAGAAAACTAATTCATCATATATAAAGGAACGCTGATAAAAATAACAGCTCACTTAGAAACAATGGAGGCCAGATTATTCAAAGTGCTGAAAGAAAAATCTGCCAACCAGAAGTCTCATATCCAGCAAACCTATCTTTAAAATATGAAGGTGAGATAAAGGCATTCCCAAATAAAAACAGAGGTAGTTAGCTGTTAACAAATATGTTTTCTAAGAAATATCAAAAGAAGTTCTTCAGACTGAAATCAAGTAACACAAGACTGTCATTCAGATCCACACAAACAAAAGCATCAGTATAGGTAATTACTTTGATAATAACAAAAGACTGTATACTTGCATATTTTTCCTTTTTTCTTGACCTACTTAAAAAGAAATTTCATAAAACAATATGTCTGTAGTTGTATTTTGGGGTCTAATCATAGACATGTAATATATTTGATAATAACAGCACAAAAGTGGTGGGGAAAAGCTGCATTGCAGAAAAGAAGACATGAGATATTAATTCAAATCCAAACAAAGAAATGAAGCAAATTTTAAAAGGTAAATAAAAAGGTTAACATAACAAAATCTATAAATATATACATGTTCTCCATTCTCTTAGCTTCTTTAAAAGACATAATATAAAAATCAAATGATCATTTCAATAGAAGCTGAAAAAGCTTTTGACAAAATTCAACATCCACTTACGATAAAAATTCTCAACAAAGTGGGTATAGTGAAAACAACATAATAAAGGCCATATACGACAAGCCCACAGCTAACATCATACTCAACAGTGAAAAGCTGAAAGCATTTCCTCTAAGATCAGGAACCAGATGAGGATGCCCACTCTCACCACTTTTATTCAACATAGTATTGGAAGTCCTAGCCACAGCAATAAGAGAAGAAATAGAAATAAAATGAATCCAAATTGGAAAGGAAGAAGTAATCCTGTCACTATTTGCAGATGATATGATACTATACATAGAAAATCCTCAAGATGCCACCAAAAAATTACTATGGCTCAACAATGAATTTGGTAAAGTTGCAGGATACAAAATTAACAATTGATTGACTGGAGATGAATCAATACATTTTTACAGAGTGATACAATTAACATTGCCAGGCAAAGTTGTTAGAGCTTAAAATTGATTGGGACTTCCCTGGTGGTCCAGTGGTTAAAGACTTCACCTTCCAATGCAGGGGGTGCGGGTTCATTCCCTGGTTGGGGAGCTAAGATCCCACGTACCTTGTGGCCAATAAACCAAAACATAAACCAGAAGCAATATTGTAGCAAATTCAATAAAGACTTAAAATGGTCCACATTAAAAAAAAATCTTAAAAAAAATTGATCAAGGTTCATTATACAACTTATGATTGTCTTTATCACTCACATTTTGCTCCATTAGGTTTTTATTCCAACCTGTGTATATTGTAAATGCAAGTTTATTACCATAAAATTTTCAAAAATGATGCATCGCAAAATTTTGAGTAAAGAATTTTTCGGGGAATTTTATGCAGATACTTTCTCTGATTGTCCGAGTGACATATATACTAGTGTCTCGGAGGATGATAGTTCTTCAGAATATAATTCTGATTCAGATGATGTGAGTATTAGACCAACAAAAAGACAGAAAACCTTAGTGATTGACTCTGATACGGAAAGTGAAAATGAAACTCATGGTGTTGGGGAATGCTCCTTTGCTTCTGCAGAAGAGTGGATTGAAGACATTTCACGAAAATTAGAAGACTTTACAGCTGTGTCAGGTACGACTGTAGAATGTAATAACCCACAAAGAGTGAAATAACAGAATTCATTTTTTTTTAATTTATTGATTGATTGATTTTTGGCTGTGTTGGATCTTCGTTTCTGTGCGAGGGCTTTCTCTAGTTGTGGTGAGCGGGGGCCACTCTTCATCACAGTGTGTGGGCCTCTCACTGTCGTGGCCTCTCTTGTTGCAGAACACAGGCTCCAGACGTGCAAGTTCACTAGTTGTGGCTCACGGGCCCAGTTGCTCCGTGGCATGTGAGCTCTTCCCAGACCAGGGCTCGAACCCGTGTCCCCTGCATTGGCAGGCAGATTCTCAACCACTGCGCCACCAGAGAAGCCTCAGAATTCATTTTTGGTAACATCTTTTTCGAGTTGGTCACTTCTCAAACAAACTTGTATCACCAACAGAATGAAAAGTCATACAAAAAGTGTGATAAGGCTTTAAAATGGACTGATGTAACCAATAGTGACATGAAGAAGTTTCTTGGATTAATAATTTTTTAAATAAATTTCTTTATTTATGGCTGCTTCGTGTCTTCGCTGCTGCGCGTGGGCTTTCTCTAGTTGTGTCGAGCAGGGGCTACTCTTCATTGCGGCGCGCAAGCTTCTCATGCGGTGCCTTCCTTTGTTGTGGAGCATGGGCTCTAGGCGTATGGGCTTCGGTAGTTGTGGCATGCGGGCTCAGTAGTGCGGCTCACAGGCTTAGTTGCTCCGCGACATGTGGGATCTTCCCGTACCAGAGCTCGAACCCATGTCCCCTGCATTGGCCGGCGGATTCTTAACCACTGTGCCACCAGGGAAGTCCCTGGATTAACAGTTTTGATGGGACAAATAAGAAAGTCACACTGGAAAGAATATTGGTCAACTGATCCCTTACTTGAAATACCTATCTTTCCAAAGATTATGACGAGAAAAAGGTTCAAACAAATAATGACATTTCTTCACTTTAACGATAACTCAGAAACTCCACTTCCTGCAGACAGATTTTCAAAAGTTAAACCTCTTTTGGATTACTTTCTACCAAAATTTCAATCGATCTACATACCCAAACAAGAGCCGTCACTTGAGGAAGCAATGATAAAGTGGAGAGGACGACTCAGATTCAAAAACTATAATCCCAGAAAACTTACAAAATATGGCATTTTGGTCAGGATGGTTAGTGAAAGTGAAACTGGATATATTTGCAACCTTGAGATTTAGATGGGTGAAGGAAAGAAACTGCAAGAAACAATATTATCAGTCCTACAACCTTGTCTTGGTTCATGGCACCGTATTTACCAAGACAATTATTACAACAGTGTGTTCACATCCGAAATATTATTGAAAAATAAAACCAGAGTTTGTGGGACGATAAGAGAAAATCATGGTCTACCAAACCAATTGAAAGAGAAATCTAAAAATCTACAGAGGGGAGAAATGACAGTCTTATGGAAGGGAGAAGTGATTCTTCTTATATGGAAAGACAAGAGACTATGGTAAAAACTACTCATGATGTCTCGATAGCATCTACAGGAAAGGAAGACAGGAGGACTGGCCACCAGATAACTAAGACCCCTTGTATATTAGAGTATAATAAATATATGAAAGGAGTTGATTGATCCAATTAATATCTGGTAAACTTCAATATCCTCTGGAAAACTCAAAAATGGTATAAGAAAGTGGGTTTCTATTTGAGTAATTGAGGTTTATTCAATGCATTAAAAATTTATTGTAGCCTTAATGCACAGAATAAAATGACTTTGACAAGCAATTTTTGTTAGCAGTATCTAGAGAATGGGTAACTGACCGTCCTGGTGAATGTACTGGTAGTCCCACATCTGGTCCTTCTTGTGGTGTTTCTAAAAGAGCCCCCTCCAAAGATCCACCTTGTCAACTATCAAGTAAAATAAAAGAACATATTCTAGAGGAAATAATACCCACAGGACTAAAAAAAATGCCAGAAAGTGTAGAGTCTGCTCTTCCAGGGGAAAGCACAGTGAAACATGGTATATTTGTAATAGACGTTCTCTTCCCCCGCACAGAGGTGCCTGCTATACTGCTTATCACACTCTAATGAAATATTAGAATGCTTTAGTAAGACATGTACAAAGTTTCAAATAAATACATTAAGTGCAAAAAAAGTTGTTGATATTTACTCAAATGCAGGTGTTTCAATATTCACTTACATAACAAATTGCTGGCCACAGGCATTAGTTTCTGCAGAAATACCCCAGTCAATAATGTGTTAATATACAGAAATCTGTTGCATTTCTTTACACCAACAATGAACTATCAGAAAGGGAAATTAAGAAAACAATCCCATTTACAATCACATTCAAAAGAATAAAATACCTAGGAATAAATCAAACAAAGGAGGTAAAAACTTGTACTCTGAAAACTATAAGATACTGATGAAAGAAATTGAAGACGACACAAACAGATGGAAAGATATACTGTGTTCATAGATTGGAAGAATCAATATTATTAAAATGACAGTACCATCCAAGGCAATCTACAGACTCAATGCAATCCCTATCAAAATGCCAACGGTATTATTCACAGAACCAGAAAATTCTAAACTTCGTATGGAAACACAAAGACCCCGATTAGCCAAAACAGTTTTCAGGAAGAAGAACAGAGCTGGAGATACCATGCTCCCTGATTTCAAACTATACTACAAAGTGACAGTCATCAAAACAGTGTTGTATTGGCATAAAAACAGACACATAGATCAATGGAACAGAACAGAGAGCCCAGAAATGAGCCCACACTTATATGGGCAATTAATCTACAACAAAGGAGACAAGAATTTGCAATAGGGAAAAGACTGCATCTTCAATAAATGGTGTTGGAAAAGCCAGACAGCAACTTTCAAAAGAATCAAACTGGACTACTTTCTCACACCATATACAAAAATAAACTCAAAATAGATTAAAGACTTAAATGTAAGTCCAGAAACCATAAAACTTCTAGAAGAAAACATCAGCAGTATGCTCTTTGACATCAGTCTTAGTAATTTTTTTTAATATGTCTCCTCAGGTAAAGGAAACAAAAGCAAAAATAAACAAATGGGAGGACTTCCCTGGTGGCCCAGTGGTTAAGACTCTGTGCTTCCACTGCAGGGGGCATGGGTTCGACCCCTGTTTGGGGAAGTTCCACATGCCCTGCAGTGCGGCAAAAAAAAAAAAAAATTAAAAAAATAAGCAAACAGGACTACATCATACTAATAAATTTTTGCACAGTGAAGGAAGCTATTAAAAAGCCAAACAGGCCAGACTTCTCTGGTGGCTAAGAATCTGCCTTCCAATACAGGGGACACCGGTTCAATCCCTGGACAGGGAACTAAGATCCCACATGCCGTGGGGGAACTAAGCCCACACATCACAACTACTGAGCCCACGTACTCTGGAGCCCACCCACCACAACTAGAGAGAAGCCCATGCACTGCAACAAAGAGCCTGCATGCCGCATCTAAGACCTGACACAGCCAAATAAATAAATATTTTTTAAAAAGAAAGTGTATCACTTTCTTTTTTTTTTTTTTTTTTTTGTGGTACGCGGGCCTCTCTCTGTTGTGGCCTCTCCCGTTGCAGAGCACAGGCTCCGGACGCCCGGGGCGCGAACCCGCGTCCCCTGCATCGGCAAGCGGACTCTCAACCACTGCGCCACGAGGGAAGCCCAAGTGTATCACTTTCATTAAAAAAAAAAAAGGCCACCTACTGAATGGGAGAAGATATTTGTAAATAATATATTCAATAAAGGGTTAACATCCAAAGTATACAAAGAACCCATACAACTCAATACCAAAAAAACAAGCAACCCAATTAAAAAATGCGCAGAGGACCTGAAGAGACATTTTTCCAAAGAAGACAAACAGATGGTCAACAGGCACATGAGAAGATGCTCAACATCACTAATCATCAGAGAAACGCAAATCAAACCACAGTGAAATATCACCTCACAACTATCAGAATGGCTATTCTCAAAAAGACAACAAATAACAGGTGTTGGTGAGGATGTGGAGAAATGGGAACCCCCGTGTACTGTTGGTGGAGATGGAAATTGGTGCAGTCACTGTGGGAAACAGTATGGAAATTCCTCAAAAAATTAAAAATTCCACTCCTGCGCATTTATCTAAAGAAAACAAAAACAATAATTGAAAAGATACATGCCTCCCTATGTTCATTGCAACATTATTTTCAATAGCCAAGGTATGGAAGCAACCTAAGTGACAATCGACAGATGAATGGATAAAGAAGACATAGTGTATATATACAATGAAATACTATCCAACCATAAAAAATTGTGAAATCTTGCCATTTGCGACAACATGGGTAGACCTAGAGGGTATTATGCTAAGTGAAATAAGTTAGAAAAAGAAAGACAAATACTGTATGATTTCACTTATATGTGGAAAAACACATGAACAAACATAACAAAACAGAAATAGAGTTATAGACACAAAGAACAAATAGGTGGCTGCCAGAGGAGGGGATTGAATGGGGAAAGAAATAGGTGATGGAAATTAAGAGGGACAAACTACTAGTTGCAAAATAAATGAGGCACAGGTATGAAAGGTACAGTGTGGGAAAAATAGTCAATAATTATGTGATATCTTTGTATGGTGACAGATCATAACTAGACCTTATCATAGTGATCTTTCTGAAATGTACAGAAATACCAAATCATGATGTTGTATAACAGGAACTAACATAGTGTTGTAGGTCAATTATGCTTCAAAAACAAACAAACTCATAGAAAAAGAGATCAGATTTATGGTTAGCAGAGGCAGAGGTGAATGTCAAAAGGTACAAACTTCCAGTTATAAGGTAAATAAGTACTAGGGATGTGAGGTACAGCATGATAAGGATAACCAACACTGCTGCGTGTTATAATGAGAGTCGTTAAAGAGTAACCTTAAGAGTTCTCATCACAAGAAAAAATTTTTCATTTCTTTAATTTTGTGTCTATGTGAAATGATGCTAAATTTATTGTGCTAATCATTTCATGACTCATGTAAATGAAATCATTACGCTGTACCCCTTAAACTTATACTGTGCTGCGTGTCAAATATATCTCAGCAAAACTGGAGGAAAAAAGACATGACTATATAAGTAATAATTTTAGCAATGTATTGTTGGGTTTAGAATATATGTGGGTGTAAGATATATAATAATAGTACAAAAAAGGGGAGGGCATGAAGCAATGTAAGAGTAAAGTTGCTGTATTTTCCTGGAAAAAAGAATAAATCTGAACTAGATTCTGATAAATTAAGGTAAACAACTCAAATATGTAATTTTTAAATTTTAAAGGAACGAATGATTCCTCATGTTGCATTAGAAAACAACCACTTTATACAAAATAAAGCAGTAAAGAAATGAGGAACAAAAATAACATGAGACATAGAAAACAAAAAGCAAAATGGCAGATGCAAATCTAATCATATCAGTAATAACTCTAAATGTGAATAAATTAAACAATCCAATCAAAAGGCAGAGATCGTCAGATTGTCTAAAAAATAAACCAAGATCCAACTATATGTTGTCTACAAGAGACACATTTATATTCAAATAGGCAAATAGGTTGAAAGAAAGAATGGAAAAGGTAACATGTAAATAATCAAAAAAGTGCTGGCGTGGCTGTACTATAATCAAACAAAATAGACTTTAAAACAAACAAACAGACAAAAAACATTACCAGAGATAAAGAGGACCATTTCACAGTGATAAAAGTGTCATTCCATCAGGAACATATAACTACTTTAAACACATATGCAACTAGGAACAGACTCCAAAAATATGTGAAGTAAAACTGAGCAGAACTGAAGGGAGAAATGGAGAAACAGACAATTCAACAGCGAAAGTTGGAGACATCAATACCCCACTTTCAACATTGCGTAGAACAACTAGGCCGAATATCAATAAGGAAAAGAAGACTTAACAACACTATAAGCTCAGCAGACCTAGAAGACATCTGTACAACACTCTACCCAGAAACAGTAGAACACACATTCTTCTCATTACACATGAAACATTCTTCAGAATAGACCATGTGCTAGCCTATATAACAAACCTAAGTAAATTTAAAAGGGTTTAAATGATACAAAGTATTTTCCCCAACCACACTGAAATTAGAGATCAATAAGGAAATTCAGAAATTCACAAATACATGGAAATTAATCAATACATTCTTAAATAACCAATCGATCAAAGAAGAAATCTCAAGGGAAATTAGAAAACACATTTAGATGAATAAAAATGAAAACATAATATACCAAAACTTATGAGATGCAACTAAAGTAAGTAAAGATGCTCAGATGGAAATTTATAGCTGTAATCACCTATAAGAAAAAATGTGATCTCAAATTAATAACTTACCCTTCCACCTTAAGAAATTAGAAAAAAAAAAAAGTAAGCCAAGTCCAAAGCAAGCAGAAGGAAGGAAATAATAAAGATTATAAATAGATGAAATAGAGAATACAAAATATTTAAAAAAAGGGAATAAAGCCAAAAGTTCTGTTTTTTTGAAAACAAGTTTAATTCTTTGAAAAGATAAGCAAAAGTGACAAATCTTTATATATACTGACCAAGAAAAAAAGAGAGAAGATTCAAACTTATAAAATGACGAATTGAAAGGGGCCATCATTACTGATCTGTAATGACAAAAGATTATGGGAATACTATAAATAACCATATGTTAACAAATTAGATAACTTAGATGAAAGGGACAAAATTCTAGAAAGAGATAAACTTCCAAAACTAACTTAAGATGGAGCAGAAATCTTAACAGACTTATAACAACAGATTGAATTAGAAATCAAAAATTTCCCACAAAGAAAAGTCCAGGTCCAGTAGGTTTACTGGTGAATTCTACCAAAAGTTCAAAGAATATGAATCCTTTATAAACTCTTCCAAAAAGATGGAAGAGGAGAAAACACTTCCCAACTCATTCTATGAAGCCAGTTTTAACGTGATACAAAAACTTGACAAAGACATCACAAAAAAATTATAGATCAATATCCCTAGGGAATTCCCTTGTTAATATAGATGGTAATATTCTCAACAAAATAACAGCAAACCGAATCCAGCAACATATAAAAAGGATTATACACCATTACCAAATGGGATTTATCCCAGGAATGCAAGGTTGACTTACCATACAAAAATCAATTAATGTAATGCGTCATATTAAGAGGATACAGAGCAAAATTAACGACCATCTCAATAGATACAGAAAAAGTATTTAGCAAAATCAATATTCTTCTGTGATTAAAAAAAAAATTCAACATTCTAAGAATAAAAGAGAATTTCCCTAACCTTAAAAAAAGCAAGTTCAAGAAACTCAGGGCTTCCCTGGTGGCGCAGTGGATGAGAATCCGCCTGCCGATGCAGGGGACGCGGGTTCGTGCCCCGATCCGGGAAGATCCCACATGCGGTGAAGCGGCTGGGCCCGTGAGCCATGGCCGCTGAGCCTGCGCGTCCGGAGCCTGTGCTCCGCAATGGGAGAGGCCGCAGCAGTGAGAGGCCCGCGTACCACAAAAAAAAAAAAAAAAAAAAAAAAAAAAGAAACTCACAGCTAACTTCATACTTAATGGTGAAAGATTGAAAGCCTTTCCTCCTAAGATCAGAAATAAGACAAAGATGTCCGCTCTTGCTATTTTTATTCAGCATTGTACCAGAGGTTCTAGCCAAGGCAACTAGGCAAGAAAATGAAATAAAAGGCATTCAGATTAGAAAGGAAGTAAACTATCTTTATTTGCAGTACTATATGTATTTAAAAAAATCCTAAGGAACCCACAAAAAGCTGGTATAGTTAATAAACAAGTTCAGCAAGTTTGCAGGACACGAGATTGATATACAAAAATCAATTGTTAATCTACACACTAACAAGGAACGATCCAAAAACAAAATTAAGAAGACAATTCCTTTTATAGTAGCATCAAAAAATAAAATGTTTAGGAATTAATTTAACAAAAGAAGTGCAAGACTTGCACACTGAAAACTACATTATTGAAAGAAATTGAAGACAATCGAAAGAAATAAAAAGACATTCAAAGCTCATAGATTAGAAGGCTTAATATTGTTAAGATGGCAATACTCCCCAAATTGATCTACTGATTCAACATAATTTCTATCAAAATCTCAGCTGACTTTTTTACAGAAATTGACATAATTGAAATCCTAAAGTTCATATGTAAAGGCAAGGGACCCAGAATATCAGAGGTAGAAAGTTTTGAAGATAAGTAGAGTTGGAGGTCTCACACTTTATGATTTCAAAACTTACTACAAGCCTATAGGTATAAAGACAGTATGTTATTGGCATGAGGATAGATATATGGCTCAATGGAATAAAACTGAGAGTCCAGAAAATAATATTTACATTTATAGTCAACAAACTTCAAACAAAAAATTGATTTCCAAGACAATTAAGTAGAGGAAAGTATAATCTTTTGAATAAATGGTGTTGGAACAGCCATATGTCCATTTATAGAAGAATGAAGTTGGACCACTAATTCATACCATACATCAAAATTAAAATTTAAAATGAATCATAGACCAAAATGTAAAATATGAAATTATATAACTCTTAGAAGAAAACATAAGAGTAAATTTTCATGACCTTGCATTAGGCAATGATTCCTTAGATATGACACCAAAAGCACAAGTGGCAAAAGAAAAATAGCTGAATTATACCAAAATTTAGCACCTTGGGAATTCCCTGGCGGTCCAGCAGTTAGAACTTCACGCTTCCACTGCAGGGGGCACAGATTCGATCCCTGGTCAGGGAACAAAGATCCGGCATGCCACGCAGCATGGCCAAAAAATAATTAATTAATTAATTAAATTTTTAAAATTGGGTTTTAAAACCTTTATGCTACAAAGGATACCATCAAGAAAGTGAAAGTACAACCCACAGAATGGGAGAAAATATTTGCAAATCATATATCTGATTAGGGACTTGTATTCATAATACATAAAAACCCTTACAATTCAATAATAAAAAGATAAATAGCCTAATTAAAAATGGGCAAAGGACTTTAACTGACATTTCTCCAAAGATGTACAAATGACCAATAAGCACAAGAAAAGCTGCTCTATATCATTACTCATTAAGGAAATGCAAATCAAAACCACAATGAGATTCCACCTCACACTCCCTAGACAGCTAGAATCAAAAACACAGATAATAACAAGTGTAGATGAGGATGTGGAGAAACTGGAACTCTCATAATTTGCGGGTGGGAATGTAAAAGTGTGCAGTTGCTTTGCAAAACAAAATCTGGAAGTTCTTAAAATGCTAAACATAGATTTACCATATGATTCAGTAATTCTATTCTTAAGTGTATACACTCAAGAGAAATGAAAATATATGTTCACAATTTTTACATGCAAATTTTCATGGCAGTATTATTCACAATAGCCAGAAATGGAAATAAGCCAAATATCCACCAATTGATAAATTAAATGTGTTATAATCTGTACAATGGAATATTATTTGGCAATAAAAAAGGAATGAACTACTGATACATGCTACAAGGATGTTTACAAGAATGAACCTTGAAAACATTATTCTAAGTGAAAAAAGTGAGTAAAAAGACCACATATTGTATGATCGCATTTATAATGAAGTGTCCAAAATAGGCCAATCTATAAAGACAGGGAGTAGACTAGTGGTTACCTAGGGTTAGGGGTGAGGTAGGGAGGAATGAGAGTGACTGCTAATGAGAGAGGAGTTTCTTTTATGAAGAATGAAAATGTTCTAAAATTAGAATATGATGATGGTTGTGCAACCCTGTGAACATACTAAAACACATTGATTTGTACACCTTCAATGAGTGAGTCATATGGTATCTAAATTATATCTTAATAAAGCTGTATCTATTTTTTTATTTTCTATTTTTTTACAAATTTATACCTCTATTTTTATTTTTGGTTGCATTGGGTCTTGGTTGTTGTGCGTGGGCTTTCTCTAGTTGTGGTGAGCAGGGGCCACTCTTCATTGTGGTGCGCAGGCTTCTCATTGCGGTGACTTCTCTTGTTGTGGAGGGCAGGCTCTAGGCGTGCAGGCTTCAGTAGTTGTGGCACACGGGCTCAGTAGTTGTGGCTTACGGGCTCTAGGCGTGTGAGCCTAGAGCTTACAAGAAAACTATTTAACTCAAATAAAGAAATCTAGAAAACCAGCAGCAAGCTGTAGGGGAATGGCTGCAGCAAGCTGTAGGGGAATGGCTCCACCATGGTCTCTGGAGACCCTGCACATCTCCTCATGGGCCACCTAGACAAGGTTTGACCACAGTCTGACCTGAGTCCGGCCATGTGGACCCTCCTGGAGCAAGGAGATGTCCCTCTGGGGGTACACAGGCTTCTGTGTAAGTCTACATAAATGTTTGACCATAGTTTAGGGGGTCCTCAATGGCAGAGCAACCCATCGCTCATGTCAGCTGTCACCTGGCCCCCCTGGTTTGGTGTCATTCTGTGGGATTAGGGACATAGGGACATAGGGACACCATGCTGATGTAACCTTTGCTGTCTGTGTAAAAAACTCTGATCTACCTGGGCACACTGGCTCCTTACTGGCAGGTCTACAGGAGTGTGGCCAGCTGACCTCACAGATGCCAGGCTGCCATTGAGGGACAGCATGACTGTTTCACACAGATGAGATCTAAATTGTGAAACACCAAACTATTTCAATTAAAATCAGAACTTCACCAGGGAGGCCCACTATTATTATTTGATATTGCATTAGAGGTTCCAGCATATGTGATTAGACAAGAAAATGAAACATGTCATATAAATGTTGAAAGAGATAAAAACTGAGTTTTTGCAACCCTAGGCATTGTATTAAAAAGTCAGAATTAACAGGAAAAATATGAGAGAGTCAGAGAATGTCATATAATTATGAGATCAATATATCATCTCTTTTCAAATAATAAGCCATCTAGAAGTGGAGAGGAGAAAAAATAGTCTATTCACAATAGTGACAAAACCATGACTACTTGGGGATAAAATGGAACAAGGAAGACAGAGGAGTGTGTGTGCTGTGTTCAGACACTTCCTGCTCCTCTCCTGCTCTTCTCAGGATTCCAGGTCCCCTCCCTCTGCTTCCAGGTAGTTTGGCCAATGGCAGGTGCTGACCCAAGATTGAAGGGTGGGGGAGGGAAGAGCAAGGGTATTTCTCTCTGTCCCTCTCTGTTTCCAGTGGTCTCCTCTGTGACTCCAGCTCCCACCTGAAAGCCCCTCCCTCCATGGTCCCAGATGAGGCTGGGGAGCCCTTGCTGTGGTCAGAGCTCTACCTCCTCCCATTGTCCCTCCAGTGCCAGCCCTGCCTGGGGCAGAATTGACCTCCTGGTGTTCACTTCACCATGCCCTGGGTGGTTTCTCCCCTCTTCCAGTCCAAGGAACCACTCCCGATGTTACATTCCCTCTGCCTGAGAGACCTGGAGTGGTTTCTGCTTTCCAGAGAAGACCCTGACTCTACAATCAGTGTGAAGAAAACTATCACATCTTGTTTAAGAACACAGAACAGACATACCATTTTCCAGGATAAGAACTCGTAAGATTAAAAAAAACATCAACCTAAAATTTACGATTAAATTTAATGCAATTTTATTACATTCCCAACAGGGCTTTAGGGGTTTTGGTGTTGCCTTAGTTAGGTAAAATTATTTTGAAGTTTATCTGGTAGGGGCTATAAACTGGAAGTTTGTGTCCCTCCCCCGGAATTCAGATGCCCTAACCCCTCAATGAGATAGTATTAGGATGTGAGGCCTTTGGGAGATGACTGGTGTTAGATGAGGTCACAAGGGTGGAGCCCATGATAGGATTAGTGCCCTGGTAAGAGGAGGAGGAGACCAGAGCTTTCATTCTCCACCATGTGAGAACGTGGCTGCCGTCTGCAAGCCAGGAAGGGGGTCCTCACTGGAACTCGATCGTGTGGCACCCTGATCTCAGATGTCTAGCCTCCAGGACTTAGAAATAAATGTCTGCTCATCTTGACAAATTAAAAAGGATTTGGAGGAATCAGACTCCCTGACTTCAAACTATACCACAAATCTACAGTAATCAAGACAGTATGGTACTGGCACAAAAACAGAAATATAGATCAATGGTACAAGATAGAATGCCCAGAGATAACCCACACACATATGGGCACCTAATTTACGACAAAGGAAACAAGAACATACAATGGAAAAAAGACAGCCTCTTCAATAAGTGGTTCTGGGAAAACTGGACAGCTACATGTAAAAGAATGAAATTAGAACGCTACTTAACACCGTACACAAAAATAAGCTCCAAATGGATTAAAGACTTAAATGTAAGACCAGACAACCCTCAGAATGGGAGAAAATATTTGCAAATGGAACAACAGACAAAAGATTAATCTCCAAAATATACAAACAGCTCATGGAGCTCAAAAAAAACACAAACAGTCCAGTTAAAAAAATGGGCAGAAGACCTAAATAGACATTTCACCAAGGAAGACATACAGATGGCCAAGAGGTACATGAAAAGATGCTCAACATCACTAATTATTAGAGAAATGCGAATCAAAACTACAATGAGGTATCACCTCACGCCAGTCAGAATGGCCATTATCAAAAAATCTAGAAACAATAAATGCTGGAAAGGGTGAGGTGAAAAGGGAACCCTGCTACACTGTTGGTGGGAATGTAAATTGATACAACCACTATGGAAAACAGTATGGATGTTACTTAAAAAACTAAAAATAGGGCTTCCCTGGTGGCGCAGTGGTTGAGAGTCTGCCTGCCGATGCAGGGGACACGGGTTCGTGCCCCAGTCCGGTAAGATCCCACGTGCCGCAGAGCGGCTGGGCCCGTGAGCCATGGCCGCTGAGCCTGCGCGTCCGGAGCCTGTGCTCCGCAACGGGAGAGGCCAC
>NC_041224.1:181517731-181542915 GCF_002837175.3 Physeter macrocephalus
TGGGAGGGAGGCTGAAGAGGGAGGGGATATGGGGACATGTGTGTGCATATGGCTGATTCACTTTGTTGTGCAACAGAAACTAACACAGTATTGTGAAGCAATTATACTCCAATAAAGACCTATTTAAAAAAAAAAAAGAAATGTCTGCTCTTTAAGTCCCTTGCCTGTGGCATTTCGTCAAAGCAGCCGGAGCTGACAGAGACAGAGGATAAATGCTCAAGTAGACAACAAAAGCATGCAAAATGGAAGAAAGGGCGTTGTCTGGCCTCTGTGCACAGCTGAAGGCATTGGTGCAAGAACATATGCACATACCATGGAGCAGGCTAGAAAATCAGGAAATGCCTCAGCATGGCCGAGAAGCTAACCTAGGTCAAGAGCTTTGTTTTGGTTACTCCAAAAGGAACCACCATTTCATAAATAGGGCCAGAACAGCTAGTACCTCCTGGAAGAATGTAAAAGTACAGCCACTCTTACCTCTTAACCAAAAGTAAATTCTAAGTGGATTACAGACTCAAATGTAAAATAAAGTAAAATGAAAAAAATTACTGGAGGAAAATCTGGGAGACTGTGTACAATGTAGAAGTAAAGTGTCCTTACTAAAGCAAGACTGGAAACTCCAAGTTACTTAAAATAAATTATAAACATGTTGGACTGTACAACAGTGAAAAGCACATCTATGGACCGATGCCTAAAACAAAGTCAACAGACAAAGGATGAGTTCAGAGAAACAAAAAGCTCTCTAGAATGAAAATGACAGTCCAGGGCTATTATCCATGAGATACACAAACAATCCGATAGAAAAATGGGCCAAGAGTAATTCACTAAAGAGTAAATTCGAATGGCAAAGAGCATACGAAGAGTGCTCACAATCATTAATAGTCAGGGAAATGCAAATCAAGTACCAGTGAGCTCTCACTTAGAATTAACAGGAATGACCTAACGGGGACGCAAAGCAAGAGCGAGATCCTGCCCCGCGGGAGGGAGACGGACATCTGACAGCACGTGTGGAAAGTCCTCTAGTAACAACAGCGCAAAGAGCCATCTGTGCTCTTTCACCCCAAATCCCAGTCTGTGCTGGTTTGCTCGGGCAGCTGTCACAAAGTGCCACAGGCATTTGAACGGCAGACATTTATTGTCCCCCAGTCCTGGAGGTTGGAAGTCCCTGATGTGGGTGTCGGCAGGGCTGGTTTCTCCTGAGGCCTCTCTGCTTGGCTTGCAGACGGCCGTCTTCTACCTGGGTCCTCACACAGACATCCCTCTGTGTGCATCTGTGTCCCAGTCCCCTCTCAAGGACGCCAGCTGTGTTGGATTAGGGCCCGCCTTACTGTCTATACTGAAACTTAATCAGCTCTTTAAAGACTCTGTCTCCAAATGCAGTCCCATTCTGAGCTGTACTGGGGGTTAGGACGCCAACATACGAATTTGGGGGGACAGAATTCAGCCCATAGCACGTTACGTGGGCTTGCTTCCACAGAGCTGAAAACACTGGTGTATTGAGATAGAAGAAAAAGGATGTTCCTGCTTGTGACATTGTCCACAGAGGCAGGAAAAGTAACCCTAAAGCTGAAAACAAGAGGAGCCCGCAGAGAAGCTGTCACACAAATGAGTAAGGTGAGGGCTGCGTGGGGCATGGAACATCAGACCTCCTTTAACAAAGAGACTGAGGGCCCTGCCAGGTGACCTGGAGGAGTTTCCTTCCTTTCTTTTTTTCCAGCTTGATTGACATATAATAGACATACAACATCGTGCAAGTTTAAAACATACAATGGGATGATTTGATACACAAATACTTCGCGAAATCTTTACCACAATAAGGTTAGTTAACACATCCTTCTCACGTAATTACCATTTTGTTTTGTTGCTGTCAAAGAGAGAATTAGAGCTTCCCTTTCATAGCTACATGTTTGTATAAAATACAGCGTTATTAACTATAGTCACCGAGCTGTACGTGAGATCCCCAGAACTTACCCATCTTAAAACCAGAAGTTTGTATCCTTAGGCCAGCATCTCCCCACTTCCCCCAACCCCCAGTTCCTGGCAACCACCCTCTACTCTCTGTTTCTGTGAGTTCAATGTTTTTAGATTCCACATAGAAGTGAGATCACACAGTGTTTGTCTTTCTCTGTCTGACTTATGTCACTTAGCCTGATGCCCTCAAGATTTATCCATGTTGGTGCAAATGGCAAGATTTCCTTCTTTTTGTGACTAAATAATATTCCACTGTATGGATATACCACATTTTCTTTATCTATCTATCTGTCAGTGGGCACTTAGGTTGTTTCCATGTCTTGGCTATTGTAAATAGTGCTGCTATGAATATAAGGGTACAGATATCTCTTCAAGATTGTGATTTCATTTCCTTCAAATATATACCCAGAGGTGGGATTGCTGAATCATATGGTGGTTCTATTTTTAATTTTTTGAGGAACCTCCATACTGTTTTCCATAGTGGCTGCACCAGTTTAGATTCCCACGCACAGTGCACCAGGACTCCCTTTTCTCCACACCCTCACCAACACTTGTTATCTGTTGTTTTTTTGGTTAACAGCCATTCTAACAGGTGTGAGGTGAGGTGATATCTCATTATGGTTTTGATTTGCATTTGCCTGATGATTCGTGATGTTGAGAACATTTTCATGTACCTGTTGGCCGTTTGAATATCTTCTTTGGAAAAATGTCTATTGAAGTCCTCTGCCCATTTTTTAATTGGATTGTTTGGTTTTTGCTATTGAGTTGTATGAGTTCCTTATATTTTGGATATTAACCTCTTATCAGATGTATGGTTTCCAAATATTTTCTCAATTTAATAGATCGCCTTTGCATTTTGTTGATTGTTTCTTTTGCTGTGCAGAAACTTTATTTTGACATGGTCTCACTTGTTTATTTTTGCCTTTGTTGCGGTGATTTTGGTGTCATATCCAGAGAACATGGGAGAGGCAGGACAGGAGGTCTGGGTGACCTCGTAGGGGTCACCAGGGGCCTCTTGAGGCACACCTGGTGGGGTGCACGCACCCCTAGTGGAGATCCTGGTTCTCCCCCCAGCCCACTGGGCTGGCTGCACTGGGGCTGGGACATGTGCCCATGAGCGGCTCTGCCTCTCTGTGCCCGGCGGGCTTGGCAGGAAGGAGGAGCTGGGGGTGGCCAAGTCAGGGTGCCAAGCCCACACCTCCGCCATACGTCTCCCAGTCAAGCTCCCCGCCAGCCTGGGTGGTGCCTGGCTCTGGAGCATCGTGACCCCTGTTGACCTCCTTGGGCCAGGCCTGCCCCCTCTGTGACCGAGATGGGGAGACTCCATCAGTCGAAACTTTCGTGAGCTCCCAGGCCCCGAGCGCCGGCTCTCCTGCCCTGGTTGATAGGGTGCATTGGTCCCCTATGCTGCGTAACAAATCACTTAGCAGCTTAAACACAAATGTATCAGATGAATGATCTCACAGTTCCCGTAGGTTAGGAACCCAGCCGTGGGTCAGCTGGTCGTCTGCTCAGGGGCTCAGAAAGCTGCAGTCAAGTTCACTGGGTGAAGCTGGAGGACTGTGGTCCTCGTCTTCTTTCTGGCTATTTTCTGGGGACCGCTCTTGGCTCCCAGAGGCTCCTGCAGTTCCTGCTGCACGGCTCCTGTGAGCTGCTCTCACGAGGCTGTTGGTTTCCTTCCCTCCCGACAGCAGGAGGGCATCCCTGATTCCTCACCTCCTATGAAGGCCCTTCTGAGTAGGACAGGCCCCCTTCCCCCGACTCAGATGATCTCCCTGTGAATGCAGTAACCCTCGCACGGGAGTGAGGTCTCGTCTCTCCCAGGTCCCTCGAGGATGTGCACACCAGGGCTTGGGGTCCCCTGAGAATCCTGGCAACCACAGTGGGGGAAGGAGGGGTGAGGATGAAAGGAAGAGAAGGAGGAACAAAGATGGCCCGAGAAAAAGAAAAGGGAAGTCAGGTGATGCTCATCCGTCCTCCCCTTCCGGCCCGGGGAATCATCTTCTGCAGCCTGGTGCCCCCACCCAGGGGTGAGGTGGGGCTGTCAGAGAGCCTTCCTGAAGCACCGTCCTCAGGGTGACGGCCAGACCCTGCCCTTAGCAGAGGCCGAGGGTCGCATCCAGCCCCTCTCCCGTCCCCGGGAGCCTAGGTCTGCAGGTGGTCCGGGGCCCACACGCCCTGCACTTGACTCCAGCCCCTGCGAGAGAGGGGGGTGTTGGCAGGTGTGCTGGCACAGCCTCTGGCCAGGAGCTCGGTCCCTGCTCATGCGGGCACGATGCAGGCTTCACACACACACACCAGCGCCATGTGACGTCTCTGTCCCCCACCCCGTCCCTCCGCAGCCCTGCTTTCTGGGAAGTGTCCACTGCCCAGTGGAAGTTCTTGCAGCCAGAGGTCACCCAGGCTGTCTGGCCCTCACTCATAACGTCCTCATAGCCCCCAGGAGGTGTGGCCCATGCCAGCTCCCGGCACCCTTGGGCGGGCCAAGGCTGGCCCCACTGGGACATGCAGGACCCCCCCCGCCGCCATTTCCATCCAGGCCAGCCAGCTGCCAAGGCCCTGCGTGTCAGGCCAGACCCGTGGCCATCTGACCTGCCAACTCCTGGGAGCTGAGACCTAACTGGCCTCTTCCAGCGTGAAAAAGGCGAGGCAGGGAGGACCCATGAATGAATTGAATCCCAGACCCTTCCTTGTGCTGCCGTGGAGGACAGAGGCGCGGGCACACCTTCGGACAGGCGTTTTGTTTTGTCTGGGGGAGGAGGGGTTCTGACGATGCCTGGACTCGCTCCCTCCGTCCCACCCTGAAGGGCTTCCTCCCTGGGTCAGAGGTCGGCACTCAGGCCAGGGCACAGCGCTCACAGCATGGGCTCCGGTTCCGGACTCCCCAGGTACCGGCTGTGTGACTTCCGGCAGGTTACTCAGCCTCTCTGTACCCTGGCTTCCTGGTGAACCATGCCTGCCTAGCGGCACTGCGGGCCGTGCCCGTGCAGAGCAGGGGCATGTGTGGCAGTGCCAGCAACGAGTCAGGGGCCATGCGAGGGGGGCTGCTGGAGCCCGGAGGCTCTGCCTCCCTGACTTTGTGACCCCGGTGGGTGTCCCCACGCCCTCCCCCAGGGCCCGCAGCTGGCCGGCGGCCGTGGTTCCCTGGTGAGGGCACGGGGGTGGGCTTCCCCAGAGCGATGCATGTCTCTCCCGGGCCTTCGCTACCCTGGGCCCCTTGGACACTGCCCTCCCCAGGCCACCGCTCACCCCTTCTCCAGAACCCCCCGGAACAGAAAGGCCACCTGCCAGACTGGACCCAGCACCCCCAGCGCAGAACCAAGGAAGGTTCTCCGCCTCTGCAGCCCTGGGGACAGCACCCGGGGGGCTCGGGGAGGAGCTGGAGCCTGGGCCTCCCCCCGGGCATCAGGCCCACACGGCCTGTGGCAGAAAGAGCTGCTGGCGGTCAGGAGGTGCAGGTAATTTCCCACCGTCAGTGAAGCTGGGCTAGAGGACCAGGCGGGCCCGAGATGTTCAGAGGGCCCCGCGCGACGACAGACACATCTGAAAGCCGTCGCAGTGAGAATCAGCGCATCAGTCCCCCCCACCCCGGCCCCCCCACCCCCGGCTACTCCGCACTGGACTGTGTGTTTGCAAGTTGATTCGTGTTGTCTGCCGCTGTGAGCGCCTGGGGTGGGCGGCCATGGGGTCATGGGAGGTGGCGATGGAGACCCGGCCTGGCGGGGGGCCACCCCGACGGGCCCAGCCCCGCGTTTTCTGCAGAGGAAACAAACCTCAGAATTCTGGGGAAGAGAGGACTCCTGGTCTCCTGCCAAGGCACCCAGGATGCGGGGGACAGAGCAGGGGTGCGGGGGAGGCACCTCCTCTCACAAACTCCTGGGGGTGACCGTCAACGATGAAAGGATGAATAACCAGCCAAAAAAGGGTGAAGGGCTCGAATAGACATTATTCCAGGGAAGATGGTTAAACGGCTGGTGAGCCCATGGAAAGACGCTGACCAGCGTTAATCACAGGGAAATGCAAGTTGAAACCACCGTGAGGCACGACCTCACGCCCACCAGGACGGCTGTTGTCAAAAGAAAAAACCAGAAAGCAAAAACCAAAAACCAGAAAACAGCAAGTATTGGTGGGGATGTAGTGAAACTGGAACCCTCATATGCTGTCGGCGGGAAGGTGAAGCGGCGCAGCTGCTGTGGAAAACGGCAGTTTCTCAAAAGTTGCACACAGAGTTACCCACGACCCTGCAATTCCACTCCTGGGTGTCAGCCCTGGAAAATGAAACCACACGTTTGCTCAAAAACTTGTACACACATGTTCGCGACAGCATCATTCATAACAGCTAAAAGGTGGAAACAGCCCAAATGTCCATCACCAAGAATGAATAAACAAAACGTGATTCGTCCTTACAATAGTATATTATCTTTGATAAAAGGAATGAAGCGCTGATACTCCCTAGAGCGTGGACTGCAAACAGGATGCTACGCGAAGGAAGCCGGGGACCAAGGCCGCATAGTAACTCCCTTTACAAGAAATGTGTAGAACAGGCAAATCCGCAGAGACAGAAAGGAGATTAGTGATTGCCAGGAATGGGCGGGGGTGTGATAGGAGCGCTTGTTAACAGATACAAGGTTTCTTTAGGGGGCCGATAGAAATGTTCTAAAATTAAATTACGGTAATGGTTTCATGGCGCAACTCTGTAAATATATTAAAAGCTATTGAATTCTGCAGTTGGAAGAAAAGAACCTTCTAGGCGGCATGAAAGAGTGGAATCCCCATTTTACAGATGAGGAGACTGAGGCTCAGAGAAGTTAAGTGAAAGTTGTCCTGCCCTCTGCCCTCTGCCTGGGAAAGGTCAGAAGGGCTGAACCCCCGCCCCCAGGGCCCTGCACACGGGCCAGGAAGCACAGGGCACGGGCCTGGGGCACATCAGGAGCTCAGCCAGAGCCCTGCTCCCTGGGCAGCCAGGCTGTGCTGAGAGATACAGGTAGGGACAGGCCTGGGGAGCCTGGGTCAACCCAGGCCGTTGCTGCCACTGCCCCGTGGAATTTCTACCCGCTCTTTGTTAAAGTGCCTCCCCCACCCCGTGGTGGAATCAGAGCCCTTTCGAGGCACCGGGGTCCTGCCAGATGGAAAGAAACCCCTAAAATGAGCTAGAACCACCGCAGACGTTTTCTGCTTAGGAGCTTGACTTTTTCAGTTTTAGGCACAGGTGGGAAAAGGTTTCGCAGCAGTCCCGCGTGCATCGCCAGGATGCTGGAGGGGCCCCTCGGAGTCGGGGTCTCACCTCGCCGTGGCAGACTCTCCAGCCCGGCAGGGTGGAAGCTCAGGGGCTCCTGCCTCGCTGCGGCCGCCAGCATGAGGTGCTGATTGCTCTAAGTTCAGGTAATTGAGTTTCCTCCAAGTGGGACGAGCCAGCGATATAATTTCTAGGATGATCAAATCCTCGCGGGGCCTGAGCAAAGCTACTGAATCATGGGATTGGAAGGAGTGAGTCTGCACAGCGAGAAGCCTGCTCCCCGAGAGGCCCCAGGGCGGGCTGTCTGCATGTTGAAATTGACAGAACATCCCGTTCCTGTTGCCCTGGAGACGGACACGGGCAGCTTGTTCGGAGCAGTTTCCTGCCATCGGTCAGAGAGTTGGTCCCCGTGTGCGGTTCCCCTGCTGGACTCGCGTGCAGGTGCGACAGGCCGGGGAGATGCCCCAGCACATCCGCCTTGTTTGGCCTCCAGGCTGCGGGTGCCGTGCAGGCCAGGGCCCCGGGTCTGCCCCCAGCAGGTAGGGGATCAGAGACCCTGCCCTCCACATCTAAGGCGGCGGCTGTGCCGGGCACACACATCCCCCAAGGCGTCCAGCGGGTACAGCTGCAGCCTGTAGGGGCAGGGTTCCCGGCAGGGACGGCCCATCGGCTGGACAGCCAGCATTCCAGGCCCAGCAGGGGATCAGAGAGAAAGGAGGCGCCGGCGGGAGGTCCAGGGCTTGGGAGGTGACCGGGTCTCTCCCAGGCCTTCCGTTCACCCCTGCGTGGATTTCTAGGAGACCACAGCTCGAGAACAGGTAGCAGAGGGTGGGCAGGCCTGGATGGGGAGGAATCCAGGGGTGGGAGCACAGATGTGGCAGGAGAGGGAGGGGGCGCAGCGCTGAGGCCGGCCTCGCAGGCTGTGCCGAAGGGACGGGACCCCCTTCCTGGCTCTGGCAACAGTATATTTAAGATACTTCTCTCTAGGGGTCCAGGGCCTTCCCTGTGCCTCCAAGGAGCCCTCAGCCCAGTCCCTGAGACCAGTGGGCTTACAGGAGGCAAACGCTGACGGGGTGGACAGCCTCACGCAGGGCCCCTCTGCAACGTGCCCCAGAGGAGCCTCTGTCTGGAGAGCAGGGGCCCGGGAGGGGCTCTACGTGAGACCGCTTGTCTGCCCCTTCTCTTTGCTCCTCCGCCTGCCCCGGCCCCCCACCGCACCCCAGCCCCCCACCCGCTGCCCCGTCACGGCCCAGTTAAGTCCCGGCTGCTCGGTCCTCTGGGGGCTGGGGGTGAGGGGTCTGGGCTCTCCTCCTGGGGCTGCCACTGAATTTCCGGGTGACCTTGGCAAGTTTTCCCCTCCCCAGTCGGTGATTCTGCTTCTGCAAAGGAGCCACGTAGCCCAGAAGTCCCCTGCAGGACCCTGCAGGTGTCCCCAAGTCCGCAAGGACATCCCAGGGTATGGACCTGAGGCCCAGAGAAGCCCTCCCCAGCGGGTCTGAAGGCCAGTGGACCTGTCAGCCCTGTGGGCGGTGGGGCTGCTCGGGGCCGGCGACCTCAGGACCACCGTCTGGGAGCCCAGGATGTGTCCTGCGTCCAGCTCTCTGTGACCTTCCCGGCGCGATTCACCTGGTTGCATAAAGACACCCCATCACCCTACACGGTCCTCTACAATCCCGCAGCAGAACTGCCCACCCCACAGCCTGGAAACGAGGCAGGTCTCCGACTTCTGCTAACACAGGCGCTCCAGGGGACCAGGTTGTAGCGAGCTTATGTATCAGATGTAGTTAATGATCACCCGGTTCCATAATTAGATATTAAAAATCTCACTGTGCCACCATAAAATAACACAGGACGAATAATAAAGTATCATAGTTATAAAGTCATCAAAATGTAATAAAACAGTGATATTACAAAGGCTTAAAATTTAACGATGGTTTTTTAGTGTGTCACTTATTATACAATTAAAGTTACAAAATAAGATAGAGTAATGAAAGCGGAGACTTGAGGCTTTGCAGGGGGCCCCGACTCTCGCCTCAGTGGGGAAGGGAGAAGCAGTCCAGCCTGCTGCGGGCCGTGGCCTCAGTCAGGGGTCTGGCTGGGTCCAGGCCCACCTTCTGTTGCACTGGAGGTGGGGGCAGAGGCATAGCTTCTAGAATTAAATGACAGCCAGTTCACCCTGCACCGAGAACAGCTGTCCTGTGCACAGGCTGCCCACAGCTGAGAAGAAGGTCCTGGTCTCAGACAGAACCGAGAACCCTGATCTAGACTGAGCCCTGCTTCCAGCCGCAGCATTTCCAGCTCTGCCTCCCTCCCCTTTTTATTGGCAACCTGCAACCTCCCTCTTGGAGGTTTCACTGGTGAATGACCACAGCCCCACGTGCTCCGAGCTCTAGAATGTGGGCTCAGTGCCCTCAGCCGTGTCCCCCACCAGCCCCTCTTCCAGCCTGAAGAGGCGTCCTGCTTCCAGGCCGCACATTTCTGCAGGGGCAGCTGGTTTAATAGAAGAGGCATCCGGAGCCCAGCTGACCTCAGGGATGGCCGTCTCTGCAGTGTAACTCAGACCGTGGATGGCCCACCGTTGCCTGCCCTCCAAGGGCGCCAGGAGGAAAGACCCACCCACTGGGGCTCCCCGACCCGGTGCCAACCACATCTTGTATTTTCTGTGCTCTGATGCTTTGACATCTGGGGCCTTGCTGACCCTGCAGGGACCGCCCCTCCCAGGGCCACTCAATTCCTAGCGATAGTAAACAGCCCACCCCCACCTCCCCACCCCCTTCGAGTACGTCTTTCAAATGCAAACCAGTCGGTCCAGAGCCCACACCCCCAGCCCACCCCTTTGGGCCACTATCCCAGGTCCAGGTAGCTGGGACAGCCCTGCGCCCCAGAGCCCACGACGTTGTTCAAACCAGCCAGTCCGAACCCTGCTTCCCAGCCTCACCCCCTTCTTCCCCGGGGAGACCACAGTAAAGGTCCCTGCCCTCGGTTCACCGCCCCCCCCGCCTCCTGACCGGCCCTGGTGCCCCTGAACGTGGCCCTGCAGAGTGTGGCCCGGCCCCTCCTCGTGGGATCTGTAAGCAGCAAGCTACCCCTGAGTGGCCGCCATCTCCTGAGCCGCCGGCCTCCCCCTCCCTGAAGGAGGGTCAGACCCTCCTTCATTTAAGACCACGCTCCACCCTCACCTGGCTCTGTCATAAAATTCTTTCGCAGGGAAGCCCACGCCTGCCCCTGGGCCACCTCCCGGCTCAGCCCCTGGGCCACCTCCCGGCTCAGCCCCTGGGCCACCTCCCGGCTCAGCCCCTGGGTCACCTCCCGGCTCAGCCCCTGGGCCACCTCCCGGCTCAGCCCCTGGGTCACCTCCTGGCTCAGCCTCTGGCTCGGCCCAGAGCTGCCTGCGCCCCTGCCCAGGTGACTTTGGAGGTGAGGCTGGGCGCCCTCAGCCTCCCTGAGGCCCCACCAGCTGCTCCCCACGGACCAGGGTCCCAGGACCCTCCCCGCCTTGCTCCCTTCCATGGGTTCACCTTGGGTCTTCATCCCTCTGGGGGCAGGATCCTCAGACAGGACCCGAGCTGAGAGCGGAGGCAGCCTGCACATGGGGCTCCCGGCCAGCACCTGCGAAGCTGCCCTCAGGGGTCCCATGAGCCAGCGCGGGCCCCTCCCGTTTCAGGCCGCGGTGGTGGGTGAGCGCAGACTTCCAGGCAAGAAGGGGCCTGATGCCTCTCACCCTGAAAAAAGAAACCAGGGACACCCCGGGTGCCTCTCTGTGGCCCCATAAACCTGGGGGCGGGGGGCTGGGAGCCGCTCTTAGAGAACACAGGCTTTTGAATTTTAAATGGCCAGTTTGGTCAATGAATCAGTTTCACTGGGCTGAGGCAGGCACGTGGATGAAAGCAGTTTTAAGACCTATTTAAAGCAGTGAGAGCCTCTTTGTTCATGCTTTTTTCATGCTGTCGCCCTCTAATATTTCATCTATATTCATTTTTATGGCTTTCCAAATTATAGATGTCAGCTAAAAACTGAGGAAAGAGGGGGGTGAGGGGAGGAGGAGGAGGAAAACACCGCGTTGAAAAGAAGCGCTAAGTTTCCCGTCCAAAGCCAGGGTGCTGGGACGTGACTCTACCGCTCACAGCCGTCCCTGCATCAAGACAGGATGGTCCTCGTGCTAGCCTGGGGCACAGAAGGAGGCAGGCGTCCCTGCCAGCGGGGGCTCATGTTCTGGTGGGAAGAGACAGCCCTAAGAGCCAGCAGGACAAAGACCCCAGTGCTCAGGGCCCAGGGTGAGTGAGGCTCAGGG
Source organism: Physeter macrocephalus (assembly GCF_002837175.3). Classification (NCBI taxonomy): domain Eukaryota; kingdom Metazoa; phylum Chordata; class Mammalia; order Artiodactyla; family Physeteridae; genus Physeter; species Physeter macrocephalus. Next base: position 181,529,227 of record NC_041224.1, read on the forward strand.
CCTGGGGCAGCTCGGAGGCCGGGGAGCGGCCACCGGCCCCGCAAGACTCTCCCCAGTTCCCACCACCCCCAAGGTGGAGCCCAGGTTACCATTCGCATCCCGGGAGCTCACGTTCTACTGATTAGGAGCCCCTCTGACCCACTGGCTTTAAATTAATATGTGCATTATCTTTGAGAAACAGGTTTGCTCTATAATATGTGGTGTAAAGAGGTCACAAAGTAAATACCTGAAACTAGGGTCAGCCAACGTTTTCCGTAAAGGGCCGCACAGTACATAGTTCAGCCTTTTGGGGCCACACGATCTCCATCACAACTACTCAGCTCCGATGCGGCAGGGTGAAAGCAGCCGTGGATGTCACATAACGACGGGTCTGGCCGTGTGCCCACCAAACTCTGTTTACAAAAGCAGGGAAGCAGGCCACGTTTTGCCAACTCCTGCTTTTAACACTAACGTGAGCCCGCTGGTTCTTCTGTGGTGTCCGATCCCTTCCCGTGAAAATGTTCACTCTAGGATTGTATTTTCCATCTGTATCGTGATTTCCATTTGGAGTTTTTGTATCTCATTTCTCTCCTCATTCTATTCATGTTTTCCTTTAAATCCTTGAGCATATGACTATATTTTTAACGGGTGATTTGACATCCTTGTCTGCCTTTTCCATCACTCTGTCATTTCTGGGTCTGTCTCTATGAATTGAGTTTTCTCCTGTGTATGGGTCACATCTTCCTGGGTCTTTGCTTTTCCAGTGGTTTTGGATTGGCTGTTGGATGTTACACGGATGTTGCATATTGTTGAGTGTGGAATTCCAACACAGCCCTTTGAAGAGGGTGGACTTTGTTCTGGCAGGAAGTGACACCACCTGAAGATGAGTCTGGCCCTTCGGAGGCTGGTTTGGATGCTTCTGGGGACGGGCGTAGGGTCAGCCTTTCTCCAGGATGAGTGCAGCCGACAGCTGAGGCAGGACTCTCGCGGGGTCCCTACTGAATGCCCGTGTATTCAGTGAGTTCTCTCCTCTCCAGCTGGGGGAAAGGGTCCAGGCCGGTGGGAGCTCTGACATCATTCACCTGGCAGCCCCTGGTCTCTGCTGTTTCCCCAAAGTCGCTCTTGGAGTCTCGCCCCCGTGGATGGGACACCCAGCGTTCAGGCAATGGCTCCTCAGGGGAGCCTCGATGCAGAATGCTGGGGCTCTTTTTCTGCCTTCCTCCCTCTTCTCTCTGGTCTTCTGTCCTGCCAGTTCCAGCCATCTCAGTCTCCCCAAGCTCTGACCCCTGTCTCCTCAACTCGGGAAGACCACCAGGCCCTGTGCGGCCCCGCCCCCTGCACGCGGAGGTGTCTCCAGGCGGGAAGCAGCGCAGCGGCTTGCTCGCCTCACCGGCTCCCCTGTTACCAGGGTTCTCAGCCCCGAGCTGCCCACCGTCTAATGTCTGCGAACAGTTGCTTCGTATTTTCGGTCCAGTTTTCTGGGTCCAGTTTTCTGGTTGTTTAAGACAGGAGAGTAAGCCCAGATGCTATGGTAGAGAAGCCACCCAATGATTTTTAACACTAAAAACGTGCTCCTCTCTATAGGTAGCTGATGAAAAAGAAAGACAGCAAAGGAAGCCTCTCAGGGAAGCGAATGAGCTGTGCTTTTGCAGTAATTTCTCCAGACAATTTATGAGAAAGCAGCGACGTCCCCGGGCATGCGGGACCCCATCGCTGACACTGGAAAGGAGACCCCGGTGCAGCCGGGCGCCTGCAGCGGTCGCCCACCCACCCGACTCAGAGCATGGCTGGTGGCAGGCAGGCAGGGGCTGCGGGGCCCTGAGGCTTTCAGACGGAGCCTCGGGGTCCCGCCTCACCCCGGCCTCACGTGGGGGGGGTGACCCTTGCCCGAGAGTGGGGGCCGCGAGGGCTGCAGCCCACCCACCCTCGGCCTGCACCTGACCTTGAGTCCTGAGCAGAGTGCAGACCCTCGGCCACCCTCAGTTCCCCCCGCAGCATCAGGGCCCCTCTGAGGGTCACCCTAAACGCTGAGGACGCCAGGAGGCCGGAGAGGATTTCTGAGCGGAAACCCACCGGGCTGGCCACGCCCCGCACGCCGCTCGGGGGTCTGTCCCCCACGGTGCGCCCGTGCCCCTCCGTCTGCCCGCTGCCCCGGTCAGTGTCTCCTGTCCAAGGCTCTTTGCCCACGCTCAGCTCTCTGTCCCCACCCCGTGGCCCAGGGGCAGCGTCTGGCAGGGCCCCTGGCCCCGTCCCTGGTCGCTGGTCCCAGCCCGGGTGAGGCTGGCGACCTCAGCCCCCTCCCTGCACCCCCATCCTGCTCTCTCGGAGTTGAGGGCCGCCTGGACCCCGACAAGCCCAGGTGCCGCCTCAGCCCGGCCCCTCCCCCAAACCCCAGCCTCGTCTGGAGTCCGTCACGTCTCTGCCCTTGGAGGTGAGGCCTCCTGCCTCCCGAAAGCTCCCATCCACCCCCAGTCCAGACCCCTGTCCGCCTGCCCCGTTCCCCACCACACGCGGCCACCACGGTCAGCTGGTCAGGGTCACCTTGGCTGTGTTAGGCCATTGCTGCCACTGGCTGGACCAAGACCCCATCCGAAAGCAGGAGGCGGGACCCCAGCTGCCTGTTCCACATCTGCCCGCAGGGCTGGGCGCCTCGGATTCAACACCCCCGAGACGACCCCGAGCTGCCCCCTCCCACCGTGTCCCCCTCAGCGGGGCAGCGCCATCCTTCCGGCTCAGGCCCCAAACCTCGGAGGTGGCCCGGGCTCCCCTGTCTCTGACGCCCCACACCCCACGAGGAGGAGAAAGGAGGCCTTGCCCAGTGCTGGCAGAAGAAAGACAGTGGGGTCCAGAGTCCCACTGGGTCCCTGGGTCAAAAGAGGAGAGCTAGCCTGCGAGCTTGGGAGGAGCGGGCCCCTCCCCCGACCCCAGCCCTGGCAGCCCCACCAAAGGGCAAAGCAGGAGATTCTCTTCTCACGAGGGCCAGGCGGCCTTACGAGCTGGGACCGAAACGATTCGGCGACCAGTGCACCTGGACAGCCGAGGAAATAGCCCAGCCCACTGCTCCCCAAGCTGTGGCGGCCCCTCCTGGGCCACAGCCCCTGGCCCCGGCTCCCCGACCAGAAGCCCTTGATGTGTCGCTGGCTGGCCCTCCCCACTCCACTGGCCCTCCCCTCTCCACCCCTTGCCGTTCAGGGCAGGGTCAGTGGTCAGTGGGGAGGTGGGAGTCTCCCTGGAGAGTACGTGCCAGGTCAGGTGCAGGTCCGGGTTCAAGCGGGCTGGCCCCCTGCGGGAAGGAGACCACCTGCCACCAGCCCGGGCTTGGTGGTGGGCTCCCTTCCAGGCCACGTACACTGCCCACCCCCCTTCCCCGGCCTCCTGGATCTCTTGTGATGTCGTAATCTGGCATTTCGGAGAGAATAAGGTAAAGGCAATTTTACAAGCGCAATAAAACCAGCAAAGTGATCCTCTGATGGTTGTTAATGAGGTTCATTCTATCTCCCCGACGAAGCGGGCAGACTTTAACCCCATGTATGAGGTCAAAATGAATGTCACATGGTCCCCAGCAGGCTAGGGGACATCACTAATCTGCACCTGCATCCGACAGCAGTGATCAGAAGATACCTCACAGGAAATTATTTTCCCCTTCTTGTAACCATAACAACAGATGAGAACCGGGTTTTGCTCAACTTTCTGAGCGCCTTTGTCAACATGTAACCGACCAAACCCCGAGGGCAAAAGCAGAGACCAGGGTTGGGTGCTGGCGCCTTTCAGGGATGACAGGTTTGGGGTCCTGTGGGACCCCTTTCTTCCCCTTTCCTCCTCCAATAAAGGATAACTTGGAATGTTCCAAGGGTGGGAGGAGGGCAACCCCCATGGAAACGTGTGTGTCTAAGCATCACCGAGAGCTTGTCCTTTTCCAGAGCCTTAGCGCGTCCAGATAAGGTTTAGAATCATCTACGAACTTCTATCAAAAAGCCTGTTGGGGGCTTCCCTGGTGGCGCAGTGGTTGAGAGTCCGCCTGCCGATGCAGGGGACACGGGTTCGTGCCCCGGTCCGGGAAGATCCCACATGCCGCGGAGCGGCTGGGCCCGTGAGCCATGGCCGCTGAGCCTGCGCGTCCGGAGCCTGTATTCTGCACTGGGCAACGGGAGAGGCCACAGCGGTGAGAGGCCCGCGTACCGCAAAAAAAAAAAAAGACTGTTGGGGTTCTGATGAAGGTCATGTGAGTCTATGGGTCAGTTGGAGGAGCCTGAGCCCCATTGGGGCTCAGAAGCCAAGGGGCTGTCTCCACCGCCCAGAGCCCGCCTGGGCCGGGGTCCTCACCTTCCAGATGATAGCCTGACACTCTGCCCGCACCGTTCCCTAACTCTGAAAGGAGCAGGTCCAGACCCACCCCAGAAACATCTCTGGGAGAGAAGGAAGAAAAGCAACCTGCAAGGAGGAGGGACAGCTGCGTGGGTGGGGAAGGGGGGTAGCGTGGCTAAGATGTCCTATCCCCTCAAATGGGTCCACAGACTCAGTGCGATCTTCATCAGAATCCCAGCAGGCTTTCTGATAGACATTCACAGATGGATTCTAAAAACGTATCTGGAAGTGCCAAGGATCTGGAAAAAGAAAACCCGGCTTGGAGAAGACAGAGTCAGACCCACACCACCTGATAAAGCCACCGAAATCGAGGCAGTGAGGCACCAGTGAAGGGATGGATGTACATAACGGAACCAGACAGACGCCAGAACCAGGCCCACGAATATATGGCCCACTGATTTTTGACGAAAGGTCCAAGGCAATTCAATGAACAAAGGAAAGTCTTCCCAACAACTGGATAAATGTATGGGAGATAAACCCCTTCCTCATGCTGTATACACCAATTAATCAAGATGGATCACAGATCACAGACTGGGTGATGTATAGAAGGACTTGGGGGAGAAAACCTTTGCAACATTGGGGTAAACAAAATGTCTTTGGAGAGGATACAGAAGACACTGGCATAGAAAAGAAACGATGACAGATGGAATTTCATCAACATTGAAAACTTTATGTCTTCAAGACATCATTGAGAGAACCAAAAGTTTATCGAATTATTACGTGGTACACTTGAAACTAACATAATATGTCCATTAAACCTCAATTTAAAAAAGAAATAAATGTCTAATCCATGTAACACACCTGTGGCCATTCATAGGAAAGTGCGAGCCCACTGGGAGTTGCTGGCCAGGTGTTTCTGGACTCAAGGGTATGTCCCTTCACCTTCACCTTTACCTTTTCCTTCCTGCTTCCTCCTTTATTTTTCTGCTGTAACAAGGCCCTAGTGACTTAAGTAAGCAGCCACGTCCAATCACAAGCAAAGAAAAATCTCAACCCAAGAACCCGGAGCTTGCTGTTCCATAAGGGAAAAAAAAAAAAATTTGTTTAAACACCATTTTGCTGAGTTTCCGTCACTTGTGGCTGGACGAATCTCTACCGGATGCACTAGCTTTCAAAGTCCAGCCCCAGCCCGGCTCCTCCAAGGGCTCCGCTCAACGACCCCGCTAAGCTTTGAGCACCCAGAACACAAGTTAACGTTTCCTATATGTTGGTTTGCATTGCCTGCCCCCTTCCCGATAATTTCATGCGTGTTAATTGTGTCTCCCCACCACCCATTCAAACAACGGAAGAGTTCCTTTGGTCTTATGAAAAAGGAAAAGGAAAGGAAAGGAAAGGAAGGAAAAGAAAGGAAAGGAAAGGAAAAGAAAAAAAGGAAAGAAAAAGAAAACAAAAAGGCACAGACTGAGAGAAAAAAAATGTGGATATCTATACATACACACACACGTACATCTTATGTCCAGAATATGTAAAGAATTATTATTCCAAAGCAAAAATAAAAAGACAAGCAGAAAGCAGTCAAAAGGTACAAATTTCTGGTTATAGATAAATAAGCCCTGGGGGTGAGGTGTCCAGCACGGAGACCACAGTTGGCACCTCCGTGTGGTGTCTTTGAAACTTGCTAAGAGAATACATCCTAAAGGCTCTCATCACAGAGAAAACACATTTTTTATAACTATACGAGGAGACGGATGTTAACTAATTATTGTGGCAATGATTTCACGATACATGTGAGTCTATACACCTTAAACTCACTCAGTGCTACATCTAAGTCGTATCTCAATAAAACTGAAAGAAAAAAAAAGAAAATCTAACAAAAAGCTGCAAAAGTCATGAACAGATGCTTCACAGAAGAAAATAGACAAATGGCCTATAAGCACGTGAAAGGATGTTCTTCAGTATGATTATTCATCAGAGAAATGTGCATTAAAACCTCAAAGAGTTAGGACTTTTGCCCCCTGGATTAATAAGGCCGGATGTTCGGGCTCCTGTGGGGAGCCAGGCCCTGACACACTGCTGTGTGGCTGCAACGCAGTGAGCCACGCGGAAAAGAGTTCGGCGACTTCTTACGTAGGTAGGCACACGCCTACCCTATGGCCTGGCCACTCCACGCTGGGTATTGACCCAAAAGAAATGAAAACTTATGTCCCCAAATATACTTGCACAAGAAGGCAGCAGCTGTATTTGTAATAGTCAGCGCCGGAAACTACCCAAACGGGCATCGACGGGAAAAAGCATCAGCGCATTTTGGAATGAAATGGAACTCTACTCGTTCATCAACTAGAAGAAACTACACGAGTAAAATCTCAGAAACGCTACGTTAAATGAAAGAAGCCAGAAACAGGATCCGCGCCGTATAATTCCATTTACCCGAGATCCGGTACAGGCGAAACCAAACTGACGCAGTCAGAGCATTGGTGGCCCGTGGGTGGAGCAGCCCACTTCTGGGAGACGGAGGCGGCCTGCGGCTTGACGGGGGAGCTGGCCCCACGCGTGCGCGCATTTGTCGAAACGGACCCTTGGGGTCTGTGCACTGCACTTAAATTTTATTTCATAAAAAAACAAGACCGCCCCCCAAAAAGGCTCTGGCCGTGGCGTGGAAGGGCTACCCCTCCCCTGGGACAGGGCCAGGTCCAGGGGCTGGTCTCTGACTCCACCTGCGTCTTCCGGCCCTGGGTCTCCACCCCGACTCTCGACAGTGCCCCCCATGGCCCAGCTGCACCCCGTGCCTTTGCTCCGATCCCTCGGGGGTCAGCAGGACCCGAGTGTGAATTAGCGCGCCCGCTTGGCGGCCCGCGGCCGAAGCTCAGTCCCCTCCGTAACCGGGGACTGAGGAGTACCTCCCGAACACTGGGGCAGGAGCCCGGGGCAGCGCACACACGGAGCGTCTGCCCGGAGTCTGGCCGCAGGAGGCCAGGGCGGGGCGGCGGCCGGCAGCACATCACTCCTCGCCCGTCCCCCCCAGACCCCGTGCCCCCTACAGCAGCGTCGGGCTGGCTGGGCCCCAGGGTGGGTGGCTGTCCCCCCGCAACCGGAAGGATATAGAATGCGCATGGGCCTCCACATCCTGGTCTTACCCCAACTTCTGACCTTGTCTCTGGGCCTCTAGCTGGACCCTCCCTCTGGAGTCCCTGCCCCTCCAGCCCCACCTCCAGCACTCCGGTCCCCCCAGGGTCCCCTCGGGCACAGCTTCCCTGCTCCAACCCTCCGCCCACCGGAGACCTCTCCACACGGGAGCCTGGCAGGGCCCATCCTGCAGGAACCCGGCCCCTGGCCATCCAAGAGCCGTGGCACAGTCTCCGTGGCAGACGGGGCCTGGGCGGGCCTCTCCCTTCCCACCGGCCCGGGCCCTTCCGTGGGCATCAGCGGGAAGCCCCCCCCCACCCCGATCTCCCACCTCTGCTGATGGCTGCAGCCTCCGTCCCCGCCCCACCAGGCCCGGGGAGCGGGGAGCCGGCTCAGGCCAGCTGAGGACGCACAGGCAATTTTCTCCCGAAACAAATGCAGAGAAATTGCTCTAACAGGCGAACAGCCTCTGTTTCAGGCTAATTTCCACATAATAGAATCAAATGACTTCCTTTCCCTTCCGCCGGCTCCTCTGCATTTGACAAATTGCAAAAGAGATTTGATTCAGGGGCTCAATGTAGGGCCCGATTGTTTTGGACAGATGACAGGCACGGGAGGGTGGGGAGAAGGCAGAGGCTCCCCAGAAAGTGCCGCCCTGGGGAGAGGACATGGCAGGGGGTCTCTGCGGCTTCTCCAGAGCCCCGCAGGAGGCAGGGGAGGGGCAGGGCTGCTGGGGGGCTGAACGCCCCGCACCTCACATTCCACCACCGTTTCCTCTGGCAAGCAGAGGCCCATCTGCGCAGGCTGCCGTCTGCGTGTTTGGGGCTCAATATGTCCTGCGGGGCTTGCCAGGGGCTCCTGGCTCCGAGCTGGGTCTGGCACCACCAGCTCTGCGCCCAGCCAAGACCTCGGCCGGTGCCTGTGCAGCCGATTCCGCTGCGCGGTGAGAAGGAGCCGGGCCCAGCCAGCAGAGGCAGCTGGCGCCCTGGCCCGCACCTGGCGAGGCCACCAGACCCTCCCCCTCCCCCAGCTCTGCACGTTCCCGGCCCCATCGCTCGGCCCCAGCACCCCAGCCCGGTGCGTGTCACCATGTGGTACTCAGACCCGCCCCCCCCACACCCCCTGCCCGCCGAATGCACAGTCCGCAGCCTGGCACCCCGTACGCAGCGGACAGAGGAACAAATGCACCTGTGCAGCTGGGGCCGGTGGGCACGGAATCCAGCAGCCGGAGAGGCCGGGCCGCCCTCCCATCCGGCCTCCACCCTGTGTGCAGGTCCCAGGGCGCAAGGGGAACCAGCGCGTTGACGAACGGGACTTTGTTTTAACGTGTTGCTTTTATTAAAGTTGTGTTTGTTTCAACAGGATTTATTTTAAAATATACAAATAACACATGAAACAGGCTTAATTTTTTTTTTTTTTTTTTTGCTGTATGCAGGCCTCCCTCTGCCGTGGCCTCTCCCGTTGCGGAGCACAGGCTCCGGACGCGCAGGCCCAGCGGCCACGGCTCACGGGCCCAGCCGCTCCGCGGCACGTGGGATCCTCCCGGACCGGGGCGCGAACCCGGTTCCCCTGCATCGGCGGGCGGACGCGCAACCACTGCGCCACCAGGGAAGCCCCAAGGCTTAATATTTTAACGTGAGGGTCTCCCAGCCCCAGGTCTTCCCCGGAGGTATTTCTGCTCTGGGTTTGATGAACACCTTCCAGGTCTTTCCAGGCATTTTTCTGAAAGGTGAGTGTGAAAACAGACCCACGTCGATTAGGGCGGTTACCGGATGAGCCCACATTGATCCTGTGTTCCCCTGACTGGCATTTGTGTTCAGTGTATTTAAATAAGCAGAGCCATTTCTAACTCGGGAAACAGTATTTCCCGACGTCCCCACCGCGGTGCCGTGTCTGTGTCTGAGGTGTGCGGCCGGGCTGGAGCAGGTCCGGCCCCACTCGGACCCTCATCAACTGTTCTTGCCCAGAACATGGGACAGTGGACTCCGTGCAAGATCCGGGTAAGACTCAGCCCAGCTTCCTCCCCCAGGGTTGTGGTGTGCGGATCAATCGCCCGCCACCCGGTCCAGGCCAGCAGGAGGTCTCCCAGGGGGACCGCAGGTCAGCTCCAGGCACCGGGGGCTCTCAGGGGCCCTCGGGGAGCCGAGGATGTCGGGGGAAAAAGATCAAAAGAAATCAAAGCACAGGAACGGGACAGGTGTTGGGTGGCTGAGAAGAGCACTGCGGGGGCATCGTGCTGGTGGGCAGGCCGGTCACGCGTGGAGCTGGGAGACAACCTGGGCCAGACGGTGGGGCCCTGAACGCCAGGCCAAGGGGCGGGGCACCCCCTGCGCTCTGTGCAGGGCCAGGCACCACGGGGATGGAGGACGGGGACAGGGGACACGGCTGGCGTGGCTTCGGCCTCCTCCGGGCCCACAGGGGCAAGGGCTAAGCCGTGGGAGGGGCAGTCTCCAGCCACCCTCAGAGATGGATATATTCTGGAAGCTGGCATATGCTCAGGGAACGCAAACTGATTGAAATGCCAGCCTGAGAGACATAATTAAGAAGGCAAATCTGTTGCCAAAACATCTACCGTGTTTCAAAGCCAAAGACGCGTGGTAGGGGGACGGTCTGCTCCTGTGATAACTCTGCCCTCCGGGGCGGCTAACGGGGAGCGGGCGCGGTGGGCGCAGGTTCAGACCGTCCCCCAGGCATCAGTTGGCTCGGGGGCGCTGACACCCCGCCAGGCCTGGGGAGGAGGCGTGGCCGAAAGAAAACCCTCCGATCCCTCGCTGCTGCTGAGAGCGAGCTTCCGGGAGGGCCCTGAGCTGCGGCGCGCTCGCCAAGGCACAGGGCTGCTGGGGCCCAGAAAGAATCCGGGGCTGGACTGCTCTGGAAGGCCTCCAGGGAGGAGGGCCTTGGGCAGAGTCTCACAGGATGGGAGGACCGGGGACTCAGCAGGCCCTGAGAAGCCAGATGTTTTGGAGAAGGTGGCGACGGTGCAGGACCGGACTGACGGAGGCTGAACCAGCCCCCCTGGTCCACCACAACCCCTCACAGCAGCAAAGGCTTTGGTGGACTTTCGTTGTGCGCCATCTCTTCATCCCCAGGAGCAAGAATCTGGGGGTTTCAGATGAGTCTTGGGACCACCAGCCCCGGGTGGCTGTCCAGCCTGGACCAGGTTCACAGAGATACAGTGGCTGGTGGGCCCCTCTGAACAGAAGGGCCTCAGCCCTCGAGGGTCATCCAGAAATTCAGTAAATCAGCTCCCCGCCAAAGGGGCTACCTAGCCCTGTGCTCCAGGGACTTGAGATTAAGGGGTGAAAATATCGCCCTCTTGGCAGTCAGGGGGTTAATGCAGTCGCATAATTGCTGGTGACAGCCCCGGAAATGATTTATTGATTTTTAAAAAATAAAAATATGTCATATTCTCTGGAGTGGGTATAGACCAATTATGTGCACAGGCCAACTGGATAGAGACTTAGTAGCTGATACCAGATGCCAGCTTAGATCACATGCCAAGTAGGAGCAGCGCGGCCGTGACAGAGCTCTGCGACCTGACGTCTCTCGTGCGTTCCCAGACTCCACCCTCCAGGAACGCACACGCCCCGCGGTGGACGCCCGCCCTGTGCCGGGCACCCTGGCAGAGCGCGCTGGGGGGGGTGCCAAGACCGGCCGGGCTGTCGCTCCCCGCGATGGGCTCAGGGCTGCGGAGGCAGGAGAACGGGGAAGTCGGCCACGCGGCTGGGCTTCGACAGGGTCCACAGTCAGTGCGTGCGGCGGGCACAGTGTGGCTGGGGCCGGGGGGCGCCATCCCCTGAAGTGACGTTCGGGGGGCACTCAGAGGACGAGGACGACCCCGTCAGGGGAAAGGGCAGAGGAGCGTGTGGGAAACCAAGGCGGCACAGAGCACGTGAGTTGCAGGGACAGGAAGATGGCAGCGGGCGTGGAGCCCAAGAGGACTGGGCCAGGGGTGTAGGAGGGTCCCCAGGGGTCCCCAGGGGGTCCACACAGGGTCTTGTGGATCTTGCCATGCCCTGGAAGGTTTTAACCAGGAGAGGCTTGACCGAATGCTGTGCTTTAAGACGCTCCCTCCGGCCCAAATATCCGTCATTGGACAGATTAACCAAGAGACCATGGTCTATCCACACAAGGGAATATTATTCAGCCATAAAAAGGGAGGAAATTCTGGCACATGCTGCATTGTGGATGAACCTCGAGGACATCATGCTGAAAGAAGCCAGACACAACAGTCCACATATTGTCCATTTATATGAGAAATCTAGGACAGGCAAATCCACAGACAGAAAAGGGACCGGGGGTCCCCAGGGACTGGGGGAGGGGGAGGGACTGCTTAATGGGTAGGGCGTTTCTGTACGGGGTGTCAGTACTGGTTTGGAGCTGGATAGTGGTGGCAGTTGTACAACGCTGTGAATGTACCAAACGCCACTGGAGGAGCGGGAAAGGGGGGCCCATGAGGGGAGAGAGGCGGAGGAGGAGCAGTTGGGTCAGGTGGAGGGAATGGGTGGTCCTAGAGGGCCAGGGAGCAGTGCCCTCGGGGCAAGGCAGGAAGGAGAAGAGAAGCACTGAGGACCTTCCTGGATATCGAGATGGAAAAGGTGACACCCCACGAAGAAACAGAGCCGGGTGGGAAACCCAGAGACAGTGGGTCCTGGAACCAGAGCCCAGCGTTTCCTCACTTGGGGGCCGTCACCGTACCTGCGAAGCCGGGAGCCGAGGAGGACGGGCTGTGAGGTGTGCGTGTCGGCTCCGCCCCGCAGGCTGGGGGAGGATGGAGCCCAGGGTGGGCACGTGAGGGCAGCCTTCGCGGTTGGGGTTGAGGGTCGAGTCCAGTTCTCCACGTGGAAGAACACGTGCTCCTGCAGCAGTGGGAACGAACGAGGTGGAGAGGAAATAGCGGCCTCCCGCCCCGCGCCCTCCCCTGCCCCCCACGGGGTACTGCGCGCGCCTTCCCGCGCCATAAATGCACCCGGGAGGGGGGCGGCTCCGTCTTTCTGGTCGGTCGGTTTCCAGAAGCGGTTCGGCGCGGGGCGGCGCGTAAGCGCGCAGGAAACGCGCCCCGCTCGCTCGCGGGGCTTCAGCGGGACGCAGCCGCGTCGTTGCGCCGCCACGTGCGCGCGTGCGCGCGCGGCCGGCGGGTTTCCTCCTCCCCGAGGGAAAGGCCCGGCGTCTGCCCGCGTTCCTGCTCCCTCCTGGAGGTGGCCCCCGGCCGCTTTCGCTGTGAGCACAGCCTCCGGGTGGAGAGTCCAGCGCTGGCCGACGGTCGCCACCCCGGGCCTGGGGACGGCAGAGCTTCCGGAGCCGCAGCCGCTGCCCCTGGCCCTGCTGTCTTCCCTGCGCTTCCTCACCCCGCGCCCCTCCTCCAGCGGCCGAACTCCCGCCTCTGCCAGGAGGGCCTACCCTGTCTCCCGAGTGGCCACGGAGGCCTGGGGGGACGTCCCCACTCCCCAGCCTCACCTGCGGGCATCGGGGGTCTTACTTTCCCAGCCGGGAGCCTCTGCTCTGCGAGGTGGGCCAGCCCCCTCTGCCCCCAGCTGACCTGGGGCGAAGTCAGCTCCCGTGTCCCGGTCTCCCAAGCCCAGGGACCCGGCTCAAGGCCAGGCGAGCCCACTGGGGACCCCTCCACCCCGGAGGCCCGTCTCTCATCAAGGAACACAGGGCTGGCACTCCAGCGGACTCCACCCCGGACCCCCGGGCATTCCTTGTGTTGCGGTGCCTGAGTCGTTAGAGCCCGGAGCTGGTTTTCAGATATTTCCTTTGAAAACCCACGTGCGCTCTATCTCACAGCCACTGGGGGTGTGGTGTCGCTGAATCTCAGGGCCCTTGGTCAGAACCTTCAAAGTAAAGTCCTGTTCTCCCCAGAGTTCTGGGACCTGCTGTCTTCAGTGAACAGACCTGGACCTCTCCCCAGGTGGTCACGTGGGGCTGTGCCCCTCAAGGCTGCAGCTCAGACACGCAGAGGAAACGTGCTTCTGGTGATTCTGGGCTGCCACCCTCCAGGAGGGAGTGGGAGGCTGCCGCACCTGGCTCCGAGGGCAGTAATGTGCCCGGAGGACCGGGGTGTGACGCCCGGGGCAGCTGGAGAAAGAAAATCACGAGCAAGGGTTCTTAACCCTCCGTTCAGGCCCTGGTGTGAAAAACAGCCTGAGAAGAATTCTTCATCCTCGCAGCCATTGGGCTGATACTGCTGGGAATTGGAACAGAACGTCTTGTAGTGCCTGAGAGTAAGGAGATGCTCACGGCACACACATACCACACACCACACACACACACACACACACA
>NC_041224.1:181543371-181568441 GCF_002837175.3 Physeter macrocephalus
CCCCCACGGGGTACTGCGCGCGCCTCCCCGCGCCGTAAATGCACCCGGGGGGGGGGGGCGGCTCCGTCTTTCTGGTCGGTCGGTTTCCAGAAGCGGTTCGGCGCGGGGCGGCGCGTAAGCGCGCAGGAAACGCGCCCCGCTCCCTCGCGGGGCTTCAGCGGGACGCAGCCGCGTCGTTGCGCCGCCACGTGCGCGCGTGCGCGCGCGGCCGGCGGGTTTCCTCCTCCCCGAGGGAAAGGCCCGGCGTCTGCCCGCGTTCCTGCTCCCTCCTGGAGGTGGCCCCCGGCCGCTTTCGCTGTGAGCACAGCCTCCGGGTGGAGAGTCCAGCGCTGGCCGACGGTCGCCACCCCGGGCCTGGGGACGGCAGAGCTTCCGGAGCCGCAGCCGCTGCCCCTGGCCCTGCTGTCTTCCCTGCGCTTCCTCACCCCGCGCCCCTCCTCCAGCGGCCGAACTCCCGCCTCTGCCAGGAGGGCCTACCCTGTCTCCCGAGTGGCCACGGAGGCCTGGGGGGACGTCCCCACTCCCCAGCCTCACCTGCGGGCATCGGGGGTCTTACTTTCCCAGCCGGGAGCCTCTGCTCTGCGAGGTGGGCCAGCCCCCTCTGCCCCCAGCTGACCTGGGGCGAAGTCAGCTCCCGTGTCCCGGTCTCCCAAGCCCAGGGACCCGGCTCAAGGCCAGGCGAGCCCACTGGGGACCCCTCCACCCCGGAGGCCCGTCTCTCATCAAGGAACACAGGGCTGGCACTCCAGCGGACTCCACCCCGGACCCCCGGGCATTCCTTGTGTTGCGGTGCCTGAGTCGTTAGAGCCCGGAGCTGGTTTTCAGATATTTCCTTTGAAAACCCACGTGCGCTCTATCTCACAGCCACTGGGGGTGTGGTGTCGCTGAATCTCAGGGCCCTTGGTCAGAACCTTCAAAGTAAAGTCCTGTTCTCCCCAGAGTTCTGGGACCTGCTGTCTTCAGGGAACAGACCTGGACCTCTCCCCAGGTGGTCACGTGGGGCTGTGCCCCTCAAGGCTGCAGCTCAGACACGCAGAGGAAACGTGCTTCTGGTGATTCTGGGCTGCCACCCTCCAGGAGGGAGTGGGAGGCTGCCGCACCTGGCTCCGAGGGCAGTAATGTGCCCGGAGGACCGGGGTGTGACGCCCGGGGCAGCTGGAGAAAGAAAATCACGAGCAAGGGTTCTTAACCCTCCGTTCAGGCCCTGGTGTGAAAAACAGCCTGAGAAGAATTCTTCATCCTCGCAGCCATTGGGCTGATACTGCTGGGAATTGGAACAGAACGTCTTGTAGTGCCTGAGAGTAAGGAGATGCTCACGGCACACACATACCACACACCACATACCACACACCACACACACACACACACACACAGGTGGGGCATGGCAAAGGGACACAGGAGCCATCGAAGAGCTCCCAGTGGGAGCTCTTTTTCCCAGTGGGAAAAACATGAGTAACTGAATACAGTGTTGGATTTTAACCCAAAGTATAAAATATCCATAAAGTCCTATTGATATAAAAATGGTCACGTACATAAATTGGGACAAGGAGAAGACGCTAAATACCCTCCTGAGGTAGAGCCCAGCTCCCCGTCCTGAGATGTGGGCAGCCCAGGGACCCCTCCCAGAGGACAGTGTGGACAGGAGGTAGGGGAGTCACTGCCCACTGAGAAGCCTGACCACGCCCCTCACCACGTGTCACATGCTGTGACACGTCATGTTGACCCATGTGATGTCATGAGAAGGCGCTTCACTTCTGGGCTCTTCCTCCCCAAACAGCACTCAATCCCAGTCTAATCATGAGAGGAACATCAGACAAACCCCCCCCCCCGAGGAGCACCCCACAGAACACCTGAGCTGTTCTCAACACTGGCGAGTCACCAAAACAAGGAAAACCTCAGAAAGTGTCACAGCCAAGCGGAGCCTAAGGAGACAGTGTAACTGTGATGAGGTTTCCTGGGTGGGATCCGGAGCAGGAGAGAAACATGAGGGAAAGCTCAGAAATCTGAATCAAGTGTGGACTTGGGTTAGTAACAGTGTATCCATACTGGCTTATGAATTATAACAAATGCACCCCATTGCTGTAAGATGTCGATGTAAGGGAAAATGAATGTGGGGTCCATGGGAACCCCAGGTACTGTCTTCACAATTTTTCTGTAAATCTAAATCATAAAATCTACTTATGCAGCTTGCTGAATTACGACGTCAGTTGAATCCAGTCTCGCCAAGTTTATTGTTAAATGTTAAGCGGTGATTAGAAAAGATTGGGACCCAGAAGCTTGTCATGAGGACCCCTGGGTCACTCTGAGATCACTTGACACTGGACCGTCCTTACTAGTCTTGAACCCGTTCCTATGCCGAGGTCAGGTCACAGCCCCAAGGTCCCTGAAGGCAGTTCCTGCAAGAACCCACTGCACGTACGCCCCAAACCTTTCCCAAGGGACCTGCAACCATTTGCTGGAGTAACTGAACTACGGGAACTAAATACTCAGCCTTTGAAACACCGGCTCTGAGCTGACAGTAATTCTGGGAGCCCAAGACATGACCTCAGCCCGTCAGCCAAGGAGAGAACTGGCCGTGGTCAGGTAATTGATGGAGAAGCCTCTCAGGGCTGACTCTTAGCGGTGAGCTGTCCATGGAGCCGCACTTTGGTTATTTCCCGGGTCCGGCACAGCTTGTTGGGACAGACGTACTTGACAACAGGCAAAATCCCCATATTACTTCTCTGACCCGTGGACGGGGCGGCGGGGGGGAGCGGTCATTACAGCGATGCCATTATTCCTTCCTCAGTATGGCGGGAGGGGCTGAATGGAAACCCTGGCGCTTCCTCTCCCATCCAGATAGAAATCAGAAGAAACGCCACGTCCCTGGAGGGACTGCGGAAATTAGTGCCTCATCAGAGGCTTGAAAGCAACAGCAGCAACGATGCCTAACACCCCCCCAACACGCTTAATTCACGTGTCCAGCCCATGCAGACGCTGGGCGGATCTTGAAGAAAGACCGTGCACCTCTGTAAACTCACTCAGACGGTCCATCCATCGCACCTGCTGCCCCGTGAGTCTTCACTGTACCTTTACTGGAGCACACAGACACAGCCCCTCACACCTGGGATGCCACTTTGACCTGGTAATGTCTTTTTCTCCCCAACAATTTGAAAGGACGACCAGAGCGCGGTTTCACCTGGCAGGGCCGGTGGCGCACATTCACAGCCTCGCCCCAGGACCGCATCCACTCTCTGCTCTCCGCCGTGACAGGACCAGAGATGATCCCTCGCACAGAGCACCACGCTGGCCCACCACGCTGACTGCATCCGACCAGGAAGTGGGCAGAGCTCTAAATGCCTTGGGAAGATAGGCAATAAACTCCACAGAACCTCAGGGCCACGTCAGTGAAGTCTCTGGAGGCTCCAAGACGTTCCCTCCAGGGTGGAATACGAGACGCTGTGCCTCACACCATCAGTTTGAAGGCGCTGCTTTCCTCTACCGAGGGTGTTGCCTGCAGGCTGCAGTGTCGGTGGGACCAGGAGCGAGAGACAAGGACGCGCGGCAGGTCCAGGATGCAGCACTGGCTGCTCTGTCTTATGACCCTATGATGCGGATAATCCAGCATCCCTGAGTGCTCGGAGCCGTCCGTAGGGATGCTGCATGCGGTCTCTGGCAAACACCAACCGGAGAACCACAGCGCAGCGCTGTAGGATTTCGGAGCAGATCCATCCCCTCTTCTGCAGGTAGCTACTCTCCTTTTGAGAAACAGCTTCTGATCTTGCTGGGTAGACCTCACCATGAGACATCAGGTGATGCCTGACCCACCCGGCCATAGGGCAGATCCTGGACAGGCAGCCAGCGCCAACTAGCAATGCCGCGTAAGAGCCGCGCTCCGGCAGGTCTGGGGTTTGCGAGTGAGGGGGTGCGTTAGGGGATCAGACCCCCTTCCGCGCAGACTTCGGCCGCATGACCTCCTTGGTTCTGCCGATGGCACCCTGGGGCGTTCCTTACAACCCGCTGATGGAGGGGGACAAAAGCTGAGCCCGGTTTACAGACGGGTCTGCATGATTTGCTGGTACCTTCCGCAAGCAGACAGAGCTGCAGCCCCACTCAGGGTGGCCCCGGACACAGCGAAGGAACCTTCTCCAGGTGGCAGAACTTCAAGCAGTGTGTTTGCTCTGTATATGAGTGAGAGGCATCCAAAGGTCCAGATCTACACTGAGTTACGGGCAGCTGCTACCAGGTTGGCTGGATGGTCAGGGACTTGGAGGGACAGAACTGGAGGATTAGTGACCAGGAAGCCTGGGAAAGAGACATGTGGGTGGAAGCTCTCAAAGGACACAGACTGTGAAGGATGCCCAGCGAAGGGCATCCACTGCAGAGGAGGCGCTTAACAACCAGGACGAAAATCGCACCCTGCGCATGTGACTCCATCAGCCCTGCCCCAGCCGCCCCTGTGCTCGCTTCAAGTGGCCAGGGTGGGCAGAAGGGACCAGCACTGCCTCCCCGACTTAGATCCAGCGCTATGAGCAAAGAGCAGAAGCCAGTCCGATTCCCAGCTAAGGCACCACCCCCGGGGCCCCTTTCTCGGGGGGTATAGCCACACCCCCTCCTGGAGGCCTTACTCTCAGCCAGGGCAAGGGGAGGCGAGCCCCATCTGCCCCTTCCCCTGGGAGGCACCGCCTGTCTCTGCCGTTTCACTGCAGACGTCTCCCCCCACCCCTCAGCAGCAACCCCCTTTCTACCCAGTAAGTCTTTTTTACTGAACATCCGCATATCCTCAAACAGTGGGGAGAAGGCAGCTCTGAGCAGCGCCTGGATCCCGACTCACCTTCCTTTCGGATTCAGTTTCCTTCGTCCCTGAGAATTGCCTTTAGTGTTTCTCTTAGTGAAGGACGGCCGCTGGCAAATTTGTCTGAAAATGTGTCTTATTCACCTGTACTCGTGCAGAGTATTTTCCGCAGGTAGAATTCAGTTTTGAGTTGGTCCCCTCCGTCCTTTCAAGATAAGCATCTCGGGCTTCCCCGGTGGCGCAGTGCTTGAGAGTCCGCCTGCCGATGCAGGGGACGCGGGTTCGCGCCCCGGTCCGGGAGGATCCCACGTGCCGCGGAGCGGCTGGGCCCGTGAGTCACGGCCGCTGAGCCTGCGCGTCCGGAGCCTGTGCTCCGCAAAGGGAGAGGCCACAACGGTGAGAGGCCCGCGTACCGCAAAAAAAAAAAAAAAAGATAACATCTCGTTGTCTTCTGGGCTCCAGTGTCTCTGTGGAGAAGCCAGTGGGGGATATTTGCTGCTTTTTAACAGATTATCTGTCTCTTCCAGGGACTTCAGCGAGTTTCTCCTTGTCTCTTGTTTTCTGCGTTTTAATATAATTTGCCCAGGAGATTTTGTTTGTTCTTCTTGTTTCATCTAATTTGGGGTTTGCAGAGCCTCTTGAATCTACAGCCAGTGCTGCAGTCAGAACTCTACACCTGCCGCTCTCGAGGTCCCCGAGCCCCGCCTCTCCAGGCAGAGTTTTCAGGGAGAGTCGCGGGCACGGGACGTATCCTCAGGGAACGTGTTTGGAGCCAGGCTGCTGGGCCTTTACCGGTCCCTTTTCTGGACTTGTCCGGGGTGCCCTCAGTCCCCTGCACTCAGAGGGGAGAGGTGGGGGGCAGAATAGGTTCCAACCGCAGCAGGGAACCCGCTCTAGTAACACGCGCTCTCCCACTGGGACCAGGCCCAGTTCCTCACCCCGAAGGTCCAGCCGGGCACAGCACCTGGTGAACCCAGGTGGGCAGGTTGTGTGTGGGCCTGGCCCCTCTGCTCCCGGCCGGACCTACTTCTCCATCACCGGGCCCCCCTCCATTCTCAAGGCTGCTGGGGTGGAGACTCGTGACATCACAGTGCCTCATTTGCATGGGCCTGTCGGATTGGCTGGGAGGAGACCTGGCCTGGCCATGTGCGTGTTCGCAGGGGTTCTGGTGGTCATTCCCCATTGTCTGCAGGGGCCTCTGATTGGCTGGCCCTAGGGAGGCCCACTCTGGTGGTCCCAGGACCTACAGGATCACCAGCTCCACTTGGAGGGAAAGGGCTCTGCAGAGGGCAGCTTGGACCAGAGGGCTGCCAGCTCACTCGGTGATGGCCGAGGCCCGGGTCAGGGCTCTGTGTCAGCCGGTGACCCCACGTTGGCATGCCAGTCCGGTCACGGCTACGGGATCACTTTCTAGTGAGACCGGCTCTCTGATTCTTAACCCCTCCTTGAGGGCTGGGTGAGAACAGAAAGACATGTATGACTGGTCTCTCCCTGGGAGCTGTGGTGGACAGAGCCGCTGTGCCAGCCCTGGTGTCCCCAGCCGTAGCCCGGGGACGGCGGGAAAGTCACTGGATGGCTCTGCGCCCCGCCTCTCAGCTGGCCCTCGGGTGGGGGAACAGAGGGATGTGGTCTGGAAGGTGTGTCAAGGGGATGGGTCACACCCTTAGGGGGTCATGATTGCCTATGAGGAGGGGCTGCACCCCTGTTCTGTGGTCCCGGGGGCCTGGGAGGGTCGACACCACCTCACGCGTGCAACTTACCAGGGCTGCTGTGGCCACTGGGCCAAGCCCTGTTCTTGTTACCCCCGTGTGGGAGCCCAGAGGAGGCTCCAGGTGGTCTCATCTCGAGTGCTGGGGAGCCGGGAGGACCAAACCCCCCTCAAAACCCTAAGTCCAAGGGGTGGGGCGAGTGGTGGTGGAAAACCCCCAACCTTCATGTCCCCCGACCTCCCAGCCACGCCCACCCCAGCCCGGGCTCTGCGTCATCCCGGGGACCCGTGTGGGGCTCTGGGACCTTAGGCCAGGATTACGGCAACGTCCAGACGCAGGCTTGGCAGTGAGCAGACAGATCAAGGGGCCGAGAGCCCTCAGGGTCAGTGTGCCGCTGCTCTCAGCCCGCCCCGCTTCCCGCCCCCCCGTGGGGCTCCATGGAGCCCTCTCCAGCTTCGTGACCTCTGCTCCCTTGTTCCTTCACATTCCCAGCTGGGAACACCCCAGGCCCTGAAGAATCTGCTCCCTCGTTTCTCTGTGTCCTCACGCAGCTGATGAGCTCGGTTCAAAACACCCCACAACCCAGCGATGGTGCCTCACCCACGTGTGACCGTCCCACAGCGGCCGTGCACCACCCACAATCTCCCCCCTCTCCCGTCTCCAGTGAGCTCACCCCCTCCACAGCGACTCTCAGGCAAACCCAAAAGGAAGAGCATTCTTATTTTTAAAAAAGTGAAAGAGGGGCTTATTCCCTTAAAGTGTCCATGTCACAAGAGACAACAGCTGCAGATGACCAGGTGAAAGGAGACTCAGGTACCTGACGCACCTGCACGGACCAACTGAACAGCCAGAGCGAATGGGCCCAGGACACGAAGTGGTGTTAAGAACGTGGGGCAACGTGGCACAGCCGACGGACGGGGGATAAAGGGCAGCGAGGGGTGGGGGTGGTGGTAAAAGGGCACACTCACTGGGACGTACCTGGCGGCCCCGCTAAGGCAGCACACACCTCTGTGACCGCCACTCCTCTCCCAGGAGAAACAAACATGTCTACACACAGATCCACCTATGAACGCTCATGGCCGAAAAGGAAACTGCCCCGACGTCCATCGGCATGGGAGTGGATAAACACCCTGCGGGCCATCCGCATAGTGAGTGGTCCATGTGCAAAGCAGAGGCACGAAGTTCCCGTAAAGGACGCGTCTGAGCCTCACAGGCGGCTGTGACACAAAGGAATCTTTGGTGACTCCATCCAGCCAGATGGAACGGACACGGTGAAAGGTCTAGAACAGCAGTTGCCTCCGGGTGGGGGAGGCTGAATGGGAAGGGACGGGAGCATCTCTCCGGGGAGGGGGGCCATCTTCAGTGTCTTCACAGGTGTGGGTGATACCGGAGATGCATTTGTCACACTCCTCAAACTGTACACTTAGCATACGTGCATCTCACTTCGATTTAAACCAATGTGCTCCATGTAAGATCCCGCGTGGTAGCCCTGCCTGGGCGAGGCACTCCCGAAGCTGCTGGTGTGAGCACACGCGGGGCAGCCCCTGTGGAGGGCAACCTGGCAAATGGACATTTGGGAAATGCCATCTATAAATACAGTACTGAACATGCAGAGCAGCAGGTGCAGAAAGCCGGCCACTGCAGCGTAGCTTCTGATGGCAAATTGAACAACGCATGCAGAGTAATACAGTGGGCTGCCTCTTGCATCAAGACAGGGAAATAAAATATATTCAGATGCGCTTATGATTGCCTGAAGAAACTCTGGAAGACACTGAAGATGTTAATAATAATGGCCATCCACTGACTGCATAAGGGCTGGCTTAGTCCGTTCAGGATGCTATAACAAAATACCATAAACTGGGTGCCTTATAAACAACAGGAATTTATTCCTTACAGCCTGGAGGCTGGACGTCTGAGATCAGGGTGCCAGTGTGGCTGGGTTAGGGCCTCTTTTGGGTGGCAGATTCCTCACATCCTCACTTTGTGGAAGGGGCTGGGGAGCCCTCAGGAACCTTTTATAAGGGCACTAATCCCATTTATGAGGGCTCCATCCTCATGACTTAAGCATCGCCCAAAGGCTCACCTCCTCACACCATCACCTTTGAGGGTTAGGATTTCAACATATGAATGTGAGGGACACAAACCTGCAGACCATAGCAGGGGCTGTCACCTGAGTGCATCTGAGTCACCTGCCCAAACTGAAGGCTGAAGGGGAGTATGTCTACGGGGAAAGAAAGAAGGGATGGGAGAGGGCTTTGGGGAAAAGCAGCCTGAATGCAGCTTGGCCAGCTGAGTGTCTACACACACTTCACAGAAAACCCATTTGTGTTACAGAAGAGTTATCATTACAGCGGAAGCAATGCCACACCTGTACATGAATACTTCAGAACATAAGATAAGGGCTTCCCTGGTGGCACAGTGGTTAAGAATCCACCTGCCAATGCAGGGGACATGAGTTCAAGCCCTGGTCCGGGAAGATCCCACATGCCGTGGAGCAACTAAGCCCGTGTGCCACAACTACTGAGCCTGTGCTCTAGAGCCCACGAGCCACAACTACTGAGCCCGTGTGCCACAACTACTGAAGCCCACGTGCCTAGAGCCCGTGCTCCGCAACAAGAGAAGCCAGTGCAATGAGAAGCCTGCGCGCCGCAACAAAGAGTAACCCCCGCTTGCTGCAACTAGAGAAAGCACACGTGCAGCAACAAAGACCAAACGCAGCCAAAAATAAATAAAATTTTTTTAAAAAGAAAATAATTATTTAAAAAAAACACATTAAGATAAAAAGGATCTTGTATAAAAGACTGATAAAGATTATCCACAAGAAGAATTACCCCAAGAAACACAGGGACATTGAGACCAAAAGGCTTCTATTGCTTCAAGACAACTTGATCTCCCTGAGGGGGAGGGGCTCAAGGAAGACACGTGTGGTTTCAAAGAGGAGACGATAAGTGTAACAGAAGCCGTGAGCGTCCAAGCTCAGAAAAGGATGGGATAGAGAATCATTGTGGAGATGACAGCCACATCTGAAAAAAAGAAAACTAAACACAACCGGAAATGCCTTTAAAGACAGAGGGTTTGGGCTTGAGGAACTCACACAAAATCAAGTGAAAATAACTACAGTGTAAACATAATTGAAAGAATGGTAGGGACAGAATTCAAACCAAGAAGATCTAACACATGCATAATTGATGTTCCCGAAGAGAACAAAACACACAGGACAGAAAAAATACTCTAGAATGTAACAAAACACGTGTTCCTTCCCTCAAGCTTGAATCTGTAGTTCAAAGGAGCATGTGTCCTGGGGACATTCTCCTGTAGTTATTAAATTTCAAGGATATAAAAATGATCATAGGAACCATCATGTAAATATCAGGAGACAGTAGCTGCAAGGTTCTGAGAACAAAAACGTATGACCCAAGGATTTTTCCAATCATTAAGAATAAAGGCAAAAGAAACTCTCTTGTCTATGAGAGCTTACAGCATAGACAGGACCCACGATAGGGCAACAGTGGGAATCTTGGAGAGCCTGGGGCAGCCCTGGATCCCTGTGGTCCAGCATAATTGTTAATAGCACACATTTTTGCTCCTCAAAGTGGTCAAGTGTGAGAGGGTAAGGGTGCTATAAAGGATGTGATGGTATCAACTGATAAAATTGGAATATGGATGGTGCATTAGATGAACAGATTGATGTAAATTTATGAAGTTGTGACCATGTGAGGTTGTGTAAGGGAATACCCCTGTTCTTAGGAAACACAGTGAAATATTTCAAAGGGTCACCTTATGTGTAACTCACCCCCAAATTGTTCAGAAAGCTTAAGGGAGCATGTGAGAGAGATCAAGTGATAAAGCAGTGAGACTAAATAACAGGTGAATCTGGGTGAAGGATGTATAGCTGTTCCTTGTACTATTTTTATTTTTGCAACTTTTTCACAAGTTTGAAATTATTTCCGAATAAGAAGTCTAAAGAGAAGAAGTGCTCCAGGTTGAACAAAAAAGGATGTGGTCAGCCAGCCCATGAGCCCTCTTCACCTCCAGGGGACAAAATCCAGACGACAAAGGGCTGAAAGAGGATAGAAGTCAAGGTGCGGAAGCCACCGCAAAAGCCTGGGTGAGCTTTCAGAGGATGTGTTACTGTCACTTTGGAGACCCCGTGTCAGGAGCAGAAGTTAAAGCTATAGATTTGATCATGTAAAAAAGATAAAATTAAATTAATAAACTTAGGGATGGTGGGCAGGGTTGGGAGTCAAGAAATAACTTCTAAACTTGAGGCACTTGGTTTAAGGAAACACAATGGCCCGCGTTAGATTTTCACAATCGTTTCAGGAGGAGCTCCTGGTGCCGTGGTCTCGGGGGATGATGAAAACTTTGTCCTATGTTGGTCATTCCTTCAGTTTTCACTCCGGTTTA
Organism: Physeter macrocephalus; assembly: GCF_002837175.3. NCBI lineage: Eukaryota > Metazoa > Chordata > Mammalia > Artiodactyla > Physeteridae > Physeter > Physeter macrocephalus. Next base: position 181,554,262 of record NC_041224.1, read on the forward strand.
CTTTTGTTAAATGCAAACCCATGACACGCAATGCTTTTTCTTATAAATTATGATCCCACGACTTGTAATTCTGTTCATGTCTCACTCCATATCCATGTGGAGAGTTGTCCTTTACGATACTGAACAAACTTTGAACAAAGCTGATTATCTGGAAAGGGAGCTCAGAACGTGTTTTTAGTTTCCTCTATTACTCAACTTTTTAACAATGAGGATATGCCTGTTGACTAAAAAAAAAAAAAAAAAAAGCACAACCTAAAAGTTGGGAGTTATGCTTTATTCATTGGAAAATCTGAGAACTCAAGCCCAGGGACACAGCGTCTCAGATAATGCTGAGAAAACTGTTCCGAAGAGGCAAGGGGTGGGGGAGCCAGGATATATAGGAGTTTTTGTTTTTTTGGTTTTTTTGTTTGCAACAAAAGACCAGGTAGAACATCAAAAGATTACTGTTAATAAAAGAAAACCAGATATATCAGGTTAAGGACTTTAGCCCTTTGTATGGGAAGGTGCAAGAGTCTGGGCTCACTGAAAGCATTCCTTCGACGTGCACCTCAGCTATCTGGGGCCAGCAGCCTGTGCTTCTTATCCTGAGTCTCTTCTGGGGGCACCGTCAGGGGTGGCCACAGAGGCTGACTGCTAGATGGGCTGGGCAGTGGGCAGCCCGTTGCTCTCCATCCTGAGTTCCCTCAGGGCTCACCATCCAGGTGGCTGTAATGTGATGGCTTGATGGCTGCAACGTCCTTTTTTTACTGATACAGCAGGCAATATTTTAGCTCACACACCTTTCTTACCCAAACAGAACCATTATTCCAGTTTTGTAAGGGGAGAGCAAATGCACCCTCGGAGGTTTGGGAGGCCAGGCCATGGCCGAGCCTCTCTGGTTCCAGCTCTTTCCTACCCGGCTTGGAGGACAGGCATGACTTTTACATGCTGGAATTAATGCATGTGAACAAGGGGTTGTACTAATGTCTCAGCTCCATGGAAAACGAGGTGTGTGTTTTTTCTTGACACTGGTATTCTAAATACAGACCTTTGAATGCCTTCTGTTATTATCAAATCAACACATTTCATGCAAAATGCCCCTGTGAGGGCTGCCCCTCATTCTTCAGAGACTTCACCCACTGGCGAAAAGCGTGGTGCTTATAATTTTTAAAGAATAGTTTTTAGAACCGTTTCAGGTTGACAGAAAAATTGAGAAGACCGTACGGAGCGTCCTCATACAATCCACGCTTCCCTATCGTTAACGTCTTACATTAGTGTAGTACTCCTGCTAAAATTAATGAACCAGCATGGATATATCAGTGTTTACTAAAGTTCCTACTTGACCAAGATTTCCTGAGTCCTCCCCTAAGGTCTTTTTCTGTCTCAGAATCCCATCCAGGATTCCACATAACATCTAGTCATCGAGTCTCCTCAGGCTCCTCTTGGCTGTGCATCTAGTCATCGAGTCTCCCCAGGCTCCTCTTGGCTGTGACAGCGTGAAATGGTGATAAAATAAGAAATATATATTTAGTCCTTGTTCCTGGTTCCTGGCAGGGAGCTCCTAAAACCCTTAATTTCCTGAGTGCTGAGGTGGGAGGAGCATCTTTTGTTACTCATAATAAGCCCTTTCAACCACACCTAGGCTTATGCTAATGAGGTGACTAGCTGAGCCACTTGAAGGCTTCAGGATGGGGTCTGGGGGCCAGAGGAACCAGCTGTGTGATCAGAGAGGGGGCGCTTCCAATCCCACCCCCACCTGAACACCATGGGGGCTGGGGATTGAGTTAATCACCAATGGTCAATGATTTAATCAATCATGCCTCCGAAAGGGGGCCTCTATAAAAACCCTAAACAATGGGATTCAGGGAGTTTCCTGGTTGGTGATCACAACCATGTGCTGGGGGGGCGGTGTTGCACCCCAGACTCTGAGGGGACAGGAACTCCCACACTCAGAATCCTTCCAGACCTCATCCTAGGCACCTCTTCATCTGGCTGTTCGTTTGAATCCTTTGTAATATCCTGCATGATGAACTAGTAAATGAAAGTAAAGTGTCTCTGAATCCTGTGAACTATTCTAGCGAATTATCCAACCCAAGTATGGAGTCATAGGAACCCCTGAGGTGTGGCTGGTTGACCAGAAGTACAGGTGGCCTGGACTTGTGATTAGCCTGGTGTCTGAATTGGGGGCAGTCTTGTGGGACTGAGGCCCTCACCTGTAGGCTCAGCACTAAATCCAGGGAGTGTCAAAACTGAATTAAATTGTAGGACACCCAGTTGATGTCCACAGAAAATTGGAGACTTGCTTGGTGTGGAAAACCCACACATTAAGTGTCAAAAGTGTTTTGAGTAGGTAAAAAAAATCACAGTGGTGGGAGAGAGTTGATCTCAGACTGTCATTGTTTTTGATGACCTTGACAGCCTAAGGAATACTGGTCACGTATTTTTTCAGTTGTTTCCAAATTCTATGGGAATGCGTCTGACGTTTTTTTCATGGTTGACTGGTGTTACGGGTTTCGGGAAGATATCACAGAACTCCGATGCCACGCTCATCACACATTATCAAGTGTACCTCCCGTTAACATGATGTGTCACTGTAGATGTTGGCACTGATCACCGTCAGGCTGAGGGCTGTTTGTCAGGTTTCTCCTCCATAAGGTGACTCTTCTCCTCACTTTCCTCATTGTCCTTTTGGAAGGAAGTCACTCTGCAGCCTACACTTAAAGTGTGGGGATCTGTGTCCCTCCTCCCGAGGGCAGAGCATCTACATAAAATTTGAAATTCTTCCTTGTTACCAAGGCTGTCACCCCAGAATCATGCCCCTACCCCTCCCTCGAATAGAAACCAATGACTTGTCATCTAAGTTTCAGGAGGAAGCTGCAAAGAGAAAAAAACAACTGGTTAGAGCCATCTAGGCCCAAAATGGCAGAAGACTAAACTTCCATTAGACTTTGAGCCTCATTATACGCTCATTATAATGCATTAGCTAAATGACACACTCACCAGCGCCATGACAGTTGGCAGTTGCCATGACAACAACCAGGAAAAGCCCATACGAGGACTGAAAAGGAGCGGTGCATCAGTTCCGGGTCCAAACCACACCCCTGTTCTCAGATAACTCATGAATATTCCTCCCATTCTTTCCATTTCCCTCCCATTTACCTCATCCCTCCTATATACATGGTGTCTCTGCACAAATTGGGTTGTGAAGTTGGTTTGAGAATTAGGTTTCCGCTTCTCCATTCTTTGGCCGTTGAATAAAGTTTGTGCCATTCCAGTCTCAGCATCAGCTTGGTTATTGGCTGTGTGAATCCAATCCAATTGGCTGAGACAGGGGTTCTCCATCTGAGCTAGGACCCAAGCATGGGTCCGGTCAACCAGTTGGGTAACTTCTTCATGGGAGATTTGTCTCCTCCCCCATTTACTTATTCAATTATTTATCTTAATCAGTTTAGACCCATGGGTATTTATTTTATTCTTTGGATTATGATCCAGTGCTGTTTATTTTGTTGTCCAAATTTTTCCAGACTTGGTCATTGGGAGTCCCTTCAGTTGGCCCCATGTCCCTTTAGCCTGCCCCCATCAATGTAGGGTGTGTTTGTTTTTTAAAGGGCTTCCTTACTAGGGGTTCATCTTGTACACTTCTTGCCCCTAGTCCCAGAATCAGCCATTTCTCCATGGAAGCCTGTTCCTTTTTATTGGAGAACACTATTAGAAGCTAAGATCTGGGCACGAGGTGTGCTCACCGCTACTGGGATGTCATTGCTCCTAGGCCTTCTCAATTGACAGAACAGAGATATGTGCATAGACTAATCCTTATATATATATATACACCTATCTATGAATAAATCTGTATGTAATCATTTGTATCTATAGTATGCTAAACATGAGTTCATGCTGAAGTCCCCAACTCTAATCCACTATCACATGGATCATCCTAGCCTCCTCCCTTTGTTTATCTGTAAATTCCCATCCGGCAGTGAGAATCTGACTTGCCATCCATCTACTTAATGGTTCAATTGCAGCCTACAGATCGTGGCATCAGATTGCGAATCTGTACTTCCATGGAAAGCAACTTTATCAACCAGAGTACAGTGCTGGTGGACAGTTCCTTTTGCCTTTAGTCTTACAGATACCACTCGTTTCCAAAGTTGCATGGGTCAGCAACTTCTCCCACTCTCCTTCATTCAGGTTGTGTCACACATTTGTATTACAGTTAGATTCTCTCGTCACAGGGTTCCCTCCTGGGAACACATGACCACCTACATTCTTTATTTGCATACACTAAGGGTCATTCTGGGCTGTAAAGTTCTATGGGTTTTGACTAGTGCATAATGTCAAATATCCATCACTAGAGGATCCTATAGAATGGTTTCACTGCTTATGCTCCATCTGCATCCCTCCCTCCTGCCAAGCACCTGGCAACCATTGATCTTTTTATTGTAGATTGGTGTTTTCCAGAATGTCATATCATTGGAATTATATACTATGTAGCCTTTTCAGACTGGCTTTTTTCACTTAGCCATATGCATTTAAGGTTTCTCCATGTCTTTTCACTGCTCGACAACTATGTTTTCTTTGTTGCTGTTGCTTAATAATATCCCATTGTCTAGAGGCACCACAATTGATCTATGTACCTTTTTTTTTTTTTTCTTGGCCACGCCACATGGCTTGTAGGATCTCAGTTCCCTGACCAGGTATTGAACCCAGGCCACAGCAGTGAAAGTCTGGAATCCTAACCTCTAGGCCACCAGGGAACTCCCTGATCTATGTACTATTTAAGGACACCTTCATTTCTTCCAGTTTTTGAGATTATGATGAAAACTGCTATAAACATTCAGGTGCAGGTTTTTGTATGGATAAGTTTTCCAATCAGTTGAATAAATACCAAGGAATGCAATTGCTGGATTCTATGGTGAGAGTATGTTCAGTTTTGTAAGAAACCACCAAATTGTCTTCCTAAGCGGCTGCACCATTTTGCATTCCCACCAGCAATGAATGAGAGTTCCTGTTGCTCCCACATCCTTACCAGCATTTGGTGTTGCCAGTTTCTTTTTTTTTTTAATTTTAGCCATTCTAATGGGCGTATAGTGGTATCTCATTGTTCACTTTCATTTGCAGTTCCATAATAAGAGATGGATATGCTTTTCTGCTGTCTCTTCTTTGCTAAGCTGTCTGTTTAGATCTTTTGCTCATTCTTAATTGGGATGTTTGTTTTCTTGTTGCTGAGTATTAAGATTTCTTTATCTATTTTAGAGAAAAGCTGAGAGACTGAATATACAAATGGACAGGCCATATATGAAAATACAACTCTGACCCACAACCTGAAGCAATCAGCCCAGAAAAGTAATCCATCATCTATAGTAACCAGCCCAGGGACCCATCCTGCTATAAGTTGGACTTCTAGGAAGTCAGACATCTACCTCTAGTAGCAAAAAGGAAGCCAAGTAATAACCCTGGTAACAATCAACCCCAAATGGCCAGGATTTTTTTTAATAACTGAAATTTTTCCTAATTCTTTTTCCTGCTTCCAACTTAGGACCAACCAGAGGAAACCAAATATGCTCCCCTAAGCAATCACACAGGATGTCTTCCCCAGGCTCACAGCTCCATCAGAGAACCACTGAGACCCCTTTTCTCCACAATAAATTTTCCCCAACTTCTCCCAGCCTTGGAGCCTCTGTGAGACACCGTAATGGTGGCCGACTCCCTGCTACAGCAGACTCTGAATAAACAGTCTTTGCCTCTTCTCATTTGCTTGGTCTTCACTTATTTCCACAAAGTCCCTTGTCAGATTTGTGTTTTGTAAAGATTTTTTTCCTCAGTCTGTGACTTGTTTATTTATTCTCTTAACAGTGTCTTTCACAGAGCAGAAGTTTTGAATTATACTGAAGTCTAACTTCTCAAAATTTTCCTTCATGGATCATGCTTTTGGTGTTTTATCCAAAAAAAATCATTGTCAAACCCAAGATCACTTAGTTTCTTCTATGTTATCTTCTAGAAGTTTTAAAGTTTTGCATTTTACATTTAGATCTATGACCCATTTTGAGTTAATTTTTGTGAAAGGTGTAAGATCTGTATCTAGACTCAGTTTTCTGTTTCTTTGTTTGTTTTTGACACGTGAATGTACAGTAGCTACAGCACCACTTGTTGAAAAGACTGTTCACTTTCCATTGTATTGCATTTCTGCCCTTGTAAAAGATCAGTTGACTATATTTGTGTGAGTCAATTTTTGAGATCTCTATTCTGTTCCATTTATACATTTTATACATTGTTGAATTTCATTAGCTAATATTTTGCCAGGGATTTTTGCATCTAAGTTCATGAGAGTTATTGGTTTGTAGTTTTCCTTTCTTGTAATATCTTTATCTGGTGTTGGTATCAGGGTAATGCTGGCCTCATAGAATGAATTAGGAAGCATTCCTTCTGCTTCTATTTTCTGGAAGAGAATGTAGAAAATTGGTACCATTTCTCCCTTTAATGTTTGGTAGAATTCACCAGTGAAGCCATCTGGGCCTTTTTTTTTTTTTTTTTTTTGGTTGCGTTGGGTCTTCGTTGCTGAGCGCAGGATTTCTCTAGTGGCGAGCAGAGGCTACTCTTCATCGTGGTGCACTTGCTTCTCATTGCGGTGGCTTCTCTTGTTGCCGAGCATGGGCTGTAGACAAGCAGGCTTCAGTAGTTGTGGCACAAGAGCTCAGTAGTTGTGGCACGTGGGTTCTAGAGCGCAGGCTCACTGTTTGCGGCACACAGGCTTAGCTGCTCCATGGCATGTGGGATCTTTCCGGACCAGGGATCAAACCTGTGTCCCTTGAATTGGCAGCTGGATTCTTAATCACTGCAGCACCAGGGATGTCCCCGGGCCAGGTACTTTTTTTTTTTCAGGTTATTAGTCATGGGTTCAGTTTCTTTAGGCCTATTATCTATGTCTCCTTGAGTGAGTTTGGGTAGCTTTGTCTTTCGAGGAATTGGTCCACTTCATCTAGGTTATCAAGTTTGTTGGCATAAGTTGTTCATAGTATTCTTCTATTATCCTTTTAATCTCTGTAGGCTCGGTAGTAAAGTCAGTGTGGCTCACGATCCATAGAATCAACACCTGGAGACCCCACCTTGACCTGGGTCCAGGGACTGGGCATTGGCCTCAGGGGATTTGAGGCCATCTTTCCAAAGTTTGGCATGGGTGACTGGGATGTACTCTGACCTTGCTTTGTTGTTGAGTTCATTTCATTTCTGACTATAGCCTCCCTGTCTGGTATAAGCTTCTGGTATAAGGCTGTGTTAGAACTACCCTTCAGTTTCATGCAGATTAAAGGGGTAGACTGGAGTCCCAGTTGTTCTATTCTGAAGCAGAACTATTCTCAGGATCGGGGAGCACAGCCGGGGGCATAGAGATCTGGGTCGAAGAGATGGCAGGGCTTCTCTGTGCCCCGGAGGAGGCAGCTGTGCTTTGTTAGGGCTACTGGCTGATGCTGTGGAAGTAGGAGCATGGGAGACAAGGCAGCCCCACCCAACAGGGAGTGACTGCAGCTTGGAGTAGGGGTTCTTAAACTTGTCTGCATCCTGGAACTTAGGAAACATACTGATGTTTCCTAAGGACACTCACTTAACTGGTTTGGGGTGCAGCCCACATTCAGGTACCTGCCCAAGCACAGGCATTGACTACATCTTGGAGAGTTTCACCCCTATATGTCACCAAATATTGGAAAGAAAAGGGATGAATGGGTTGGGGATCCTTGGATGATCCCAACTCAGGAAGCCAAGGGGCTTCATTCACCATGTGACAATGCCGCTTTACTCGCCTGTGAAGTCATAAACCATCACCAGGAGAGCCTGGCAGAGCCTGGTGCGGACCATTCCATCCCCGTGAGGTCACTGATATAAGTTACAACAAGCTAAAGAGAACAAAACCAGCCTGATGGCTCCCACTCAGCCAGCCGTTAAACTTCTCACTGGAAATTAAAGGAAGCCTCTGCCTAAGGGCCCTGAATAAGGAAGAAGTCTTGGCTGTCATGGCTGTCAGTCCCCTCGGACACAAAAGAAACATCAACTGCGGGAAGGAGAAGTGATGGCTGGGTTGTTTGCACAAGGCTTGACTGCCGGGACACCTCCTTTTGCCTTTTCCTGCCTGGAGTCTACAGCTTGGCTTCAATCCCGGGTAAATGTCAGAAGGAACCCAGAACAAGCTCTAGAATGCCTAAGTGCAGCCAAGGAAACAGAAACACTCCTGGGGGATTAAGAAAACAGAACAGAATGTATGGGCTGGTCTGACTAAAAAGCCTGGCAGTAGGGCGACTTCAGGCATGGCTGGACCAAGGCACTCCATGATTTGTCATCAATCTTCCCTCCACCTTTGCTTTTTACTGTCTTCTGCATCGGCCACCTCCTCTCAAAGGCTTTCCATTCTCGGCAGCAAATGGTTCCTGAGATTCCCAGACTCGGGTCTTCCCAGCTTGGGAATCCGAAGGGGAAGGAAGTGTATAAACTGCTTCTTGCCTTTCAACGTCCATTTCCCCTTCTCTCATAGACTGGGACTTTGAGTGGGGCCCACAGGACACCATTACCTGCTGACTACCTGCCTGGGACTGCTGGAATCTTCCGTGTGCTCCTCCACGTCTATTTGTTATGCGTCTCCACACGGCTCTGTCCCCAGCGAGGCTGACCTACATGAACAGTAGACCAGGCTCCCTTTTGCCCTTTGCATTCTGGGTGGGGGTCGGGGGGGAGGGGTCTGGCCAGTGAGAAGGTCTGGCAAGAACCTGTTGGTTGTGTTACTTATTCCCAGCTCTCTCTCGTCAGCATTGCCTCACGTCGGCTGCGTCATTTCTCCAGAGTTCACACCCTTTCACAGCAGCCTCTCCTCTGACGTTCTCCTTCCCAGTTCTGCTTCCTCCCCTCACACTTCAGACTCAGGGGTGAAAACAGTCCTCGGTTGTTACTAGCCCTGGGCACGGCCCTATCACGTGAGGCTCCCTGTAACCCACCCACAGTTAGAATACGCTCTGGGGTTCTTTCCTGAACACTGATAGGTAGATGCACTAGGTTTGGTTATAAGACAAGGCTCTGGCCAATGGGATGTGAACAGATATGATGTGGGCAACTCCCAGGTCACACCTTGAAAGGAAGAAGTCTGCCTCCCACCATTTTTTCACCCCCTCACCGTCTGGAAATTGGACGAGGTGGCGAGCCATCTCAGACACGCGGACAATAACAACATCCGAGGGATGGTGGAGCAAGAAGATAAAGGGGCCAGGGCTCCTGGACGCTCTGTGGAGCACAGTCACCAAACCAAGTCAGACAAGCCCGCTGTTAAGGCATTGTAGCCAAGGTGATTTAGGGCCTCCGTCCCTGCAGCTGAACCCATATTCCAACCATACAGTGACGCTCTCTTTCTCAATAGTTCCTGTCAAAGTTCCAGAAGTTCTCTCTGGCCTTCAGCCACCGTTCCAACCACAATCCAATCACTGTTGCCATGGAAATGAATGACCTTACTGATCCGCTGGATCCACCCCTGAAGCTGGAGCCAGGACAAAACAGCCACCTGGCAAACATGGGCTGGGAGTGGGGCTTAGGTGATTCCCCCCTACAGGGAACTTGGAAGCCTGTTACCAGAAGGGGGAAATTTTGCTGAGTAAGGAAAAGCAACCGCTCTCATGAAGAGTCATGTCCACAGCTACCATCTGTGAGCACCTTCTATGCACCAGCCTCCTTATATTTATGCTCTCATCCTTGCAGACTTTTATTCTGAGCTCTTGTCATTCCGTGGGCAAATAGGGTTTAGTTGGACAGTTCTTGCTTGTGTCTTTTATGCAATTGCAGTAGAGGGTGAATGGGGCTCTGAAGGCTCAACTGGGATGGCCATCGAAGATGGCAAGAGTTGAAGCTGGCTGTAATCTGGGAGTTCAGCTGGGGCTGCTGACCAAAGGGTCCACAGGCAGCCTCCTGGCATGGTTTGGGCATCTCGCAGCAAGGGGGTCTCAGTGTCGTCACATTTCTTACGTGGTGGCCGGCTTACAAGAAGCAGGAAGAGGAAGCTACCAGGTGAGTTCTGAGAGGCCAGTTAAAGGCTATGCCAACAACTAGCATAGTGTCACTTCTACCATGTGCTTTTGGACAAAGCAGCCTCAGGGCCACCCGGTTTCAAAGGTGTTCCGAAATATACTTCATTTCTGCAGGGGAAGTGGCAAGCTCACATTGCAAAAGAGAATTGTAGGATGGGGAATATTTTTGCAGCTTTCTTTGGAAACTACAACCTGACACCGTCTGCCCTCTGGGCACAACAATTCTTATCCCTCCCACATGCGAAATATGCTCACTCCTCACCCAGGATCCCCAAGTCTCGTCGCATTACAGCATCAGCTCAAGATCCAAGATCTTATCATTAAATTAGGCCCAGGTGTGCATGAGGGTCCTCAGCTGCAGCCCTCAAATATGGCTGCTCTTAGGAAGACCTGAATGAGACAAGGGATCTGTGATCCCACACCCAGTATCAAATGGGGGGGGTGCATAACTGCCACTGCACTGCCAACCAAAAATGGGCCACCATAACTCTAAAATCCAGCCGGTACATTGTACCAGTTCCTTGATTAGGACCTGTTCTGTTCCCTTTAAGTGATTCTCTGTGGTTCTGGTTTTGATCTATGAGCTCCATTAGGCTCCATTCTTTGAATCATTCTTCATTTTCCATAATAAATGACCCATATTTTCAGCTGAGACGTTTCTTTCAGCCTACCTTCTGCCTTAGGAAGTTGGGGGCTCAAAAGTCTCTCTTGGTTTTAAACTCTGTTTCCCTTCCAATCCAAGCTAATATAATTTCTCTATAAACTTTGTGGGTTTCCTGTGTATCAACGTAGAGACAACCTTCCCTACCCTGGGTTGAGAAGCAGATTGCTGTGAAACATCACCCCTAGCACAGTTTAAAACTCTGTTTATGGAAAAAGAAGTGGTTCTCAACTGGAGGCGACCTTGCTGCTTCCCAGGGAACATGGGGCAATGTCTGGAAACATGTTTGGTTGTCACAAGTATGGGAGTGCTGTCCTCTAGCGAACAGAGGCCAGATAATTATGCTAAACACCCAAGAGTGCGCAAGACAGCTCCAAACAAAAATGAATCATCCAGCCCCGAATGTCAATAGAGCCAAGGCCAGGAAACACTGGTCCTATCGGAATTATCCTAAAATAATTATAAAATCTCAAATAAGGGTCTTATGATCATATGCTTGTCTTCATTTTTACCCTGAGACAATATTCTTGCTGTTCTGGATTTGATATTTACCTTAAGGCAACTCTTTATTTTGACAGTATTTTGCTGTCTGGAGAGGCTGAAAATAAGAAACAGTTTTATTTTCAAATCCAATGAGTCCTAACAATAGCATATGACTACTCACTTCATGAAACCCCTTTAAAAGTTTTCTTTTATTGTGTGATACTAACATACAACAGAATATTTGTAATACACATAAAAGTTACAGACCGTGATAATAAACCATCATGAAATAAAAACCAACTTAAGAAATAAACATGGACGTTTTTCCCCCACTGGACGGATTGTTAAGATGTCCAGCTAAAGCTGCCATCACACAGAACTTGACAATGAAGCCATCCCCAAAGAGCCAAAGTTGACACATAATTTGAGAAATAAATTCAGTACAGTGTGCGGTCAGCAAGATGTACAATGGAGTTTCCCCGCCATTATTCCCCACAGAACATCAATTCTGACAATCACCCATGGATGACAGTACCTTTGTGGGAGCCTGAGAGTCAAGTGGAGAAGTTCCAGCACACTGTTGGAGAGAAAAAAAGTACTATAATAGACACATTGAAGAAGGCGTGATTTTACCTGCATTGCCCCTCCCATAAGGCTGTACAGCTCAGTGCCGAGAGAGACCCCCTCAGCCAGAGATTTCTCCCACAGGGAAAAGTGAGAGCGTGTGAACGAGTGCCCAGCTTCCCCAGCTACGTAAGATGCTGCCCAAGGGGCCCACTACTTTCCTCACCCACCCAGAATACTGAGGTGACCTGCACCCCTGAGGGGACGTGGGAGGCTGGGAGCACAGCAGCCAGCACTCGGGGCTCACCAAGTGGCCACAGACCATACTATCCACCTCACAGGCTCCATTAGGAAGCCTGCCCACGAGCCCCTGGGGACACGTTGTCTACAGAACCCCCCAGCTGGCCCATGAGCACCCCCGATGTTGCACATACCTCACACACCCTCCTCCTCCATAGCAAGGCACTTTAGTTGACAGACACTTCAGTTGTTTCCATATCTTGGCTGTTGTAAATAATGCGGCAATAAGCATGGGAGTGCAAATATCACTTTGAGGTACTGATTTTATTTACTTGAGATATATACACAGAAATAGGATGGCTGGATCATATAAAAGTTCTATTTTGAATTTTTTGAGGAACCCACATACTGCTTTCCGTAATGACTATACAAATTTATGTACCCACCAATAGTGCTCCGGGGTTCCCTTTTCTCCACCTCCTCACCAACACCTGTTATTTCTTGTCTTTTTGATAATAGCCATCCTAACAGGTGTGAATTGAATTCGCATTGTGGTTTTTATTTGTATTTCCCTGATGGTTAGTGATCTTGAGCACATTTTCATGTACCTGTTGGCTATTTGTATGCTTTCTTTGGAAAATTGTCTACTTAGGTCCTTTGCCCATTTAAAAAGCGGATTTTTTTTTTCTATTGAGCTGTAATAGTTTCTTATATATTTAGGTATTAAATTCCTGTCAGTGAGGTGGTTTGCAAATATTTTCTCCCATTCCATAGGTTCTGTGACCATTCCATGGGTCACATATCTGTGAATTTTCCAGCTTTCCTTTTGTTATTGATTTCTAGTTTCATGCCATTCTTGTCAGAAAAGATACTTGATAGGACCTCAATCTTCTTAAACTTGTTAAAACTTGCTTTATGACCTAACACATGATCTATCCTGGAGAATGGTAAGTGTACACCTGAGAAGAATGTGTGTTCTCTTGCTGTTGGATAGAAAGTTCTGTTTATGTCCGTTAGGTCCATTGGCCTGAACTGTAGTTCAAGACCAATGTCTTGTTTTGATTTTCTGTCTGGATGATTTCTCCATTGCTGAAAGTGGGGTATTGAAGTTCCCTACTATTATTACATTGCCGTCTATTTCTCCCTTCAGGTCTGTTAACATTTGCTTAATATACTTAGGCACTCCAGTGTTGGGTGCATATATATTTGCAATGGTTATATCCTTTTGATGACTTGAACGCTCTATCATTATATAATGACCTTCTTTTTTCTCTTGTTACGGTTTTTTATTTAGTCTCTTTTGTCTGAAATAGTATAGCTCTTTTTGGGTTTTCATTTGTACGGAAAATCTTTTTCCATCCCTTACCTTTGAGCCTATGTGTGTCCTTGAAGCTGAATTGAGTCTCTTGTAGGTAGCATATAGTTGGGTTTTTAGAAAATCCATTCACCCATTCTGTGCCTTTTGATTGTAGAATTTAATCCATTTACACTCAAAATAATTATTGATAGCAGTAAGGACTTGCTATTGCCATCTTGTTAATTGTTTTCTGACTGTTTTGAGTTCTTTATTCCTCTCTCACTGTTTTCCTTCATGATTTGATAATTTTCCACAGTGGCAAATTTTGATTCCTTTCTGTACCTTTTGTGTATCTGCTATAGATTTTTGCTTGTGGTTACCGTGAAGCTTACATAAAATATCTTACAGTTATTACAGTCTATTTTAAGATGATAACAACTTAACTTCAACCATGTACAAAAACTCTACATTTTTATTCCCCACCACGTTTTATGTTTTTGAAGTCACAGTTTACATCTTTTAATATTGTGTATCCATTAACGTATTATGGTAGCTATATTTATTTTTAATACTTTTGTCTTTCAACCCTTTTACTAGAGTTAAGTGATTTGCACACCACCTTTACAGTACTAGAATATTTTGAATTTGACTATATACTTATCTTTACCAATGAGTTTTATCCTTTCATATACTTTCATGTTACTAGTTAGTGTCCTTTCATTTTATCTTGTAGAACTCCCTTTAGCATTTTTTTTTTTTATGTGTGGTACGCGGGCTTCTCACTGCTGTGGCCTCTCCCGTTGCGGAGCACAGGCTCCGGACGCGCAGGCTCAGCGGCCGTGGCTCACGGGCCCAGCCGCTCCGCGGCATGTGGGATCCTCCCGGACCGGGGCACGGACCCGGG
>NC_041224.1:181568613-181571064 GCF_002837175.3 Physeter macrocephalus
TGGGATCCTCCCGGACCGGGGCACGAACCCGTGTCCCCTGCATCGGCAGGCGGATTCTCAACCCCTGCGCCACCAGGGAAGCCCCCTTTAGCATTTTTTGTAAGGCAGGTCTAGTGGTATGGAACTCCCTCAGCTTTTGACAGGAAAAGTCTTTATTTCACCTTCAATTCTGAAGGATAGCTTTGCTGGGTAAAGTATTCTTGGTTGGAAGTTTCTTTCCTTTCACCACTTTGAATATACCACTCCACTCTCCTAGCCTACAAAGTCTCTGCTGAGAAATTCACTGATAGCATTATGGGGGTTCCCTTGTATGTAATGAGTTTCTTTTCTTTTGCTGCTTTCAAAATTCCTTGTATTTGAATTTTTTGACAGCTTTACTATAATGTGTTTCGGCAAAGTCTGCCTTGGGTTGAATCTCTTTGGGGACCTGTGAGCTTCATGTACCTAGATGTCCATGACTCTCCCTACATTTGGGAAGTTTTCAGCCATTATTTCTTCAAATAAGCCTTCTGCCCTTTCTCTTTTCTTCCTCTGGGACTCCCATAATGTGTATATTGTTCATCGAATTGTGTCCTATAATTCACATAGGTTTTCTTCCCTCTTTTTCATTCTCCCCACACACCCGCAACTGGATAGTTACAAATGACCTCTCTTTGAGTTCGTAGATTCTTTCTTCTGCTTGGTCCAGTCTTCTGTTGATGTTCTCTATTGCATTTTTCATTTTATCCATTGTTTTCTTCAACTCCATAATTTGGGTTTTTTTTTTTAATAATTCCTATCTCTCTGTCCTCATTTTGTTCATATATTCTTTTCCTGATTTCTTTGAGTTATCTGTGTTCTCTTGTAGCTCGCTGAGTTTCCCTAAAACAACTATTTTGAATTCTTTGTCAGGCAATGAATAGATCTCCATTTTTGGGTGGTCAGCTGCTGGAAAATTATTGTGTTCCTTTCATGGTGTCATGTTTCCTTATTTCTTTCATGTTCCTTGAAGTCTTGTGTTGCTGACTTCACATCTGAAGAAGCAGAGTCTTTACTGTCCTCCAGTCCTTACTGACTGGCTTTGGGAGAGAAATTTCTTCACCAGTCAGCTTGGCTAGGGATTCTGAGGCTTTCCATTCCTATGAATTCACCCACTCCACCCTTCTTGTTCCCTGTTGGAAGGAATTCTTAAGACTGTATGACTTCTTTTGATTCTGCAAAGCCAGGCCAGGTGCTGAGAGCCTTCTGTTTGTTTTCCCTGTGCCTTCTCCTAATCCCACAAAATTGGGCTGGTTTTCTGTGCATATATATATATATATATATATATATATACACACATACATATTACATATATATATATACACACACCATAGAATATTATTCAGCCATAAAAAAGAAGAAAATCCTGCTGTCTGTGATAACATGGATGAACCTGGAAGATATTATGCTTACTGAAATAAGCCAGACAAAGACAAATACTATATGATCTCACTCATATGTGGAATATTAAAAAAAAAAAGTAGAACTCATAGAAACAGTGAGTAGAATGGTGGTTGCCAGGGGTTGAGTGGGGTGGTTGGGGTGGGTGGGGGGGAATGGAGAGATGTTGGTTAAAGGATACAAACTTCTAGTTACAAGATTAATAAGTTCCGGGGATCTAATGTGCAGCATTGTGGCTATAGTTGAAAATACTGTGTTATATACTTGAAAGTTGCTAAGAGAGTGTTGTGTTCTCACCACACACACACACACACACACACACACACACACAAAATGGTAACTATGTGAGATAAGTGTGCTACTTAATTTGATTGGGGTAATCATTTCACAGTGTATATGTTTACCAAATCATCACATCGTACACTTTAAATATATACAATTCTATCAGTTACACCTCAATAAAGCTGGAAAAAAGAAATAAAATAAAATGATCAATACCATTAAATCTTCCTGCATACTGCACCCTCATCCCATCACCCTGCCCTCCCACCCCCACACCCCTGGAGAAGTAACTATCATCCTGTACATAGTGTTTACCACACTTTTGCTTTGCTGTAGAGTTCAATCACACATGTATCCCTAAATGCACATTGCTTTATTTTGCTTGGTTTGGAGCCTTATAAAAATTGTATCATGCCATGTACATTCTCCAGAAACTTGCTGTTTTCACCGGGCATTGTTTCTAAAACAATATTGCCCTTGAGTAATATTTTTTATTGCCATATACTATTTTTTTATTGCCATATACTATTTTTTATTGCCATATACTATTCCATTGTGTTAATACATCACAATTGATTTATCCATTCTCTTGCTTATGGGAACGTGAGTTTCCAGATTTTTTTTTTTTTTTTGCGGTACGCAGGCCTCTCACTGTTGTGGCCTCTCCCTTTGCGGAGCACAGGCTCCGGACGCGCAGGCCCAGCGGCCATGGCTCACGGGCCCAGCCGCTCCGCGGCATGTGGGATCTTC
>NC_041224.1:181571110-181578527 GCF_002837175.3 Physeter macrocephalus
GGACCGGGGCACGAACCCGTGTCCCCTGCATCGGCAGGCGGATTCTCAACCACTGCACCACCAGGGAGCCCCAGATTTTTGCTCTTATGCACAATACTGCTTTTAACAATCTTGGATGTATCTCCTGGCACACACATGCCAAAATGTCTGTGGTTCTATTAACTAGGACTGAAACTCATGAGTCATGACTATGCATTATCTTTAACTTCACAGGATATCAATTCATTTTCTAAAGTATTGAACCAATACCATACTTCTGAGCAATTCATTTATCAGGACACTTCTCCACACCCTCACAACTTGGGGTTTTGTTAACTTCTGCTTTTTCCCAGCCTAATAGTCATAATAGAGTATATCCTCTGATCTTAATTTGTATTTTCTAGAATAATTTGTCTTATGTTATTGACCACTCATGATGCTGCTTCTGTTGACTACTGATCTTTTGTCCATTTTCCTATTGGTTTGTTTATTTTCTTATTGAGTTCTTTATGTATTATGAATACTAATCCTCATGGACTGCTTACATCTTTTCCCAGCCTCTGACTTGTCTCTTCACTTCCTTTACGGAGTCTGTTAAAAAGAAAATTTAGGGAATTCCCTGGCAGTCCAGTGGTTAAGACTCCATGCTCCAGTGCAGGAGGCCCGGGTTTGATCCCTGGTTGGGGAACTAATATCTCACATACCACAACTAAGCCCATGCACCTCAACTAGAGAGCCCACATGCCACAACTACTGAGCCTGTGTGCTCTAGAGCCCACACACCACCACTAGAGAAGGCTGCACACTGCAGCAAAGACCCAGTGCAGCCAAAATAAATTTAATTTTAAAAAAAAAGAACAACTATTGTGACATAACATTAAAAAAAAGAACTTTATTGAGATTTTGACTGAAACTCCAAGGATCAACACATGAAGAACTGACATCTATATGTTTTTGAGTCTTTTTTTTTTTTTTTTTTTTTTTTTTTGGCCGTGCAGCTCAGCTTGCAGGATCTCAATTCCCCGGCCACGGATTGAACCCAGGCCACAGCAGTGAAAGCCTGGAGACCTAACCACTAGGCCACCAGGGAACTCCCTGTTTTCAAGTCTTTCAGTTCATGAAAATGGTACTTTTCTCCATTCATTTAGGGTTTTTTTTAACATCTTCTGATAAAGTTCTCTAAGTCTTGTACTTATTTTGTTAGACTTATTCCTATGTCTGTTTTGTGGGATTTTTAGTTGTGTGTTTCTACTTTATATTTTTAAAAATTTTATTGCTGTATACAGAAATACAATTAATTTTTGTAAATTAATCTTAGATGGGACAACTTTTTTAAACGTTTATTATTAATTTTAATATACCTGCAGAGCCTTTCAAATTTTTTCTATGTAGACATTATGATAATGTCTTCCTGTCCAATCTGTATGGATTTTTTCTTGCCTTACTTCACAGACTAGGGCCTTCAGCACCAGGCTGATAGAAGCAGTGATAGTAAATATATTTTCTCATTCATGACTTTGAAGGCAATGCTTCTAATGTTTCACAATTAAGAATTATGTTTACTATAAGTGCTTGAATACCACTCTTTATCAAGTAAGCTCTCTTTTATTCCTGGTTTGCTAAGAGGTTTTTTCCTTGATGAACAGATGTAAAAATTTATCACTTTATTTTCTTTACGTCTTCTGAAATAATCATATGTGCTTTCCCCTTCATTCAGTTAGTGTGAGTGAATTAGATTTATAGATGTTCTAGCATTACACCACCCTATACTCTTGGGATAAAGCCATCTTGGTTATGACGTATTTGTTTAGGAATTTTTGTAACTTGGTTCTTGAGTGAGACTAGTCCAAACTTTTCTTGTTGTCCCCTTGTTTGCTTGTGATATCAAGGTTAGTATGGCCTCATAGAAGTTTTGTGAGTTGTCTCAAACTGTCTAGTCTCTGAGAGTTTGTAAAAGACCACAATAATCTGTTCTTTTACAATTTAGTAGAACTTGCCTGGAAGACGAGCAGGCTCCAGTTTTATCTTTACGGGACAAATTTAGCCCCGACTCGATTTTTGAATTGTTATAAAATTGTTCAGATTTTCTGTTTCTTCCTGAGTCAGTTGTGATAACATATTTTTCTAGAAATTCAACCATTTCATCTAAGTTTTCCAATATATTGGCAAAAACAATGTTTAAAACATTCTGTTACCATATTTTCTATATCTGGTATTAGGTTTCCTTTTTTTATTCTTAATATTTTTATGTTTTATCTTTTTTCATGATAAACCTGGACAGAGATTTGTCTATTTTATTTCTGTTTTATGGAATATTCAGCTTATTTGAAATTTTCTATGTTTCTTTGTGTTCTAATTCATTCTTAGTCATGTCTTTTTTATCTCATGTCATTTTTATCTCCTTCCTTCAACTTTCTTTTTTCCTTCTACTTTTTTATGTTATTTTACTCTTTGTCTTGTATCTTAAATTGAATGTTTAACTAGTTTCTCTTTTTTCCTTCCAGTTTTAATTAGATATAATTGACATACAGCACCGTATAAGTTTAAGGTATACAGCATAATGATTTTATTTACATACATGATGAAATTACCATTATAATTTTAGTGACCATCCATCATCTCATATAGATACCATATTAAAGGAATAGAAAATACATGTTTTTTTCCTTGTGCTGAGAACTCTTAGGATTTACTCTTAACAACTTTTATATAAAACGTACAGCACTGTTCATTATATTTATCATGTTGTACTTTTCATCCCTATGACTGGAATTTTGTACCGTTTGACCACCCTCATCAAATTCTCCCTCCCCCCTCCCCCCCACCTCTGGTAAACAAAAATCTGAACTCTTTTTCTATGAGTTTGTTTTTGAAGTGTAATTGACCTATAACATTATGTTACTTCCTGGTTCATAACATAGTGGTTCAATATTTCTATATATTTCAAAATGATCACCACTATAAGTCTAGTTGTTATCTGTCATGATACAAGGATATTATGTAATTGTTGACTGTATTCCCCACACACTACATTTCATACCTGTGACTCATTTATTTTGTAACTGGAACTTTGCACCTTTTAACCTTCCTCACCTATTTCCCTTCCCTCCACCCCCTTCCTCTCTGGCAACCACCTATTTGTTCTCTGAATCTACGACTCTGTTTCTCTTTAGTTATGTTTGTTCGTTTGTTTTGTTTATTTATTTATTGGCCATGCTGCACAGCTTGTGGGATCTTAGTTCCCTGACCAGAGATTGAATCCGTGCCCTTGGCAGTGAAAGCATGGAATCCTAACCACTGGACCACCAGGGAATTCCCTGTTTTGTTTTGTTTTTTTAGATTCCATATATTAGTGAAATCACACAGTATTTGTCTTTCTCTGTCTGACTTATTTCACTTAGCATTATACCCTCTAGGTCCATCCATGTTGTCACAAATGGCAAGATTTCATTCTTGTTTATGGCCGAGTAATATTCCATTGTATGTATATACCACATTTTTTAAATTTATTTATTACCACATCTTCTTTATCCATTCATTTATTGGTGGGCACTCAGGTTGTTTCCACATCTTGGTTATTGTAAATAATGCCACAATGAACATAGGGGTGCATATATCTTCTCAAATTAGTATTTTCATTTTCTTCAGATACCCAGGTTGAAATTGCTGGGTCATACGGTACTTTTATTTTTAGTTTTTTGAGAAACCTCCATACTGTTTTCCACAGTGGCTGCACCAATTCATTTTCCCAACAGCAGTGCACAAGAGTTCCCTTTTCTCCACGTCCTCACCAACACTTGTTATTTTTTGTCTTTTTGATGAGAGCCATTCTGACAGGTGTGAGGTGATATCTCATTGTGGTTTTGATTTGCATTTCCCTGATGATTAATGATGTTGAGTATCTTTTCGTGTGCCGTTTGGCCATCTGTTTGTCTTCTTTGGAAAAATGTCTATTCGGGTCCTCTGCCCATTTTTTAATTAGGTTGTTTGTTTTTGACATTGAGTTGTATGAGTTCTTTGTATATTTTGGATATTAACCCCTTCTCAGATATATTATTTGCAAATATCTTCTCCCATTCAGTAGGTGGCCTTTTTGTTTTGTCAGTGCAATCCTTATGAAAACCCCAATAGCATTTTTCCAAAACCAGAGAAAATAATTCTAAAATTTGTATGGAAACACCAAAGACTCCAAATAGCCAAAACAATTTTAAGAAGAAAAAGCAAAACAGGACTTATCATGCTCCCTGATTTCAAACTATACTACAAAGCTATAGTCATCAAAACAGCATGGTACTGGCACAAAAACAGACACAAAGATCAATGGAACAGAATATAGAGCCCAGAAATGAACCCACACTTATACGGTCAGTTAATCCACAACAAAGGAGTCAAGAATATACAATGGAGAAAGAGCCTCTTCAAGAAATGGTGTTGGGCTTCCCTGGTGGCAGAGTGGTTGAGAATCTGCCTTCTAATGCAGGGGACACAGGTTCGAGCCCTGGTCTGGGAAGATCCCACATGCCGCGGAGCAGCTAGGCCCATGAGCCACAACTACTGAGCCTGCACGTCTGGAGTCTGTGCTCCGCAACAAGAGAGGCCATGATAGTGAGAGGCCCGCGCACCGTGATAAAGAGTGGCCCCCACTTGCCACAACTAGAGAAAGCCCTCGCACAGAAATGAAGACCCAACACAGCCAAAAATAAATAAATAAATAAATAAATAAATAAGCCAAGCATTTGAAGCCCTTTTAAAAAAAAAAAGAAAAAGAAATGGTGCTGGGAAAATTGGACAGCTACATGCAAAAGAATCAAACTAGATTACTCTCTCACACCTTATACAAAATTAAACTCAAAAATGGATTAAAGACTTAAATGTAAGACTTGAAACCATAAAACTTCTAGAAGAAAACATAGGCAGTATGCTCTTTGACATCAGTCTTAGCAACATTTTTTGGGGTATGTCTCCTCAGGTAAGGGAAACAAAAGTGAAAATAAACAAATAGGACTACATCAAACTGTAAATAACACATAATTTTGATTACTGTAGCTTTATAATAAGTCAAAATCTGATAGTATTAATCCTCCAACTTTGTTCTTTTTTTCTCAAAGTTGTTTTGCCTATTCCAGGGCCTTTGTATTTCCATATAAATTTTAGAATCAGCTTGTCAGTTCCTACAAAAAGACCTGGGATTTTGATTTGGATTGCATTGAATCTATAGACAATTTGGGGAAAATTGCTATTTTACATGTCTTCTGACATAACAGAATATAGTCATCCATTTGTTTAGGTCTTATTTGTTTTAGCAATACTTGCAGTTTTGACTGTACAGGTCTTCCATATATTTTGCTATATTTATCCATAAATATTTATTTCATATTTTTAAATTGTAAATGGCTTTGCTTATTTTAATTTCTGATTGCTGTTAATACATAGAAAACAGTTGATTTGTGTTTCTTAATCTGTATCATTCCACTTTGCTAAACTCACTTATTAGTTACAATTGACCCTTGAACAGCATGGGCTTGAACTGCATGGGTCCACTTATATGAGAATCTTTTTTCATTAAATATGTAATATTCAATCTGTGATTGATTGAATCCGTGGATTCGGAGCTACAGACACACACGAATTTTCCACTCTGCAGGGTCAGATCAGCACCCCAAACCCCTCATTGTTCAAGGGTCAACCTTAGAGTGTTTTTGCAGATTCTATTAGGTATTTTACATAGATGATCATGTTGTCTGCAAGTAAAATGTTTCATTTCTCCGTTTCCAATCCAAATGCCTTTTTTCTTTTTCTTATTGCTCTGACTAGAGCTTCCGGTACAAGGTCGAGTAGAAGTGTTGAGAGTAACATCTTGGTCTTGTTCTGTCTTAGGGAATGAGTAGTCAATCCTTCACATTAAGTGCAGTGATAGCTGTGTGGGTTTTGTAAATGCCCTTTGTCAGACTGAGAAAATTCCCCTCTCTTCCTAGTTTGCAGAGTTCTTATTAGTAGAGGATGTTGGATTTTTGTCATATGATTTTTCTGCAACTATTGAGTTTACCATGGTTTTTGTTGTTGTTTATTAATATGATAAATTGCTTTCCTGATATTTAGCCATCTCGGCATTCCTGACTTAAATCCCATTAGGTCATGTTGTGCTGTCCTTTTAAAATATTGTTAGACTCATTTTGTTAAAATTTGTTTACAGTGTTTGTGCCTATGTTATGGAGGGATATTTGTTTGTAATTTTCTTTGCTTTTAATGTTTTTGGTTTGGGTATCATAGTAATGCAGGCCTCATAGGAGAAGTTAAAAAGTATTTTTTTCTCCCTTTCATTTAAAAAGTATTTTCTCCCTTTCATTTTTCTAAAAACATTCATGTAGAATTGGTATAATTTCTTCCTTAACTGTTTGGTAGACTTCACTACTGAAGAAGCCTAGGCCTGAAGTTTTCTTTGTGGCAAGAATCTTAACTATAAATTCAGTTTCTTTAATAGATATAGGAGCATTCAGGTTATCTATTTATTTTTGATTCAGCTCTGTGTCTTTCGAGGAAATTGTTAGTTTCACCTAAGTTGTCAAATGTATTTGCAAAAAGTTGTTCATAATATGTCGTCATTATCCTTTTAATGCTTGTAAAACCTTTAGTGATGTCACCTTTCTCATTTCCAATATTTGGAGCTATAAAATTCCCCCTACGCACGTTTTCATGGCATGCAGCAGATTCTGATGTGTTGTGTTTTCATTTTAATTAAACTTAAAATACTTTATAATTTTTCTTTTAATTTCTTCTTTGACTCATTTATTTACAAGTGTGTTATTTAGTTAAATATTTGTAGATTTTTCAGATTTCTTTTTGTTACTGATTTCTAATTTAAAACCATTGTAGTCAGAGAAAACACTTCGTATGATTTGAATCCTTTCAAATTTATTGAGACTTGACTTATGGCCCAGAATATGATGTTTTAGTAAATGTTCTGTGTGCTCTTGAGAAAAATGTGCATTCTACTCATATTGTGTGGAGTGTCCTATAAATGTCAATTAGGTCAACTTGGTTGATAGTGTACAAGTCTATCTTTGATGACATTTTTCTTATTTGTTCTATCGGTTACTGAGAGGAGCATAATTGTGGATTTGTGTATTTCTCCTTGCAGCTCTATCAGTATTTGTTTCATGTATTTTTAACTTTTTTATTAGGTTCATAAACATTTAGGATTGTTATATCTTCCTAAATTACACACTTGTCATTATAAAATGGCCTTCTTTATACTTCGCAATAATCCTTGTTCAGAAACCTACTTTGATATTAACATAGCCATACAGTGTTTTTTTAACCAGTGTTAGCATGGTACGTCTTTTTCCCATCCCTTTACTTTAAACTTTATGTGCCTTTATATTTAGTGTTTGTTTCTTATATGCAGCATATGCTTGCGTCTCGCTTTTTTTTTTTTTTT
>NC_041224.1:181578664-181588589 GCF_002837175.3 Physeter macrocephalus
GGGGCACGAACCCGTGTCCCCTGCCTCGGCAGGCGGACTCTCAACCACTGCGCCACCAGGGAAGCCCGCGTCTTGCTTTTGTATTCAATCTGAATAACTCTCTTTTTTTATAAATTTATTTATTTATTTATTTTTGGCTGCGTTGGGTCTTCGTTGCTGCGCATGGGCTTCCTCTAGTTGCGATGAGCAGGGGTTACTCGTCATTGTGGTGTGCAGGCTTCTCACTGCGGTGGCTAATCTTGTTTCAGAGCACAGGCTGTAGGCGCATGGGCTTCAGTACTTGTGGCGCACGAGCTTCAGTAGTTGTGGCTCATGGGCTCTAGAGCACAGACTCAGTAGTTGTGGCGTACAGGCTTAGCTGCTCCACGGCATGTGGGATCCTCCCTGGCCAGGGATTGAATCTGTGTCCCCTGCATTGGCAGCTGGATTCCTAACCACTGCACCACCAGGGAAGTCCCATGAATATCTCTGTCTTTTAATTTGTGTGTATAGACCATTTTTATTTAGTGTGAATGTTGATAGGATTAGGTTTTAGCCTGTCATCTTACTATCTGTTTTCGTTTGTCCCAACCCAATAAAAAAAGGGAGGGAACACAAGAGATTTGAGCAGATACTTAACCAAAGATGACATTTGAGTGACAAATAAGTACATGAAAAGATTCTCAACATCATTTTTCATCTTGAAAATGCAAGTTAAAACCACGAAGAGATACCACAGCAGACCTCCTAGAATGGCTAAAATGACTGCCCTTAGCTAGTGCTGGAACTCTCATACACTCTTGGTGAGAATGTGAAATAGTACAAGCACTTTGGAAAACAGTTTGGGTAAACATACCCCTGACATATGACCCAGACATTCTACTTCTAAGTACCCAAGAGAAAAAAAGTCTTATGTCCATACAAATGCCTGTACATTTATGCTTGCACCAGCTTTATTTGTAAAAGTCCAAACCTGGAAACAACTAAAATATCTACCATCAGGTGAAGAGATAAATTATTTGTTTATCCATACAATGCAACACTACTCAGCAATTAAAAGAAATGAACTGTAGGTAGATGCTACAACAGGGAAGAATCACAGAATAATTACAGTAAGTCCCCTACATACAAACGAGTTCCATTCCAAAAGAGCATTCGTCAGTCCAATTTGATCGTAAGTCCAACAAAGTTAGCCTAGGTACCCAGCTAACACAATCGGCTATGTAGTACTGTACTGTAATAGGTTTATAATACCTTTCACACAAATAATACATAAAAACAAACACAAAAAATAAAGAAAACATTTTTAATCTTATAGTACAATACCTTGTAAAATACAGTACTACCATACAACAGCTGGCACTTCTTAGCAGTATCGGCTGTATCACCACTGCTTTTATGCTCGCTTCCAGACATCCTGAGCTTGAAATAAAGACACTGTACTACTGTGCTCTATACACGACTGTAAAGTACACAAAAGCACAACCTCTTGTAGAGGATGCACGCACGTGACAATTACGCCAGACACGTGAACTAACTTATGTGATTGGATGTGCAAGTGCACGTTTGCATATTTGAAAGTTCACAACTTGAAGGTTCGTAGATAGGGGACTTACTGTATTCTGAGGGAAAGAAGCCAGACAAAAATACTGTACATATTTTATAATTCCATTTAAATTCTAAACATGCAAATTAATCTGGAGTGACAGAAAGCAGCATCAGTGGTTTCCTGGGAGGGAGGAGCAGGGAAAGAGGCAGGAAGGAGAAAGGACATGAAGACACTTGTATAATGGATTTGTTCATTTTCTAGATTGTGGTGGTGGTTTCACAAATGTATTTATGTCAAAACTTTCAAACTGTGCACTTTGTGCACTTTATTATATGTCAGTTACCTCAGTAAAGCTCTTTAAAAAATACGTTTTAAACTTGGAATTTACCACCAAGAGAATACAAATAAGCACTAGGCATTCCAAAATACTAGAGAAAAATAAAATAGTAAACAGCTCCCAAAGCCAGAGACAAGGAAAACACAGCATAAATAACAGATGTATCAACAAACATGTCTGTTTTGACAATAAACACTCTATTTAAAGACAATACAGTTATGCACTCTTTACACAAAGTATATCTAAAATAAAGTACTTGAATGTTAAAAAGAAAAGGAGGGGCTTCCCTGGTGGCGCAGTGGTTGAGAGTCCGCCTGCCGATGCAGGGGACGCGGGTTCGTGCCCCGGTCCGGGAGGATCCCACGTGCTGTGGAGTGGCTGGGCCCGTGAGCCGTGGCCGCTGGGCCTGCATGTCCGGAGCCTGTGCTCCGCAACGGGAGAGGCCACAGCAGTGAGAAGCCTGCGTAGCGAAGGAAAAAAAAAAAAGAAAAGGAAAGCAAAAATATGTTGGGCAAACATAAACAATAAGAAAAAGTGTTGGTAAAATCAATATCAGATAAAGTTCAAAAACACTAAACATAACAGTGATTAACCTTTAGGCAGTAAGTAACTCACCATCAAAATCTAGAAAGCAAAACTGTAGGAAATACCACAGTAAATTAACAACTGAAATATAAATGCAAAAGACTTGAAACTGTTAACCCCAAAGCCCAAGGTATATAAATCATGTTCTGTTTAATTTTTCCAGGGGCTGGTGCCTACATACCTGGAGCAACTTGACCCAGCCAGCACCTAAGAGGGGATTAGCATGTTCTGCAACTTCAAATGTTTTTTAGCACCACGAATGCCTGTATTAAAGTCGTCAAGAATTCGTTTGGCCTCCTCCAGGTCCGAGCCACCGTGAGCTGTCCTGCAGCGTGGCACTGAGCCTAGTCCCAGCTCTGGAGCACACGTTTGCTGCCGTCACCCTTAATCCAACAGGGAAACCGAGGCTGGGAGAGGCCGAAGGACTTGACCGACCGCACAAAGGGCGTGCGGAGCCAGGATCCCAAACGGGTTTCTCTTGCACACAGGCACCAGGTGAGAGGCAGACATTTACAGAGGCAGATTCCTGAGTATTTCTGAAGTGCTCCCAGGTCCCAGAGCTGCCGCCCCATCTGACTGGAAGGCACGCCAGGTCTAAGCGCAACAGGCCCGGTGTGAGCCGCAGGGGTGTGGAGGACAGAGTGTGTGTCAGACAGAGAGGGAGCCGGTGTCCGTGAATGTCTGTCCGTGGGCGCCTGAGTCTGGGGGCTGAGGTCCCTGCCCTCCCACCTGTGGCCACCACCCTCCCCGTTGAGACAGCCGGGGTGGAGGAAGGGTCCCCCCCACCCCCCGCTCAGGCCCACCCCCACGGAGCCACCCTCCCCTTGACAATGAGACTGTGAGCTCAGAGGTGACCTCTGTGCTGCACCCTTCCCTGCACTGGAGGAACGCCTCAGGGCTGGGATGGCGCCGACCAGCTCCCAGCTTGTGGGAGGGGGACGCAGGGATGCATCTGAAATGTTAAGTATGGCTTTGGAAGCAGCTCGGCTCTTCCGACGATGACAAGTTGCCTTGTTCCAGATGGTTCCTGTGTGGCTCCCCCCTCGTTAGTATGCTAATTTATTCTGACTCATCCGCGGCTGCTGCTCGGCGGGGCTGGAGCACACCTCAATGCCAGAGCAGCCCCCGGAGGCGGGACCCCTCCCCGGGCTGTCACCGAGCCGGGGGATAAAGGGAACAGCAGGGGATGTGACTGCGGCGTCAGCCAGAGCAGCCCGTAATTTCCCCTCTGGCGGCCCTGACATTCACGGCAAGTTCTCGGTCTGTGACAGAATCCACAGAGCAAAGCCAGAGGTGGGGGCTCTGGGAACAGCGGGTCCAGAAAGTTTCTGACAGGGCATCCAATGTGGTCAACACGTACGAAGGCATCTGAAAAAGGACCCGAAACAAGGGGACTTGAACGTGACATTTCTTGGTCCAGGTCGGCGTCTCCGGGCCACGTGACACCCCAGCTGCAAGCCCGGGTCCCGGCCTCGTGTGGCTCCAGGCACCAGGCCGTTACCTTTGTCCACTGGGCCAAGGCCGCTGGTCCACCACGGCTCGCCCGGACCCCGCCGCGCACTCTGGCAGACGCCGCCGCTTCCCACCACCAGGCCCGCGGCCCTGCCCAGAGGCACCTCCCGGCCACCAGCGGAGGCTCGGCCGCTGCAAGGGGCAGGCGGAAGTGCCGGGTCACTCCCACGGGCAGCCCTGGTGCTGTGATGCAGGACAGGCAGGGGCCAACACCCAGCCCAGCTTAGCGTTGGGGTTAGAGTCAGGGGAGGGTTAGGGGCCCCGGTGGGAGTGAGGCCAGTGGCCCAGCGACCGGGAACCAGTCCTCCCTGCCCCCGGCACCCCCCGGCTGCTGGGATCACCTCCAGATGGACGGCTCACTCCCTACCTGCCCCAGGGCCAGCTTCTGCGCAACCCCCACCCCCGGAAAGGGGAGAGGGCCGGGAGGCAGCTTCTGGTCCCATCCTAGCAGGCAGCTCTTACCTAAATGGCCACCCCGGCCTGCCCATTCCCCTGGGAGCCTGGGAAATAGGTGTTTAATCCGGCGAGGCTCCCAGTTAAAACAGCCCCACCACGACCACCCCGCAGCGGGGGCCCAGCCAGGCCCTCCCCAACCACTGCCGCGCGCCCCCCTTTCTCCACCCCCCAGACTGGTAACGTCCAACGTGAGGCCCTGGGCAGGCACACTCTCCGCCCACAAGGAGCCCCGTTCCCTGCAGACACAGAGTAACAGAGTAACAAAGCAGAGTAACAAAGTTGCCAGGTGAGCAGCGACTGAGCTCTCCAGGCACTGTCTGCGGTTTCCTGGCAACGAGGGTGGGGCCTGCATCCACAGAGGAGGAGAGTCTGAGCCAGGCCCTGGGCTGCCCTGGGCACTGGTCTCGTGGAGCCGAGCTCAGCAGGAGGCAAAGGCTGAGCCCCGACCCCCGGGATCGCGATGGAGGCGGATGAGGATGTGTGCGGAGGCCCCAGGGCCCCTGATGCCACGGGGACACAAGGAGAGGTCAGAGCGCGCTGGTGTCCTGGGGGCTTGGCCGACCCCTGAGGCCCAGGCCCTCTCCTGGGCTTCCTGCGTCCAACAAGCACGCAGCTGTCGGGCCACATTCCTTGGGGAGCGGGGGTGGGGGTGGGGGGGAGGGGGCACTAACGTCCAGTGTCACCCGCCACAGTCCCCTGCTGGAGTCTATCCAGGCCGTGAGAGTGGCCTGCCCTTGGCTCCAAGGGAGGGAGGCGAACGGACGAGCCAGAGGCTCTCCCCCCACCTTCTGTGTCCACAGCACGCAGAGAGAATGGCGTCCTTCCTCCCAGGAACAGGCAGCAAGCTGATGCCACCTGCCACGTGGTAGCAAGAGGGAGGGTGACCTCCCATCCCAGCCTGCCCAGGACACCCGGTGCGCCTGGGGTCCCTGCGTAACTATAGGAGCACCCCTCTCACGCCGCAGCGTCAAGGTTGCACAAGAAGGTATAGGGGCCCTGAGGCACCCACCCCGGCTCCCAGGGCCAAGGGAAGAAGCACTCGTGATGGAGAGAAGGCCCGTGTGAAGGACGAGCAGGGACTGTGGGAGAGAAGCCAGCCGGCAGGCATGGGACACTCAGCAGGGCCGCTGCGGGAGAGGCGTTTGGAAGTGCAGGGCACTTGGACCGTGGGGCCCTGGGGTGGCCCACTGGGGGAGCAGACTTAACCCTGCAGGGAATAGGGAGCCACTGCAGGTTCAACAGCATGAAATGATCAACAAGCTCTTTCAGATTCATCAGGCAGCCCTGGGGGGTCGCCCCCTTCCACCTGTTGTGACCCTAGCTATGCCATCCTGCCTATCCGGGAGGTTTGTTAAACTAACACCTGTGCAGTGGAGTACAGGTGCTGGAAGGCCAGCCACGGTTCAACAACAGACCACGAGAGAAATGGAATCGAGAGGTTCTCTACTCACGGGCCCTGGAGGAGGCACAGCCCCCCCGTGGGGCCATGCAGGGAGGGCAAGGCAGGTGGTGCAGAGAGAGGCAGGACCTGGGAACACGCCTTCATCGGGGCTCCTGGGTGCAGTGCTTTGGAGCTCCCAGGCTGGGGTTGGACTGCTCGCTTCAAACCAGAAGAGTGGGGTTTTGGTGAGCCCCCCGGGGGTCGGCTCCAAGGGGCTGTAAGTCATATGGGGCCATTGGGAGCCACCCCGAGCCCATGCTTCCTAATATCCCCGCGGCTGCTCCTCAGGGCGAGCGCTTACGGGGGGGGGGGGGGGTCAGTCCAAGGTCTCCCGGGCCGCTTGGCCAAGCAAAATGGATCCGCGGCTGCCACCGAGCTAAACCCCAGACCATCCCGCGTTCAGTGAGCTGGGGAGGAACAGGGAGAGGATGCGGGGATACAGCGTGATCTCCCGCATGGCGACAGTCACGCGTCGGTGCTGGTGGCACCCCTGGCCCCACCCCTGCTCACCCAGACTCTTCGGTTCCTGTCATTTTCCAAGCCTGGTGCTGCAAACACCCTGGCAACGGTGTGAGCTGCCTGAGGTCCGGCCAATAGATTCCTTTTCTGCCTAAACGATCCGCAGTTGGACGCTGTTGCTTCAAGAACTTGAATGGCCCCCCACGAGGCGTGGGGTGAGGGTCAAGCCTCCGTGGAAATGGCGTGGGCTGGACTGGGTTTCCTGGCCCCAATGGAAACCTCACCAGCGTTTAGGAGGGAAGGTTCCCGCCCAGCACGCGTGGTATTGGCTTTGAACTCTCCGAGCTCCCCGGGGAAGGTGGTAGGAAGAGCCCAGGCAGGGCGCTGAGCAGACAGGATGATTCCAGGTGCCGGGTGGCTGCTGTCAGAACTGGGGCTTCAAAGAAAGAGAACACACACACCTAGATCCCTAAATTCCTGGTTTCAAGTGTAGCCTGAACCCCAGGTGCTGGTACCACGTGGGAAGCCATCTGAACTTTAGAAGACACAGGAATGGTGGCTGGAACCACGCTCGGGTTCCTTCAGGTCACAGTGTCAGCTTTGGGACACAGAGCCTCGGAGGGCCTCTGATGAAAGTCAGGACAGACCTCCAGGAAGAGACTTTGGAGGGAACCTCGAGTGTCACTGTGGTCCCCACATCAGAGAGGGCTTCAGGGGGCCTGGGGTAAACGGAGCTTTGACCTGTGTCCCCCCAGGTGCATCCAGGGGCTCCCCCCGCCCTCCCGCATCTCTCTTGGCTTCCTGAGGGAGTAGCTAGAAAAGCATCCATCGATATCCATGCCAGCTGCCGCCCTGGGCCCAGGAGCACAGCGGGAATCCGGGGCTCTCCCTCCTGCCAAACCCCAAAGTCCCCACGGTCCTGGAGGAATTGGAGAGACGGAGTCATAACAAGGCTTGGAGAAGCACTTATGCCCAAGCACGGCTGGTGCAGCCCAGAGACTGGCGTGGGCGTCATAAATGTCATAAATGTCACCCGGCTGACCCCAGCCACAGCTGCTGTTCCAGACCCAGGTCCCTACAAGCACCTGGTGCCTGCCTGCAGACAGATCTGGGGAAGCTATCGCCCGTCTCCAGAGAACCAGGACGTCAACGTGTCCCCACCACCTCCTCACAGGCGCATACCAGCCCCTCTGCGCCACGGTATGGCCCACGGAGGTCTTGATGGCCTCACGGTAACCCAGACAAGGGGAGCAGGACGTGGGTGCCCTGCCTGCAGAGGGCGGGACGTGAGGGTCCAGTGACCTGGGACTTGGCAGGATAGACCCCTCTGCCCCTGAACTTTAAGAAAAAGGCACCGAGCTCAGGTGCCTTGGTGGGCGTGGAGGAAAGGGCTCCCCAGTGAAAAGCCCCCAGCTCCGAGTGGGGACAAAGCAGGAGCAAACCCTACCGCAGGTCCCTGACGACCGAGGGGCACCCAGTGCCTGAAGGAGGCAGGGAGGAGTACCCTGCGTGCTGCCTCCGGAGGTCCCAGCGGGAGGGTCCCAACAGAGGACCCCATGCAACAGGTAACCGTCCTCACTTTGAGAAGCAGCTCCTGGCTTGGGCCAGGTGGGCTGAGGACACCAGACAGTGGAACACCGAACGCTCGGGTGGCCAGACTGCCCAGCGTGAATGGGTGTGGTCTGGACCACGGGCTGGGCTGGGTCCACACTTCTCCATCTCCAAGTGGGTGTAGTGTGTCTCCCTCAGGTGTCCAGCTCGACACCCATGGCTTCATCTGTGGCTCCCACGCTGGGGGAGAGACCAGCAGATAGCGCCCAGTTTACAGGGGGCTCTGTACGGTCTCGGGCACCCCCTGCAGCCACGACCACCCAGGGGACACTGCCGGCTGCCTGGCGCAGGTTGGTCACGCTGGATCTTTCCCATCGTGGATGGACAGTCGTGCTGCCTCCAGCCCCTCCCCCATCAGGGACTTCTGTCTTATTGTCCATCAGGGTCTCCGTGGCGGCTGACTTCATATGTCACCGTGACTGGCCTGGGAGGTCGGGGTACCTGGCGCGACATTTTTCTGGGTGTGTGAGGTGTTTCCGGTTGGGCTCAGCGTTTGAATCTGATGGCGGCCTGAGTGAGGTCGGCCTCGTCCGGTCCCCGAGGCCTGAGTGCGGCCCAAGGCCGAGGGGGAGCCCTCACCGCCTGTCTGACTGTGGGGCTGGGGCCGCGGCCTCCTGCCCGCGGGCCTCCTGTTCTCTGGCCTTCAGACCCGGACTGGGATCTAAACCCCTGTCTACAGCTCTCAGATCTCAGCCTTCCATCCAAACCACTGGCTCCCGGTCTCCAGCCTGCAAATGGCAGTTGGTGGGGCCTCTCGGCCTCCAGACCACCTGAGCTCACTCCTCACAATAAACCTCTTTCTAAAAAGACACCCCCGGGCTTCCCTGGTGGCGCAGTGGTTGCGCGTCCGCCTGCCGATGCAGGAGAACCGGGTTCGCGCCCCGGTCCGGGAAGATCCCACGTGCCGCGGAGCGGCTGGGCCCGTGAGCCACGGCCGCTGAGCCTGCGCGTCCGGAGCCTGTGCTCCGCAACGGGAGAGGCCACAACGCTGGGCCCGTGACCCACGGCCGCTGAGCCTGCGCGTCCGGAGCCTGTGCTCCGCAACGGGAGAGGCCACAACAGAGGGAGGCCCGCGTACCGCAAAAAAAATAAAAAATAAAAAATAAATAAAAAGACACCCCCCAACTAGTCTCTGGAGACTAGTTCTCTGGAGAGCCCTGACTGATCACCTACCCCACACACCACTCCCGACCCCGACCTCACTCTGGAAGGAAAGCCAGTGTCTTATTCCAAATGTGCCACGGGCCCCAGAGGGAGGCAAGAATTGTGGAGACACCAAGGGGGCCCCAGCGCCCCTCCCCCCGCACAGAGTCTCCGCCCCACGCTCTGCGTCGTGGGGAAGGGGAACGTGGACCCCGGCGCAGGCATCCTCACCAGCAGGGCTGGCTCCCCGAGTCGGGGCCCGTGCCCGTTGCCCCGAGGGGTCCACCACCTGTCTCGGACCCCCTGCTCTGCCCCGGCTCTGGTCAGCCCCGCCCATGCCCAGCGCGTCCTCTAGGACTGCTGGCCCCTAAGAGGATCCAAGGCACCGATCGAGATTGTCAAATGCCCTCTTAGAGTCCATGGTAATTACTTCCAGAGGGTTTTAGAGTCCCTGAGGAGTCGGAGAGCCACGCCCCACCGTCCAGGAAGGCAGTATTTTACCATCAAGGACACGACCCTGGGTATTTACAGACGGTAATGAGACTGTCCACTGCTCGATGTTACCATAAATAAGCAGTGAAAACTGCTGAGTTTCACGCAATTCCCCCTGATTGCCTGGAAGGCGTCATTATTTTAATAAAAAAAACTAATCAGCCAGACTCCCCAGCATCTCAGGCTCCGCGTTAATTACATAGAGGCTGGTGGGTGGGAGCTGACTCTCACGGGGTGGGGTGGGGGGTTCTTTTATGTTAAAAGGAGTAAGTTAAAAGAAAGAGTAGGACTTTCCGCACCTTAAAAAGTGCATCAGGGCTTCCCTGGTGGCGCAGTGGTTGAGAGTCCGCCTGCCGATGCA
>NC_041224.1:181589132-181644096 GCF_002837175.3 Physeter macrocephalus
AAAAAGTGCATCACTTAAAAGGTGATGTACAGGATGTCCTCCTGACCCAAGGGACAGACACTAAAGATCACCTTCCCATCATCCACCTGGGCTTCTGAAGTCGTGAACCCTTTTCCCATCCAAGGTAGCAACGTACCCCCCTCAACATGAATGTTTCTTGGTTCCCTTTGTAGCTGGAGAGGGCCAGGCAGCACAGTTTGGACCAACATGATGTTAGTAGAAGTACTGGGTGGGTTTCCCAGAAAGTCATACAAAAGGGGAAAGACTCAGTCATCAGGTTTGCCTTCCTTTTTCACTCTCTTGTGTCTTCTGTCCTGCCCCCGCTTCCTGCTGGAACACAGATGTGATATTGGAGGTGGAGCAGCTATGTTGTGACCGTGAGGCTATTACCCGAAGGACAAAAGCCACATTAAGGATGGCCAAACAGAAAGAGCTGAGTCCTTGCATCACCATGGAGACCCTAAATCAGAGTTTGGCATCTGTCTACTCTGGGGACTGGCCAAGGCTCAGGTGCCCATCCTCTCTTGTAGATGTCAAGGCCCTGGGGTCCTCGGCCTGTTACTCCAGGAGGTTGCTTCCCGAGGCCACGGTGGAGTGTGGGGGCCAGTGTCAGAAGCGTAGGGGGCTTCACTCCAGACTGCAGCTGGCTTCCCCCGGTCAGGGTCAGGGTCAAAACTACAGCCATCCTTTCCTGGTGAGAATGAATGCCCATCCCACAGCCCCTCCTGTCCTCAGAAGAGATCGTCATACCCCCGCCCTCCCCGTCCAGCAGGGAGTCCAGCAGGGGCCCCCAGGGTGCCCTTCTGGGGATCGGGAAGGTCCATCCACCTGATGGGAGACACTTCTCCCAGCGCCAGGCGGAACCTCCCAGACCGGTCTGAAGGTGGGTGATTCAGAGTCTGGAGGGCCGCCAGACACCCCTGCTTCCCTCTGACGCGTACGAGGCCCCAGCCCCTTCCCCGCTCACGTCAGGGGCTCTGCGCCCAGCGGGGTCTTGGAAGCCACACGGGGCAGACGCTCCAATGGGGATGAGCCTGAAAGGCTCTCGAGGATGCTCGGGCCAGCAGAGCCTCTGAGGTCGTCCAGGCCAGCCCAGCCCAGAGGAAGGCCCCGCTGCAGCCCCCCTGCGAGGTCCCGACCTCCTACATCCCCTCTAATTAGCAGTCCCCACGCTGACAAGCAAGGCCACGCAGGAGCCAGATGGAGCCTTCGCGAGGTCAGCTGATGGAACTGCGGTGGGAAATCTACTTTGTAATAAAACTGTTCGTAAAAGTGAGATGTCGGTTAAAGGCTGCGTTTCCGCGGGGAACCAGTTTTTATGTCCCTGCCTGTCTTGGAGAAGCAGGGGTCTCTCCGCTCACTTTCCGGCTGGGCGCGGCAGGGGTTGTGGGACCTCAGGGGGTTCACAGGGGCAGGGGACCCCATGAAGCTGCAATTTAGAGGGACCCCAAACGCCTCTGCTCCTCCTGCCCTCGGCCCTAAACGGGAGCCGTGGGGACCGGCCACTGTGGGTCCACCAGCAGGACAGGGTCCAAAGAGCAGGCTGGGGCGGGAGGCAAGCGGGAAAGAGGGGCGCAGAGGTTCTCCCCATCGCTCCTCCGCTTACCCCAGGCTACGTAACCTCAAGCTGTGCAATGAGGCGAACTCCAGCATCCACTTTACAGGGGCCTCAGTGGAGCCACTGGCCCCAGTACAGGTGGCCGAGGGGGCGGAGAAGCGGGTCTGTGGCCAGTTCCTGTGTCTGGAGGCTAATTTCCCGAGGAGTCTGGACTCGGAGGGGGGGTCTGACGGTGCCAGGCGTGGGGAGGAGCCCCAGGCACGGGAGAGGCGGTCCCGGCACGAGGCGTAAGGGGTCACTGGCACAGCTGCGTCGACGGCGCCTGAGGCTGGAGATGTCAAGGCTCCCTCCCTCACGTGGCCAGGGCTCTACACGAGGCCTCCCGTGTGGCCCGGGCTGCGTCAAGGCGCGGCGGCCACGTTCCCAGGGGCTGCCCCAGAGAGTCGGGTGAAGCTGCCACACCTTTACAGCCGAGCCTGGCAAGTCACACAGGGTCACGTCCCCCACGTCTGGTCAGCTGGGGAGACCCAACGAGACCCGCCCTGTGCCGGGGAGGGAGGTGGGCTCCACCGCTCCATGGCGGCGGGGTGGTGGCCTTGAGCACCGGGACAGGCCTTAGGCAGACGAGAGAGGCTCCCCCAGCCGCGAGGGCCCCCTCGTCATTACAGTCCCATGCGGCCGCCCCCTTGGGTTGGGCTGGACTAATTCTCACGCTTTCAGGGACGAAAATACTGCAGAAGAGATGGGGTGTCGCTTCTAAGGTTAGGTTAAGAAAAGACTGGCTTCCGTCCTGTGGCCTCCCCTGCTGTCCCCCACCCCTGCCTCCCTGGGGGAGCCAGCTGCCGCGTCGCGAGGCAGCCCCGTGGGGAGGCCCAGGTGACAAGGAGCGGAGGCCTCCTGCCAACAGCCGGTGAGGGAGCCCAGGTGGATCCTTCCCCAGTGGAGCCTTCGGGGAGGGGCTGCACCTGTGCGACCTGAGCCGGAGGCACCTGTCTGAGCCACACCTGGATTCCTGACTCACCCACGCCGTGAGGTGGTGAGCGTTGCTTTCAGCGTTGCTTTCAGCTGTGCAGCGTCGGGTAGCCTGTTACACAGCCGTAGACAACTAATACATCCCTGGGGCTTGGGGGCAGCTGGGGACGGCTCGGATATTGTGGTTCTTCTTTGAAGAGTCCGTATTGTTGAGAGACACTTACAGAGGCACCTGGGATTTGCAGGTGCGCGGACGGGGGCGCGGGTCGTGAGAGACGAGCCTGGAGGGGCGAGGCCCGTGGGGCCGGGAGCGCGCGAGCGTCCGCTGCTCGGGCTGCCCTGCTTTGCGTGCGTTTGCACGGCGTGCTCGCGCATGGGCCTGCAGGCGGTCCCTGCCGCCCTGGGTGCTGCTGGGAACGGGCCCGCCGCCCTGCAAGGGCACCCTCCCTCGTCACAGCCCCTCCTGTCCCCACCCCGGGGCCCCACTCCTGTGGGCTGGCCACTCCCCGGGGCAGGAGAAGCCCCGGCCTCCCGGACGGTGGGCCGCGGCTGGGCCGGGGGGAGGCACGGCAGCCCCCAAGGTCCCCCGGTCAGCCCGCTGGAGGTGAGGGCAGACCAGCGGGGCAGGTGGGGGCCCCGCTGGGAGCCGGAGCACCCTGGGGTCCCGAGGCTGGAGGCGGTGGATTCCCCAGCCCCGAATGCCCTCCCACTGCAGCGCCTTTGCCCTCGGCCGCTGCCGCCTCTGCGGTGAGGGGAGACCCCAGAGGAGGGGCCTCCGCTGCCCTGCTCCTCGGGGCCCCAGGGCCCGCACGCGGCTGCCCCCGCGCCGCTTCCGTGCCTCCCCGCCTGCAGCCTGCATCGGCCAGCCCCCCGCCTCCTCCCTCCCAACGGCCTCTGCGGGGACCAGCAGCCCGGCTCAGAGCTCCCAGCCCAGCCCACCCTGCAGGCCAAGGCCCTCGGCCCCTGCGACCTCGTTCCTGCGCGGCTGTGACTGTGGCGGCAGCGCGGTGACGCAGCTCCCGTCACCCCAGCCACCGGGGCGCCTCCTGTCCCTCTGCGACAGTCCGGGCGGGACTTTCCCCAGGAATTCTGCCCCCACAGCGCAAGCGCCTCAGGGCAGGCAGTGCCCCTCGGGGGTCCGTCCCTGCCGCACCTTCAGGCGGGCTCTGTCGGTGGTGCCACCGACCCCGGGGCCCGCAGAGTGGTGGCCACTGCCTCTCAAGGGGAGGGGGGAGCGACCCTGAGCATCCGGATGGTGGGAGGTGGGGGGCGGGGTCCCCTGGCAGCTCTGGGTCTGCTCCCACCTGCCCCCAGTCCAGGCGAGCACACCCGTCGGGGCCAGGCTCAGCCTGCGTCTGCCAGGGTGGGAGCCACAGGCCTGACCCGCGTGCCGTGAGGGCTGGGCTCCCCGCCGCCCAGCTCTTTCCTCAAAAGGGGAAAAGTCTCTGCAGAGCAGCTCACCCCAGGGCAGGCACCTGTGGGCAGGTGAGCCGGGCCCCGAGACGTCCGGGGACCCTGGCCCACCTGAGGCCCGCCTGAGTCCGTCCCGGGCCGGGAAGCCCGCGCCGGCAGGAGACGGCCAGGCGGCGGAACAAGGTTCCTCTGGGGCTGCCTGTGCGCCCACCCGGCCGGCCGGCGACGACCTCTCCCCGTCTCAAGACGCTCTCCTTCCCAGCTAATCCAGCTGGGGTCTTCTCAACCTCACTCTAATTTACAAGGCAGCTGGAGCACAGGATACTCTTAATAGGAATTAGGTACAAGCAGATACAGGGGATTAATCGTTGTATTATGATTTTATAGTTCTCCATATAGAGCGGCACGGAAAAGGCAATGAGAGCAGAGCCACTTCAGGCAGATAAAATGGGGCATTTATTTTTAATGGAAAGAGAATTTCAGGACTCGCCCAGCCGTGGAGAGAGCTGCTGAGGCCTCACTGGCGGGACAAAGACGAGCCGGAGGCATGGTGGCCTTGGTGAAGTGCCCCCGCCTCGGGGCGGGGTAGAGACCCCGGGGCTTGCCGGGGCTGGTGGGGGGCGGGGGCGGGGTCTCCCGGTGGGGATTTCCCCCCGCATCAGAGGGGCACGAGGCCCTGCTTGAGACAGGGAGCAGGATGCGGCCTTGCAGGCCTAAGCCTCGGTTTCCCACCTGTACAGCGAGGGCGGGATGAGCGGTTATAGGAGCAGCGGAGGCCCCTCAGGGCCCAGGGGAGGGACGTCACAAGGCGTGACCCGCCAGAGCCTCTGCTCCTCTCCCGGGGGGAAACACGTACTGAGCACCTACTGTCTTCCCTGAAATCACAGCCCTGCCTCAACTTCGACCCCCACCTGGCTGGTGGCACGGTCGTGGGCCCGCCTCAGCCAGGCGGGTCTGGCCCAGGCTCAGGCCTCGGGAGGCCTTCCTCTCACCTCCACCTCCAGGACCCACCGGGCTGCTTCAGACCAGCTCAGAGCTTGAAAAATGCCCCATCGGTGGAAAGAGAGCCAAAGGCTGCAGCAGCTGGGAAGCCCCGGGCTGTCACCGGTGGGTTAGGGGTCTGGCCTAGGGGGTAGGTGGGGTGGCAAGGAGGACAGAGCTTCGGGGACGTGGAGGGCTTTGGGGGAGAAGAGGACCAGGGCTCTCGTTCCAGAGCCCTGAGGTGCCTGTCCCGCCCTGTCCGACCTGCAACCCTAACGGGAAGAGACAACACAGACACCAACTGGCCTTCCCCGGCCCCCAGGCTTCTGCGCAAACCACCGTCTCTACCCACCACCCGGCCGTCCACACGGCTCTGCTGCTCACTGAAGACCTCCCGTGCAGCCAGCGAGGTGCAGGAACGCACGGACTGAGCCTGGCCGCCCCCCGATCCTGCAGCCACCTGATGGGACAGTGACACGGCCTCCAAAGACGGGGCTCAGCGCCAGCAGGGTGGTCACGCCCTGTGGGGTCCGGGGGGGGTCCCCCAGGATTCAGAGTGGTGCAGGGACCCGGGGCCGGAAACCATGGAGGAGCCGTGGTTACCCGGGGGACCCCTAAGTCACCCTGGGAGTCCGGTCCTTAAACTGCAGGTGGTAGCTGACCTCAGAGTCTGGCCGAGGACGGTGCCCGTGGCGGCCCAGGGCCTCCGGGCCTCCCAGGCAGGCTCACCCGCCACCAGACCCCGAGGGTGCTGAGCCAGTGTTAGGACCGGCCTCCGAGGACGCGGGTTCAGCTGAGCCTCCAGAGCCAACTAGATCACATCGCGTACCCCACCTGGGAGCAGGGGAGGTGGGGGAGGGCCTCTGGGCCCTGCACATCAAAACGCAGAGGTAGCCGAGGCTCCATGAATGAAGAAGTTGATCAATTGATCAGCTGAGAAACACGGAACAAACCTCGGAACCAGCGCCGGTGGAGGCCCCGCCCCCGTGCCAGGGCCCCTCCAGGACCGGGAGGCGGGGGTGAAGCTCCCACTTTCTAAATCACGCAAATTAATTTAGAAATCAGAACGGCTCTCGCAGCTAGACTGCAGATTTCAAAACAGCTTAACAAATTACCAAACCCCCTTTAAGAAGACAAATTACTCCGGCTCCTCCGTGCCTGCCTGGTTAATTATGCATGCGCTTTTGTTAGGCCTTGTTAAATATTCACTAGCTGCAGAACCACAGCCTCGCTCTGCGCTGGGGGGGGGGGGGCCAGCATTCGGGCCCCCTGCTGTCCCGGCACCCAGGCGCCTCGGGCCTTGGGACCACCGTGCAAGTTCCCCCCTCAGCCCCCGGCAGGTGCCCCCACCTGACTGACCGCGGACCTGTCACATCCGGTCTCTCTCCCAGGGTCCCCGCATGTCCCCGGGTCACACTGGGCACCGCTGCCTGTGCGGGGCAGACCCCGCACCCTCCTCCCGTCCCAGACTCGGCCGCCTGGGGGGGTTGGTATTGCCGGTGACAGCGGTGACAGCCATCCCCTGGGGCCCGCCGTCAGCCACCCCGGCTGCCCCCTTTCCCCCCTGACCGCCCAGCGTCCGCTGATTCCTTCCTTCCCTCGCACTGACCGGGCTCCAGCCTCACCAGTCCCCGCACAGGCTCTCATGCCTCAGTGCCTGAGCCCAGGCGTCCAACCCAGAGGGGACACTCGGCCTGTGCGCCGCCGGCTCGGCATGGGCTGGTGCCTCGGAGCAGATGACACCAAGTGACCGGGCGTAAGGGCCGCACAGCCAGGCTGGAGCTCAGGCAGCCGGACAGCTCTTGGGAGGAGCAACCTCCTTTGCTGGGGGGGGGGGTCCCCAGTCCAGTGCCCTCACTAGAAAACCTCAGAACCACTGAACCTCAGAGCTGGAGGCGCCTCAGCTGCCGCCGGCCCAGCCTGCCCTTGATGGGAGGCGAGGCAGAGACCTGGGGCAGAAAGGACCCGCCAGGCACCAAGGCAGCTGGGCCACCTGCTCCAGGACGCAGGCCGCCCCCGGCCCGGTCCCTCAAGACCCTGCCCTGCCTCCCCTGCCCTGCCCCGTGAACTCCGTGATTTAGACCGCGCTGGACATCAACTCCGAACGTCTCTCACAAATGTTCCACCCAATGACGCCCACACGAAGGGGACCAAAAAGGACAGGGCAGCAGCTGTCGGCCGCCGGACCCCACGCTTCCCCCTGGACTTGGGGAGCTCTGAAAGCGGGCCCTGCTCCCCGGCGCACACGCACACGTGTGTACATGCCCACACACATGTGCGCACACAGCCCTGCCACACGCGTACACATGCCTACACGGGCAGGCACCCCGTGTACACAGGAGCACGCGCGCGCACCCACGCGGAAGCCCTGGAAGCCCCGGCCGCGGCACCACCTCGTGGCTCCAGGGCAGGGACCCGACCCGCAGGGCCCACTCCTCATGGAGGAGCTGCGTGGCCAAGAGAGGAAGGGGGACTCGGTCAGGGTGTCCCCGCGAGCTGGCGGCCAGGCTGGGCAGGGCTCCCCTCAGGCCTGGGACAAGGACGAGCTGGGCCGGGGAAGCCAGGCTGGTTCATGCAGGCGCAGGGGCGCAGGGGTGCAGGGCGGCCCCTCCCCGGCCCCGCGTCCCCCCTCCCGGCGGCCCCCGGCCTGTCCTCACCGTAGTAGGGCCCAAACCCGCACACCTCTCTTCCCTCCCTGTGCCGTGGCCCAGCCCCCGAGCTTGTGCGGTGGGTGCGCTGTGGCCCTCCAGGTGCAG
Source organism: Physeter macrocephalus (assembly GCF_002837175.3). NCBI lineage: Eukaryota > Metazoa > Chordata > Mammalia > Artiodactyla > Physeteridae > Physeter > Physeter macrocephalus. The sequence continues at coordinate 181,596,813 of NC_041224.1, forward strand.
GGGCGCTGCTCCTTCTGGCAGGGTGAGGTCTCCAGCCCCTACCTCACCTCCTTCCCGGGGCTCAGGACGTGCCTAGTCCTGGGTGCGGGGGCCTGACTCTGGACCTGCAGCCCTCCCCCCCGCCCCACCCAGCCACCTGTCCCTAGCCCCGTCCTGGGCCACTCCCAAAGGCAGGTGGAGAAGACTCCGCTCCCAGCTCCCCTGGGGCACCTCTTCACCCCAGCCCCCTTCCTCCCCCACCCACCCCGGCCCTCCAGCCTGAGAGGCACCTTAGGGTCGCCCCTTGGCTCCCCACCCTTCCTGGGGCGCCCGTGGCCCACCCTGCGCCGTCCACGCAGCCCCGAGGCCCACTAGCCCCCATGCCCTCCCAGAGCACCCCGGGCCTTCTCTGCAAGGGCTGCCAAAGACACAGTAAGTGTCCCCTGGGCGAGGCACTGGGCGGGCGCCGAGAGCACGCCCCTCGGAGCTGGGCGGCCCGGCCTGCCTTTGCACTCACTTTGGAAACTGTCAGTTCAGCAGTCTGGCTAACTACCTGCTCGGCGGTGGCCTTAAAACTGTCCACGCTCATAAATCACCCCGGGATTTAAATAAGCGCCAGCGGCAGGTAATTTGTCAGAACTCTCCACACTCGCGCGCAGCGAGCGTGGTCGCGCGGGATCGTGGGTGGAGAGCGAGAAAGTGAGTTGAGGCAGGTCCGGGGGCGCGGCGGCCCGCCACCCGGGAGAGCAGAGCGCGCGGAGGGAGGTGAGCTGCCGGAGGCTGGCCGGCGGTCAGGACCTCCCCGCTCCACTGAGGCCCACCGCACGGCCCAGACACCCCCGGCTTGCAGCCTACCAGCATGGGGCCCCTCCTATGGGGTCTGGACGGATGGTTTCCTCCCTCTGGGTCTGCTTGCCCACCGCGAGGTGGCTTTCCCCAAGGGGATCACGTGCTGATGGCGGGATCAGGCCCCGAGCACAGAAGGGGCCCCAAAGGAGCTGCGTCCGGGCATCTCCCTGTGCCACGGCCTGGAGGAGCAAGAGAGAATTAAACGCCCCCTGGGGACGTTTTCCCAGACTGCCCGCCCCCCCCCAGCAGGGGAAACAGGAGACCCTCCACGCCTGCCCCACCACTGCAACCCTCACCCACTCGCTCAGCGCAGACTCCCAGAGCCCTGCTGTCCCCCCCCGGCCCCACAGCCTATTCTCATAGGGGTCCCCCGGGCCACTCACCGCCTTCCTATGCTTCCTGTTCAGGCAGGGGAAACAGGAGAACCTGACGCTTCCCACCCAATGCCAACGCTCTAGGGAGGGCTGGACAGGGTCCCGGGGCAGTTGGCGACCCCATGACCCGGCACCCACCCACCGTGCTGCCCAGGGTGTGACGGTGAGGAGGGAGCCCAGACCCTCTCCCAGGACGCAGTCTGGCTCCCCACACGGCAAAGAAAGACGTGCGTGGATGGGATCCCTGGGAGCCAATGGCCAGGCCCCCACAGGCTGGGAGCCCCCTGCCCCGGCCGGTGGGGCCCCCGCGTGCACCCCGTTCCCTCCGGCACGGCCGGGTCAGTCTATTCAGATGTGAGCAGAGGTCTCCCGGGGTCCACCGAGCGGGGCCAGCCGAGGAGCACGGCGGTCCTGAGAAGGGCGTGCCCCCCAGCCAGGCCGCGACTCCCCAGGGCGTCTCAGGCCCCGGGCACACTGTCGGGGCCTGTGAGCGCGGGGTGTCCTCACCCAGCTGGAAAGTGCACCCCTGGCGGGTCCTGCCTTTGGGAAATGCACTGCCCTCATTGGTCCCCCAGATATCTAGTCGGCTGGGCCTTAGGGTGGCGTGGAAGGGCCCTCCTCCGGGTGGGGCCCAGTCCTGCTAACCCCCGCCCCACCCCCATGGCCAGCTGGGACGCGCCCGGCCTCCTGGTCCGTCCTCCACCGCCACCTGGTGGCCGGTCGGCCCACGCCCGCGGCCACCCGCCAGCCTGCCCCTCCTCCGCCTCACCTGCCGGCGGCCAGCTGTCCTGGCCCGGACTCCGCGGCACAGCCCGGTGTCCAGGCAGCTCCAGCCCCAGTCCTGGCTGGGGAGGGACGCCCTTGGTCTGGAAAAGGAGTTCTGCTCCTCAGAAGGAGCTCTGTCTCCCGAGGGAAAGACAATAAAAAGAACATAAATGCATGAAATTAGAGCTGCCCCAGGCGGAGAGGGGCCCCGACCTGATTGCTAATCAAATTCTCGTTCCTGAGGATCTTCAAAATCCTTCCTGCGCGGTGTTATTGTCTCGAAAGAGCTGTTATTGCTCGTGTAAAAGAAACTTATAAAAGATTCTAATCAGCGTGGGTCTTAAACCTCGGCGTCTGGCGCCCGGCGAGGCGCCGCCGGGAGGGCCGTTTACGAGCCGTTTCACACCCGGCGGCTGGGGCCCCTCCGCCTCATTGCTTTTGTTGCCCATCAGAGTGATAAAGACGGTGTTTTGCGACCCCAAAGTTATTTATTAGCACCCGGTATTTTCCACACAATCCCTGGGGCAGCGAGGGCGAGAGCGCCTGGGAGGTCGGGGACCGTGCCGTCGGCGTGCCCGACGGTGTCCAGGCCCAAGCGGCCCCCGCTCCACCGTCCCCTTCAGCCTTGCCTGGATAACTCGCAGCTGCGCCTGCCCGGCCAGCACACGGCAAAGCCGGGCAGGCGCTTTAGCAGGACCGGGCGTCTGAGGCCCCCAGCGGCTGGTTGCCAGGTCCTGCCGCAGGCCCCGCCCTGAGAGCCGGTGCGAGCACCGTGCACCCAGGACACCGCGCGAGTCCTCAGGCCACGGCCACGGGGAGTGTGCGGAGCTCGAGACCTGGACCCAGCTCGTCACTCGGCGGGACCTACGGCTCACCCCCGTCCGGGGCACTGGAGTGCTCAGGCTCTCTGGGTTGCAGTCCAGCTCGAAAGCTCGCCTGAGTGTGACCTGGGTGTCTGCTTGTCCCTGGAGCCCCAGGCCCCCCAGCTGAAGCTGCAACTGCCAGGCTGGGGGCAGTCCCTGGGCTTGGGAGAGGCACCCACAGTCACCGGAGCTTCCTAGTCACGTCCAAGGGGGTCCCTCTCCCCATGGCTGTGGGCTCCCCTGGTGGGGGCCGCCGAGCCACCTCTCGCCCCACGGGTCCGCGGAAGCCTGTCCCCGGGAGGTGCCGCTCAGCCTGGGGAGAGACGGAAGGGTCTGTCCCCACGCAATGCAGGGCGCGGGGGACCTGGCCCCTGTGTGCCCCTCCTGGCCGGAGGCCTGGGAAACGCTGGCCACGTCTACCTCTGAGGGGGACGCTTGCCCTTCCGCCCCTTCCCTACTCAGGCTGCAGGCTCTGCCCGGTGCCCACACGGACGTCCTTCACCAGCTTCTCCAGAGGGTGGGAGGCCAGCCCCGAGGACAGGGACAAGCAGGAAGGCCCAGCAGGGCGCCCCTCGGGGTCCACCGCAGCTATAGCAGAAGCACCACCCTCTCCTTCCCCAGGGGAGGCAAAGATGCTCTTTGCTGCCCGTCCTACAGGTGAGAGGGGAGGCCAGGCAGGTGGGGCACCCAGGCACACAGCCCAGCCCACATTGGGCCCCGCTGGCTGGCCCACAGCACAGAATCTGCAGCCCTCCCTCCCTGCGCCCCGGCCCGGGGCCACCCACCCTCACGGGGATCCGTGTGACAGGGACGGTGGGGCTTGGGCCAGGCATCGTGGCAGGTGTGGGAGGGGTGTGAAAGCAGGTGCGCCCAGGTGAGCACTGCCTGGGAGGCCTCGGGCCCCAGGGGTTCCCGGTGGAGAGAACAGCCGCATTCTCTCCCTCTGAGTCGCCGGTGAACCCCTGGGCTCGGCAGAAGGAGAGCCGTCCAAACGGCCATCTCTCGGAACCCACCCGTCCACCTAGGATCCGAAAGAGGCCGACCTGCCCCTCTGTTCAGGACGGGCTGGAGGTGGGTTTCGGGGAGGGGCCGGGCTTCCAAGTCAGAGGGGCAGAGGATGACCCGGGGTGACCCTAAGCCCACCCTTCTTATTGAGGGGCCCGTCTCGGCTTCTTCTGTGCCCGTTGGAAAGTCTGCGGCCGGGCTGCGTGGGGGCCCAGGGCTGCGGGAGGCCAGTGATTTTTCACAGGGAGAAGCAGTGAATTAAGTGCGCTGTGAGGCCTCCCCCTCCTCCGTTGCCTTTTCTTTAGCTCCAACTGCAGGCAGACGGGCTCCCGCACAAAGTCATTTATCCACGCAGCCCTTCAGCAGCCCACACGCGCCGCCCACCCTCCTCGGAGCCAGGGCCGCGGGGCCGGGGTGTACAGCAATGGGCCGAGGGCCTTGCCCGCTGGAGCGCCTGCCCAGCAAGACTCGTCGAGATGCAAGCTCCAGAGAGGGGCCTGCAGGGACACAGGGGACGTGGCAGGGCCAGACCCCCCGGGGGGCCCACCGAGGCAACTTGTGGCGGGAGCTGGGGGGTGGGGGCCTGGGCCGGGAGGAGGCGCGAAAGGCCCCGGGGTGGGCTCGGTGGTGAGCAGCCAGGGCACCCGGGCCTAGGGTACGCGGGCGGGGGGGCCCCCTGCCGCGGGCTGCAGGGCAGGGAGGGGCCTCTGGGCCTGAGGAGGGAACAGGGCGGTAGGTCAGGGGAGGCCAGCGCCCCCAACTCCGGGGAGGGGCACACAGAGCTCACTCCACCGCCCTGGCTCTGTTTCCCGCACTCTCCCCAAGATGCCTGGAGTCCAGATATTTCCACTTTTAAAACCCCCCCGGGATGGCGGGGGTGCAGGATGCGGGGCTGAGGAGCTCCCCCAGGGAGGCAGGCGAGAGGGCTTGCTGACGCGAGGCGAGGAGGCCGTCACACCGGCTCCTAATTCCTCGCGCCCTCCCGGGACACGGCCCAGATTAAAGCCGGGGCCCGCGCGGCTGGTCTCCCTCAGAGCCGCAATGGAAGCATAACTCAGCGGGCAGAGTGCAGATTTCCCCCAGCTGAACGCCGAGAAGCACCCGTGCTGACACCCTAGACCACCCGCCCCGGCCCCCGCTTGGACCCCAGCCCCTAACATGCACTTGGGTCCTGTGGGTGGGAGGCCCTGCCTCCCTGTGTCCCCGGGGCCTTGGCCCAACTGGGCGTGATGTCCTCGTCTGCAGGAGGAGGGGCCGGCCAGAGTCAGGGCTCACCAAGCTTCACACGCCAGGTATGGACGGGACCTGGTGACCCTGCACCCCAGGGCCATGGCAGGTGGCTCTGGGGGAGGGGGCCCTGCAGCCACCCAGGTCCCCCCATCGGCAGCCCTAGGGGTCAGCGGCTCAGCCAGCTGCCTTGGCCAGAGTGTTCCAGTCCACTGTCTCATCCGGCACCACCAGCAGCACCACGTACGTTCCGGCAGTGCAGACTCGGGGCTGCCCAGACCTCCGGAATCAGAGCCCCGCTCTCCCGAGATTCCCAGCCAGATGGCCGGGCTGCGTGAGGCCACAGGAGGCCTCCTTGCCTTCAGTCTGGGCGTCCCCGGCTAATGGAGTGGGGTACGCTGCTTCTTGGAAGCGGGGAGCTGGGCCACTGCTGGGGGAGGGACTGAGGCACAGCCTCCGCGGGCCACTCGGGCGGTCACGGGCCGGGGTCCCGCGACGGGAGAAAGAGGGCCCTTCCGCTGCCTCTCCCAGGTCCCCTCCCAGCCCGGAGTCCCTCCTGCCCTTCCTGCCCAGCTGCTCCCGCCCGTGGGGCCTCCCACCACAGGCTCCCTCTGTCCTAAGGCTTGTCCGAGCTCCCGCCCCCCCAGCACCGGCCTCCCCACTTGCGGCCTCTTCCGACTTCAGAAACTCAGTCCCAACTCCTGCCGTCGCCTCCCTGGACCCCTGACCCGCCCTCCTGCCACCCCCTGGGCCCACTTGGGCAGGGGGGTCCCTCTTGTCTCCCAGCCCACACCTCAGCTACCTGGACCCTGCTCGCCCGGGGCCTGGCACGGGGTCAGCCGGGGCACAGATGTGCCGAGTGGACGAGCAGACAGCCGCGCCGCCGGCCCCCGCGCACCCTCCAGCCCTCGGCCCCTCCAACACGTCCAGCAGGAAGGTGCCTGCGGGCCTGAGGGGCGTCCCGCGCCCACGCCAGCCACCCCTACCCGCTGGGGGTGGGGCTGGGAGGCCCCTGAAACAGCGCGGCTTCGCGAACACTATTCTACAGGGGAGGCGGCACGTGAGCTCTAAATAAGCCCCAGAAAGGAGAATAAGACTGCTTTACTGCGGAATCAATTCACCTCTGATTTTAATGTTCTGAAAAGGTATTTTATCGTCATGACTCCATCAGACGGTGTGTAATAAGCTCCCCCGCCCCGACGTTGCAGCCTGGCTCGTCCGCTGCGCGGGCAGGGCCCCCAGAGTTTACAGCCAACCCTGCGCGGCCAGAGCACTCGGGTCCCCTTTAGCGAGATTTTATGGAATATTCCACCGTCCGGGTAATAGAAAGTCTAGCACTTAATTAACCTCCCTCGGCTCCTCGGTCTGCCGCAGGGCGGGCGCGTGTCTGAGGCTCAGATGGCGCGCAGGTGAGCCACGCGTGCCCCCTAGTACAGAGCACGAACCCCGCGGGGCCCGGGAGGCAGAGCTCAGGGCTCAGCTGGGCTCCCTGTCTCCTTCCAGCCAAGTATCGGTGGCCATGTCCCCAGGCCAGCTACCTGGCCTCCTGCCCCCGGGGGACCGAGGGCCCCTCCCTCCCAGAGGTCTTGTTCCAGCCGCGCCTGAGCCCGTGTCACGTGTGTGTGTGCGTGTGTGCGTGCGTGCGTGTGGGTGTGCGTGTGCCGTGCACGTGTGCGTGCCTGTGTATGTGTGTGCGTGTGCACGTGCATGTGCGCATGTGCTCTGCATGTGTACGTGTGTGAACATGATCCCCAAGGGGGAGCCAGCAAGCACGGGAATGACCACCACCCAGTGGGCGCCAAGGGACAGCAGGGGACAGCCCTGCTGAGTAGGGCACTTCCTGCCACCGTTTTCCAGACCCATAACGGCCAGCTGGCCCTGTTCTAGGCATCGGGGGAGGTGCGGGAACACAGAAGAGTGACTACGGGGGCCTCTCACAGGGCAGGGCCACGGGAGGAGCGCAGATGTGCTGACAATGGGCCCAGGACAGAGGGAGGGTGACATCTGGGGGACAGGGAGGCCACAGGGCCGTGGAGATAAAGCCGAGTCTTAACAGAACAGGCCCAGAGGCCACCATGTGTCTGTCCCACAGAGGTAGACACAGGGCCCACCTCTGCTCCATCCTGCGTGGTCCCCAAGCACGTGCTGGGTCCCCTCAGACACCTGTGGTCGGAGGGACGTGTGTGTGTGCGTGTGTGCGTGCGTTCGTGTGGGTGTGCGTGTGCCGTGCACGTGTGCATGTGCTCTGCATGTGTACGTGTGTGAACATGATCCCCAAGGGGGAGCCAGCAAGCACGGGAATGACCACCACCCAGTGGGCGCCAAGGGACAGCAGGGGACAGCCCTGCTGAGTAGGGCACTTCCTGCCACCGTTTTCCAGACCCATAACGGCCAGCTGGCCCTGTTCTAGGCATCGGGGGAGGTGCGGGAACACAGAAGAGTGACTACGGGGGCCTCTCACAGGGCAGGGCCACGGGAGGAGCGCAGATGTGCTGACAATGGGCCCAGGACAGAGGGAGGGTGACATCTGGGGGACAGGGAGGCCACAGGGCCGTGGAGATAAAGCCGAGTCTTAACAGAACAGGCCCAGAGGCCACCATGTGTCTGTCCCACAGAGGTAGACACAGGGCCCACCTCTGCTCCATCCTGCGTGGTCCCCAAGCACGTGCTGGGTCCCCTCAGACACCTGTGGTCGGAGGGCAGCTGAGCCAGGGGCAGCGGGAGTAGCAGGGCCAGGCCTGTGTGAGGGGAGTGGTGGGCCCTACGAGGGAGGGCTACGGAGGGTACGGGGGTGGTGAGGCGGGAGGGCCGCGTGTGAGCCGGGTAGGGAGAGCACAAGCCCTCTGAGAGCCCAGGTGTGACCTTTGACTACCCAAATCTCTCATGTCCTCCATGTCCAGGAGGAAGGGCAGGGCCGGCACTGGGCCCTGTGGCACCTCTGCCCCTCCTCCAGTAAATATAAGTTGGCTCCTTGTTGCATGCACAACCTGAACAACTGTGCATGGCCGCTGTCCAGGGATCCCAGAAACAAACTTGTTTGTAAATCGGAGACCAAAGCCTGTCTGCCCTGTGTGGGACTAGGCAAGGCTCCTGCGGCTCAGACACACCCTTTCTGCTTCACCTGGCTGTACACACACACGTGCACACACGCCCACCCACACTCCTGCCAGACACAGGCACACACTCACACATCTCCTCCCCGGCGAGGTGACATTGCACGTGGGGTGGAGGCAGCTGCGCAGGAGTCAGGCCGAAAGAACAACAGGGGCCGAAGGGCAGGAGGAGAAGAAACAACCTCAGGGGACACCCTAGGTGCTGTGGGCACGAACACGTATGTGCCGGGGTTGAGCACGGCTGTGGCGTGCTCACGCAGGACTCACCTGGGAGGCTGGAAACTTCCCTGTGCTCTGGGCTGAGTCGGTCAACGCTGCAGCACGAGGAGGCTCCCGGGAGGCGGCGGCGGACACCCTAGGCCACCCCGCTTTTGTTCCGGGGCCCAGAGGGTGGACAGCTATTCTGCAGTGTGAGGGTGCACCCCTCCCCGGTTCAGTCGCCACGGCCTGGACCTTCCTGAAGCGATGCTTGTGCTACCCGAGCATGTGTGGACACTCGCAGCCGAGCCAGGGGGCGCTCAGTAACCCGACGACACCGTGATGCCGGGCACGTGGCTGCACTCAACCTCTGGCGCCCCACTTTGGAGTCAGGAAACTCCGCAGCCGTGGGGAGCTCGGGTGATGGGAGACCCAGCGAGTGGGCCACCGCGGGGGTGTCGCCAAAGGAGCCAGGATGCTCTGTCCCCGGGAGGCCATGTCCTCCGCTCTGGAGACCCCACCACGGTCAGTGGCCTGTAGGGCCACGCCCTGCGGTCCTGTAACCCTCTAGACCAGCCTCGAGACCGAAGAAAGAGCCCAGAGTCAGGACAGAGACCCCAGTGACTTTTGGGGCAGGGAAACTTACACGTCAGAGGCAAAGGTCCTGGAGCGACACCCCAGTGGGTACAGCGGACGGCAGGTAGGACAGGCAGCAGTCTTCGCTCATGGGGCGGGGGGAGGAGGCTATCCGTATGGGGGGCACAGTGTCAGAAGGGCTCCTGGGCTGCTGGACCACTCCCCGCACAGCTCTGTGGGTCAGGACCGTCATTTCCATCAACAGGCGCCTCTGGCCACCTCTCCCCACACAGGGGCCACCGGGGCAGTGCTCGCAGCCCTGGCCACTGGAAGGTTCCCCAGCCCTGTCATTTACCCCTCCCTCACCACATCAGCCGTTAGTTTTCGCAACACACTTTTTTTTAAAAAAACGGTGACTTTTCTTTCTTTCTTTCTTTCTTTCTTTCTTTCTTTATTATTTTTGGCCGCGTTTGGTCTTCGTTGCTGCGCGCGGGCTTTCTCTAGTTGCAGCGAGCGGGGGTTACTCTTTTTTGGGGTGCGCGGGCTTCTCAGTGCGGTGGCTTCTCTTGTTGCGGAGCATGGGCTCTAGGCGCACGGGTTTCAGTAGTTGTGGCACGTGGGCTCTGGAGCGCAGGCTCAGTAGTTGTGGCACACGAGCTCAGTAGTTATGGCGCACGGGCTTCAGTAGTTGTGTCACACGGGCTCAGTAGTTGTGGCTCGTGGGCTCTAGAGCACAGGCTCAGTAGTTGTGGTGCACAGGCTTCGTTGCTCTGTGCATGTGGGATCTTCCCGGACCAGGGATCGAACCCATGTCCCCTGCATTAGCAGACGGATTCTCAACCCCTGCGCCACCAGGGAAGTCCCTTTGCATCACACTGGCAAACGCAGTCAGCTCCTGGGACCAGGGCTGGAGTTTTCCTCCATCGTTAGCGAATCAAAGAGAAGGCCCCCGCTTCCGGAGGCCCCCGGTGTGAGTTGAAAGCATGATGTTGGTGTGGACCGTCTTGCCCACCAGGTCTGGTCAGCACGGCACCTTGGGCACGGTGGAGCCACGTGAATTTCTGCAGACTGGGGAGGGGGAGGGAGTCCCAGCGGACTGGATCGACACAGGAGAGCCAGAGGTGGACGAAGCCCGGACGCAAGGCTGCACGTACTGCTGTCCTGCGCAGGGAAAGGCCAGCAAGCCTGGCTCCTCTTCACGGATGGGGAACGAGGACGAGGTATCCAGACCAGCTGGTGCAGCCCCTCCAGAGGTGGGTGACCTGCGCTGTTCCAGGGACCGCCTCAGGCAGAGCAGCTTCCGCTTGGGTTGACACAGGGTCGGGTCTGGGGTGACCCACCATTTCCTACCATCGTCTACTTGGCTTTTGCTGGGGCCACACGGGTGAGCTGAGGGGGACGTGGTGGGACCCCCAACCGTGTATCCCTGGGGTCTTCGGGGAGGGTTTCGATTTCCGTCAAGCACTCAGGATGCGTTGAATGACTCTCTTGGGCAGGGTGGGTGGTGTCATAAGCTTCCATTTGTTTCTTTGGTTGGTTGGTTGGTTGGTTAGTTGGGTTTGGTTTTTGTTATCATCATGGCTCCTACCCCACAGGTCAGGGGAGCAATGAGAGGGCCTCTGCAGCTGCTGAGGGCACACAGCCCAAGCGTGAGCAGGGGCCGGGGCAAAGGCAGCAAGCCTGGTCTGCAGATCACTGGACCCACTCTGAGGTGGGCTCGAGCTGGTCCATTCGTCTCCTGGCCTCCATAAGCTCTCACTCGAATCTTGACGGTGCCTGGGTCCCCTGATATCGATGCCAGCCCAGACCCTTTGTCCATCAGCCCTCTAAAGGTCTGGCTATGTCTCCTTCCAGCACATGGTTTCTCTAGAGACCTAGAGATGGTCTCTTCCTGCCGTTTCGGGCCAGCCAACTTGGGGAGGCTTCTCTCTGCATGAGGCAGAGGGTCCGAAGGATAAGCATTCCCCACCCTGAGCCTGAAGGCCTCAGGCAGAGCCCAGGGCGGACAACACCCCATGACAAGCATCCCTGGGCCATGCCGACCTGCGGGCATCCAGGTCCCGGGCTGCTGAGCCGCCGCTGGCTCTGCCCCAACGTGGACCAGCACCGCGTGCCCGCCTGCTATTTTCAGGGTGTGGCGCTCAGATCCCTCCAGAGCCTGCAGCAGCCCCAGGGTGAGGATTCCGACAGGAGAGGCGTCAGCGGCTCTCAGCTGGGCAGGCGCTGGCCCAAAGTCATGTAGTCAGGGAAGGGGGAGCTGGGGGGCCCTGCCTTCTGCCTCCAGTGCCAAGCGCTTTCTAACGTTCTGTGCCCACGGGTCTAGGTGGCCACGTGGCCCAGGTGCCAGGACAGCCCCAGTGGCCCTGGTTCAAACCCCGACTCTGTGAGCTGCCCCCTCGGGGCCTCGTGTGGGCACTTCCCCCCAAAATCTGTGTTCTGGTCGGGCCAACAGGAGGGCCCATCCATGGGGCTCCAACCATGGGGCGCTCTGAGAGGCTCTGAGCCAATGCGAGGGTCTGGCACACATCCTGGCCCAACGAACACACCTCCCTTTTGTGGACAGAGCATGCGCCCACACGTGTGTGTGTGTGTGTGTGTGCGCGCGCGCGTGCACGTGGATACACAGTCCCGGAGTGTGAACCTGGGGTGTGTGTGATGGGTATGGACACTCAGCCCTGAGGCCGGCCAGAGGCAGGTCCCCGAGACCAGGAATGGGAGTGACACCCACACAACGGGAGACTGGCCACCACGGACGGCTCCGACCAGGGAGCCCAAGCCGGGGTCACCGGATCGCCCCATTAAAGGCCAAGCAGACCCCCTCAGCAGGTCAGGCCAGCAGGCTGAGCTACCGCCATTCCCGCAACCCTCACCGCCGCTCCAGCCACCCAGGCCCTGCTGGAAAAACAGCTGTGACGGACAGCTTCCCGCGGCCCCTGTCTCGGTTATGGCTTAGGTACGGCCCCCCAGGCAGCTGGCTCTCGGGAGGGACCGGCTTTACAAATAAAATTTATCATTGTAATCATGGCTCCTGTAGAGAGCTGAGGACTTTTACGGCTTCCTGGAGGTCATGAATAATTTAGGAGAAGGGAAAAGGGGCCGCTTCTCTTAGTGCACTGCGGGGCCCAGCGGTTCCCGTTACCGCGACTGCAGAAGACCAGGGGGCCCACGTCCGGGGCTTCCGACAGGAGCGGCCCAGCCACACGGTGACCCAGGGCCCCGCCCGGCTCTGCGGGGACGCTGCCCAGGCCCCCCCGTCTTGTGAAGTGGGGCCTCGGCTGGGTGGCAGGGTGAGCAGACACGGCCCTGACTGCCAGAGGGCCCGTGCTTCAGGCTGAGAAAGACAAGCTGTGGGCTCCCCAGTTAAGGGCATTGACGCTGCACACCCAGGCCTGTGACCTCAGCAGCGGGACCCTCAAGCTGCCTCCCAAACAGAGAGAAGCGTCTCTCCTGGCGCACGCAAGGCCGGACCCCAACCCGCTCAACAGTCGAGCTCTCCCTCCCTCTCTGCACGTCCCCACGGCACCCATGATCCTGGGGTTGTGTGGAGCCCTTGAGAGGCCCCGAAGGCAGGAATCATCTTCTCTTGCCTCCAGTGATGGAGGGCTCACTACCTCACTGCTGGTGGAAATTCTCCCCAGCTCTTCCTTCCCCCAAGAAGGGCGGCCTGCACCTGTGGACCCCACCCCAGTCTCCCGTCCTGGATCCACCCAGACGGTACATCGGCCCCTCCGACCCAAAGTCTGCACTCTCCTTCCCCCCCTTCCCCTCCCTCCCTCTCTCCTGAGTCCCCCACCCTCAAGCCCACCAAGTCCACCTGTGACCTCCTCACAGCCAGGCCCAGTGGTGAATTTCCTCTCCTCGGCCCTCCTGGCCTGGCGGTGGCCCTGAGAGCACCCCCTTCCTCCCCGCCCCCCGCCACCCTGGGCTGTACGGCCCCACGGGCCCCCTGCCCCACCTCCCTGCCTGGCTTCTCCCCACCACGCCAGCCTGACCTCATCACGCTGCAGGGTCCAGGGCTCATGCTTGGACCTCACGATGCGCCTCTGTCCCTGGGTCACTCCTTCAGGCCCAAGGCTTTCTATGTCGTCTCTAAGACGGCTGGTTCATTTCCCACAGCTGCCATAACAAAGAGCCATAACCCCTATCACTTAAGCAACAGAAAACAACAGAAACTTATTCTCTGGGCGTCCTGAGGGATCCTAACTCAGGGCGCCGGCAGGACCGCGCTGCCTCCAGGGGCTCAAGGGGAGTGTCCCTCCAGCCTCTCCCAGCCTCTGATGGCTGCCAGCGTTCTGTGCCTTGTGGCCCCGTCCCTCCAAGCTCTGCGTCTGTGGTCACACCACTGCTTCCTCTTCTGTGTCAGATCTCCCCCTTACGGGAACACGTGTGATGGCACCAAGTAAATTAACATCCACAGGTTCCAGAAATGTGGTGTGGACGTGTCTTGGGGAGCCATTTTTTAAGCTAGCAAGAGGGTGACCCCAAATTCACGCCTCCCGTCTGGAGCCACCTGGAACCAGACACGTACATCCAACTCCCCCCGCCCCGACTCGGAAGCCCCCCACGCATCCCAGATTAACTGGCTCTCATATTTAATGCCCATGGTACCCCCAAAACCTTCACCCTTCCATCTGTGGTGGGCAGGATAATGCCCCCAAAAGATGTCCACGACGAACCCCCTGAATCTGTGACTGTGTCATAGGTCGCGTGGCCAAGGGGAATAAGGTTGCAGAGAGAATTAAAGTTGCATGACTTTAAAATGGGGAGATGATCCTGGACTGAGGGGGTGGGACAATGTAGTCACAGGGTCCTCATTGGTTGAAGGTCGGGAGGAGGAGGTTGGAGTGATGTGAGGTGAGGTGACTGGACCAGACAGCGATGGCTCTGAAGCCCGCGAAGCAGGAACCACGGGCTGGGGAACGTGGGGCCTCCAGAGGCAGGAGAAGCCGAGGAAACGATGGTCCCCGGAGCCTCCAGACGGGCCAGCCCTGCCCACACCCTGCGCTAGCGCTTTTCCCGCTTCTGGCCTCCAGCACTGCCGAGAGTACATTTGGATTGTGTAAAGTCACTGTTTGCGGTCATTTGTGACAGCGGCCACTGGCGACACCTACACCGTCTTCCCCAGGCCAGCGGCCCTGTAGCGCCCTTGACCCTCACGCACGCACACCTGAGCCCTCAGGGCGCCCCACACCCACCCCTCCCGCCCTCCCCCGCCCCCCCGGTCCTTCCCCAGGGGAAGGCAACCAAAGGGCCCAGTTAAACCCCTGAGGTCACATCCATCCTCTGCCCCATCGCGTGGGTGCCAAGGCCCACGCGGCGGCCCTGCGGGAGCCTCCCCGCCGGGGGACCCTCCACCAAGCACCCCCCCAGTGTCTTCCGGAAGGCGTGGAGCAGCTGACCGTCCACTGCTGAGAGGACTGGCAGGAAGACGCGGCCCGCGCAGCCCGAGGGGCCCAGGGCCGGCCCTGATGGCCAAGGACGTGGTCTGGGCACCCGGTCCCAGCAGCTCACACCGTCCCTGAAGTTCTGTTGCAGGCGCGGGAGGGACGCCGTCTGGGCTCTCCCACCCCTGTTCCCGCCCGACCCCGCAGGGCTTGCCGCGTTCAGGCGAGACCCCAGTCCCAGGAGGGGGCCTGGTGATCGGGGCCAGTACTGGGGGGCGAGTGGGGTGAAGACAACGCGGAGGCTCTCACCGCGACACTCCCGAGTTACCCTCCCCGACCTCCGACCTCTGCACGGAGACCAGGCCTGGGACGGCTCGCCTTGTGCGTCAGCCTGGCTGGGCCACGGGTGCCCAGGGATTTGGTGGGACTTTCTTCTGGGTGTCTCTGGTTGAGAGTAACATCTGAACGCGTGGTCTGAGTCAAGCAGGTGCCCTCCCCTCGCGGGTGGGCCTCGTCCAGTCCTGGAGGCCTCAACAGAGCAGAAGTGAGTGATGCAGAATCCGCCCTCCCGGCCCGACGGCCTCCAGCTCGGACGGCGGTCTCCTGCCTTTGGACGTGGACTGGAACCACCGCTGGCTCTCCTGGTCCCCAGCTTGCTGCCAGCAGATCGTGGGACCTCTCAGCCTCCGTAACCAACCATGAGAGCCAAACCCTACAGCGACTCTCTCTATACACGTCCTGTTGGCCCGCTTCTCTGGAGATCCCCGACGAATACAGCCCTCCCCCCAGCCCTCTCTCTTCTTGGGTTTCACAGCTGCTGTTGGGACCACAGAGCCACTGGGACGTCTTCGGCCTCCTGCTGAGCAATGGCTGTGCTACTAGGACACAGGGCCCCAGGGCCTGGCACAGGGCAGGTGTGCAATGCAGACCTGTGGCGGGGTGGGGGTGGGGGCAGGAGGAGGGAGGGAGGGAGGGAGGGAGGGAGGGGGAGCGGGCACCGTGCAGCAGAGCCCTGGCCCGGTCGCGCTGGAGGTGCCCCTCCTGCCGCCCTGGAGAGGCGGGTGCTGGGCTGCTCGGGTGAACGGGGCCGCGGCTGACCAGCGTCCTGCTGCCCGGTCTGGAGCTGCTGCCTGCCTGCCTGTGGAGCCAATCTGTGGCCAGCCTGTGTCCCCGCCCCAGGCCCCTCTGCCAGGTTGCAGAGCCCGGCCAGCTGGCAGAGGCTGAGCTATAATTACCTCTCCTCTCTGGCAGAAATAGCAGCGACCCCGAGGACAGGCCACTGGCCCCAGAGCGGGAGAGGAGGTGGCCGTTTCCCAGGCCCTGAGAACACAGGCCAGGCCTGCAGAAAAGCCGAGGGGACAGTGCCCCCTCCCTGACCTCCAGACCCACACGTGTCTTCCCAGGCCGGTTCTGGAGACGTGCAGCTCTTGGAAAACCCAAGGGCCGGCATCCGAGGCAGAGTGCTGGGTCGGGGGGAGGCAGAGGGTGGGGTGATGTGGGGGCCTGGCGGGGTGCAGGCTGTAGGAGGGCGGGGTGACAACAGAGTCCAGCCCCCGACTGACCCTGCCCCAGGGTGGAGCCCGAAACAGAGAGGGGCCGGCCCTGACCCCCGCTCCTGCACCCTCATGCGTCCAGCCTTGGGGTCCCAGGAGGAAGAGGTGGAGCACAGGTCCCACGCTGCCGGTTAAGGGCACGACGGCTGAGTCCCGACACTGCCCCAGCAGGCGGGGCAGGGGGGGCAGCAGGGGCGAGGAGCCAGCATTTCCCAGGGTCTGTCCTGCGCTGGGAGCTGGGGGCTTTCAGCTCTCTACTGAGTCCTCTCGCCCGGCAGGTGCCGAGCTGCCCAGACTTGTAGATGAGCAAAGTGCAGCTCAGAGAGGGGAGGTAACTTGCCCAAAGTCACACAGCCATGAGGGCTGGTCCCGGCCCAGTCTCGGTGCCCACTCTGTCCTCCAGCCAGCTGCTGGTGTCCCGGCACCTGTGGCAGCCCTGATGGAACCAGGTCTGAAAGAGGCTGGTGCTGGCGGCTGCCGGCCCGGGGGGTGCGGGCAGATCCCTGGTGGGGTTGTACGGTTTCCACCAATCAAGGGGGCTGCCCGAGGGACGTGGAGAGAGCCCTGACCCCGTGCCTCTCTGCCGGGTGTGGAGGAGGTACAGCCGTAGGAACCCCCACCCCCGCCGTGTGCCTGGGGCGGACCGGGGCTGAGAGGGGCAGGGTGACAGAGGGTGACTGCCTCTCAGTGTCCCAGGGTCCCCTGAGGGCTGCACGTGGCCACAGTGGCCTGGACCCCACCGGTTGTGCGCGGTCTGCGCAGAAGCTGGCGAGGGGCTCCGGGGCTGGCGCTGCCCCCGCCGCCGTGTCCACGCTAGGGCCGGGCAGCAAACTCTCCTAGTAACGGGCCAGATGACAGATGACTTAGGCTCCGTGGCCGTGCTCAACTTTGCCCTCATAGGGCGAAGGCAGCCGTGGACAGAAACCAAGGTTGCACGGCTGTGTTCCAGTAAAGCCCTACTCACTTTTATTTACAAAAACTGGGGTAGGCAGGGCGGCCGACGGGTGGGGTTTCTGAGCCGTTTTCTGGAGGCGGCCTGGGTGGGGGGGTGGTCCTAGAGCCACACGAGACCCCTCCCACTGAGCCCGTGCCCCGAGGCACCTCTGTGAGCTTCCTGTCCACGGGGGCTGGCGCCTGTCCCACCGCAGGAGGTGCTGCACTGCTCAGGCTGGGGCTCCAGGGCAGACGTTTTTGTCCCCTCTTGCCGACCAGAGAGGAAGGAACGGCCGGCGCCGGCTGTCCCCGAGGATATGCCCCGTCCCGCTGGCCGCAGAGCAGTTTGCTCGGGTAATTTACTAGCTCTGGGGCAGTGTCGGGACTCAGCCGTCGTGCCCTTAACCGGAAGCCTGGGACCTGTGCTCTGCCTCTTCCTCCTGGGACCCCAAGGCTGGACGCATGAGGGTGCAGAAGTGGGGGTCAGGGCCGGCCCCTCTCTGTTTCGGGCTCCACCCTGGGGCAGGGTCAGTCGGGGGCTGGACTCTGTTGTCACCCCGCCCTCCTACAGCCTGCACCCCGCCAGGCCCCCACATCACCCCACCCTCTGCCTCCCCCCGACCCAGCACTCTGCCTCGGATGCCGGCCCTTGGGTTTTCCAAGAGCTGCACGTCTCCAGAACCGGCCTGGGAAGACACGTGTGGGTCTGGAGGTCAGGGAGGGGGCACTGTCCCCTCGGCTTTTCTGCAGGCCTGGCCTGTGTTCTCAGGGCCTGGGAAACGGCCACCTCCTCTCCCGCTCTGGGGCCAGTGGCCTGTCCTCGGGGTCGCTGCTATTTCTGCCAGAGAGGAGAGGTAATTATAGCTCAGCCTCTGCCAGCTGGCCGGGCTCTGCAACCTGGCAGAGGGGCCTGGGGCGGGGACACAGGCTGGCCACAGATTGGCTCCACAGGCAGGCAGGCAGCAGCTCCAGACCGGGCAGCAGGACGCTGGTCAGCCGCGGCCCCGTTCACCCGAGCAGCCCAGCACCCGCCTCTCCAGGGCGGCAGGAGGGGCACCTCCAGCGCGACCGGGCCAGGGCTCTGCTGCACGGTGCCCGCTGGGGGACGCCACAGGGCCCAGCTGGCACCGCCCCTCACGGACCCAGGAGGGAGCCAGGTGAGAACCACTCAGGGGCACAGGTGAGACTCACCCCCATCTGGGAATGAGGCTGCCGGAGTGGAGAGATTCCCCAGAGTGGATGCGGGCGGAGACCCTGCTGCAGGCGGGCGCGCGGGCAGTGGGCTGAGGCCGGGCGGCGCGCACTGCGGCCCTGGACGGGGGCCGGGGGGCCGCCCATCCCACCCACCCGGGCCGTGCGCTTTCAGCGCTCACTCGAGTACAGTCCAGGCAGACCTGGCAGTGGGTGACGTCAGAAGCCCCGGGCCCTCTGAACCTCATGTGTGGCGTGTACAGGGTGGGTGGCCGGCGCACTCAGCCGTGTCCCCGGCCACTGGTGCCTGAGCCCCTCCCCGGCGGCCAGGCCTAACGCGAGGGCCCCTCCGGTCCTTCACCCACGCTCCTGCCTGGGGCCATGTGCAGGCGAAGCTGGACCGTGGACGCCTCCACGCTCCGCCCCGCGAGGACCCAAGCCCTCCGAGGCTCGGGAGCCAGGGTTCTTGGGCTCCGGCATCTCGCACGGGCCGCGGCACAGGCGGCAGGTCAGGCACTGACACCAGCAAGCCTTCCGCAGAGGTCCTCGGGGGGCCCTAGCTGTGGGCCGAGCCCAGAGGGAACAGACGCGTTACCGGCTCACTTGAGCCCAGACCATGGCTTTGGGGCATCCCCAGAGACACGGCTTTTTTCTGAGCTGACTCAGTCAGAGGGAATCCATATCCTGGCCCGCCGTGCGTGTGGGGCTCAGGACGCACCATTTATTTGGCACTTGCTGTGTGCAGGTACCCCGGGAGGCTTAGCTCTCCATCTTGACAGCACTCGGGACAGCGGGCAGAAGCTGGGGGCTGGAGCTTGGGCTGATGTGGCCAGTGTCCGGGTAGGGGTCCACCTGCCCTAGCACCTGGGGCTCCCGAGGCCGAGGTCGGCTGTCCCCACGCAACCAGCAGGCACACAGCCGTCACCCGGTCCTGCCGCCACCCCAAGTCCTGAATGCGCCCTAGAAAGGTGTGGGCCTCGCATCGCAGCGTGGAAGGGGCCTCGGGGCCACGCGTGGAAGGGGCCTCGGGGCCACCGGGCCAGTTCCCACTCTCTGGATCCCCGCGCCGGGCAGGGCCAGGGGGCGCCGGGCAGGCCTAGTGAGCAAGGCCAGCCCCAAGGGGCCTCCCCGGGAGTCCTCCCCTGGCTTAATTCAGAAATGGTGTGATCTGGGAAGCTGCCAGGCTGTGAGCTCTGGGCTGGGAGCAGCCGCTAGCCAGCCAGCCCGCACTCTGTTCCCCGCCCTCCAGAGGGGAGGCCAGCATGGGGGTGTCCGCAGCCTCCCGACCCGTTTCCCAGCTGAGGAACCGCGCAGCTCGTGGCCTCAGGCCCCTTAATTCAGCCAAGCTGCTCTGGGCAGGGGGTCAAACTGCCACCGGAACGCCTGAAGGCAGGACAGCCCAGAGGACCGCTGAGGCCACTGCCCCGTGGCTGTAATGGAAACTTGTCGGCTGGCCTGTGAGCCGCTGCAGCTCCGGTTCCCACTGTGCTGGAGGCTCTAATCGCCAGCGGATTATAGGCCGTCAGGTGGGCGAGCTCACGCAGGGTTGCGACAGCTGCAGGAACCCAGGTGGGCCGAGCAGTGTGCGTGTGCGTGCGTGTGTGAGAAACGAGTGTGTGTGTTTGTATGTGACGTGTGTACATGCGGGTTGCGTGTGAGATGTGTGTATGGTGTGTGCGTATGAGTGTGTGCGGCCGTGGGGGGGTATGTGTACGTGCGTGGCATGTGTTGTGTGTGTATATGGTGCGCGTGAGCTCAGTCTCCCCGGCGAGGTCCTGGCGGCCCCCCCCGGCCTCCGCCAGCGCCAGAGCAGGTGTCCGCCGCAACAGGACAGCGGGAGGGCCCGGCCGCGGCGCTTCTGACCCAAGCCTGGGGCTCCCGAGGGCTGCCCCCTTGAGGGCCGTCTGTCCCCTGAGCCCTGGGGTCCCCCCGGGCGCACAGGCACGGGGAGGGTTCGAGGGGTGATGGAGCAGGTGTGGGTGCTGAGCCGGGTGCCAGGCGTGGGGTCAGAGCCAAGGAAGTGTCCTCCCTGTGCAGGGCCGGCACCGCGCCGGGCGTCTCAGAGGTCCCTCAATGAGGACAGAGATCTGCCAGCAGGCCGCGGGGGAGGGAGCGGGGGTCGGACCCGGGGCACTGGCAGCCTGGCCCACAGGAGGCGGAAGGCCAGTGAGCGGCCTCACAAGTGGTGGGGCAGGTGTGGGCAGGACAGGTGGCCGGGACCCAGGACTCAGCGTTGCTCGAGGCGGTGAGCCTGGTGGAGCGGGCCCAGCCCAGCCAGCAACCCCCTGGAGGCCGGGGGAGCAGGCGGGGTGGCGGGACAGGGCTGGAGAGCTGGGCTGCAGGGCCCCCTGGGGATGTTATCACTGTCTCCCAAAGGCCTCGCATCAGGTAGGGCGGGAGGGAGGGTGCTCGCCCAGACCGCACGGGCTGTCAGGGGTGGGGGTCTTGGCGTGCAGTCCTGGCCAGACCCCCTTCTCCTGGAACGCGGGCGGAAGCCTGAGGACCCCCGCTCGGCACCCTCCAGGGCCCGCAGGACCGGAGCAGGAGCTCTGGGGGAGGCCCAGGGCAGGTCCCCACCCCAGGGCACTCTGCAGGCCCAGGCCCAGAGCTATTTTCCACACTTTATCACCCATCTGTCACGAGGCAGCCTGAGAGCCAGGGCGCTCGTATTACACGCTGTCCCTGCCAGAGCCCAAGGCCTCCCGCTCCCACATGGGGCCCTGTCCTCGCCACCCAGCCCGGGGTGGAGGGCGCCCTGTCCTCGCCACCCAGCCCGGGGTGGAGGGGGCCCCGTCCTCCCCACCCAGCCCGGGGTGGAAGGCGCCCCGTCCTCGCCACCCAGCCCGGGGTGGAGGGCGCCCCGTCCTCGCCTCCCAGCCCGGGGTGGAGGGCGCCCTGCTGGCACTGGAGGAGGCCTGGGGGGCAGGCGAGAGGTGGTACCCGGAGCGGCCTTTACCTGCTGAGCCAACCAAAGCCGCTCACTCCTCCGTTTTCCTGGTGGGGAAACTGAGGCCTGGGGCGGTCCCTCCGCTTGACCAAGGCTCCTGAGACAAAAGGGCAGAACCCAGGACTCAGGCCAGTCCTGGGGGTCTGCAGAGGCCCCACTTCCTCTGCGGAGGGGGCCGGCAGGGATAACACTTTAACGGGAAGCTGGAGCCTGAGCAAGGCTGCCGGGTGGGGTGAGAACGGCGGGCTCGGGGGACCTCCTGGGAGCAGAGAAAGGCCCAGGCAAAGGCCCAGGCCGGAGAGGGCCCAGGGCTCCTGAGAGGCGCGGGAGAGGGGACATCCCACAGGAGGCTCTCACCGTGTGCGCAGGCTCCGTGCCAGGTGGTCACACCCTCTCCCTGAGTGATGACCACGGCTGATGGCCGTGAGCACAGGCGGGTCCCCAGGTCACCTCTGAGCCCTGACATGAGCTGCCTCACTCACCCCCACGGGGGAAGCTGCTACTGCTGTTTCCATTTTCAGCCCAGCAAACTGAGGCACCGGGAGGTTAAGAGACTTGCCAAGGTCACAGGAGGCACAGGATGGAGCCGAGTGAGGCTGCCAGCCCTGGAAGCACCGAGCTGCCAGGGACACACACCACACCGCATGTGCACAAACGCATACACACCACACGTGCACACAGGCACACTCACACACACTCACACACACACACTCGCACGTGTGTGCACACTCACAAACACACAAGTGCTCACACAGCTGTGCACACGCTCACACACATTGTCCCACCACCCCCCGCCTGGGGGGAGGGCCCTGGGCACAGTCGGGGCTCCACAGCTGGGCCCGCTGGCAGTGCCGCTGTCACCCCCCCCCCCCCCCCCCCCTCCCCAGGGCCCCCAGGCCACCCTTTGTGAGACCCGGTCCTTCAGATAAGGCCTCCCTCCCCGTCCCTCCTCCCCAGGCTGGCCAGCTCCCCCCACGACCCTATTTGCAATAAAAAGCCTGATGCTGAGATAGGAGAAAATTGCTCCTTTTTAAAATAACTGAATGGCCGGCCTGTTATCTCCCAGGCGGGGAAAGCCCTCCCCCAAACCAGGCCCCCTTGCAGCCCTCCCCCACCTGGCAGCTCCCCTTTGGGGAGGCCCTGAAGGAGCTCGTCTGAAGTGCCCCTTACTCAGCTCCATCTCAGCCCCTGGGGGCAGGGTCCTTGGAGGGTGGATGGAAGCCAGAACACTCCTCATAAAGCATTTGACCGCACAGGAAGGGAGCAGTAATGGCCTCCAAGGACCCAGACCAGAGACCCCTGGCCGAGCCTGGGGCTGGGGATAGGAGGGGAGATGGCTCCCGTGCCACCCCACCCCGTCTCATCGTCCAGGGGGAGGGGGGCAGAGAGGACCTGGCCACAGCCCCTGGTGTCCACGTTGCCCCACATGTACAAGGAGGCGGGGCGTGGGGGTGGGGAGCCATCACCCCACGGGACCCTCAAAGGACTGAGGCTAAATGCCTGCCGGGCTTCACCTGCACAGGCCCGGTGGGAGCAGGACAGGGGGAGGTCTCAAAAGTCAAGGACCGTTCAAAGGATGTGAAAGAAAATTCACCCCAGAAGGGCTGCGATTAGTGAGGAGAGATGGGAAACGCTGCAATCAGAGGCTCACTGACGAGAGGGGGCAGGTACCACCTTACACCTAGTACATGAGCAAATCCAAAATCCCGGGAGAGGGAGGGGGGGAGGGAGAGACAGAGAGAGTCTGGGCAGGACTGAGGGGCGGGCCCACCAGCTCCAGCCCCCACGAACCCCTGGAGAAGCCTTTCCTAGCCCCCATGAAGCCCTGACACAGCCCAGCCCTGGACCCCATCATTCACGCCTGGAGCGTCCCCCAGAAAGAGGCGAGCGGTGATGTTTATTGCAGTCTTATCTATGGCCTCAGAAAATTGCAAGTGACGATAATCACATGCAAACCTCCAGGACGTCCCCAATAAGGGAGGAGGGGGGTTGTAAATTATGGAATCAGCCCTGTGGAATATTACGCAGCCGTTAAAGCTGACAATTCGGAAGATTGGCAGCGGGGGAAGCTGCCGACGAGCTCGGTTTTGAGCAGGCAGGATTCCTCTGCACCCGGAGCACCTCAAAGGAAAGCAGCGTCTGCTTGCGGGCCAGGCTGATGGGACGAGGGGAAGCCAGCCCAGCTTCCTGGGAAGAACCTCTCCTCCCTTTACTTTATTCCTATGAGGAGTGTTCCGTGTGCAATAAATCATGTCTTTGCTTATCTTAGGACCATGTTCCAGTAAATGAAGACGGCAGCACACGCCCTGAGCCCCGACTCCCTGCCAGAGACGCGGCATCAGACCAGAAAGAATGAGGAGGTGGCTCCAGGCTCACCCACGCTCAGGGCGGGGAGGGTGCGGCAGGGCCCTGGGTGGGCGCCGGTCTGGCGGGGCGGGGGGGGCCTCAGCTGGAGGCGGGGAGGGGGAAGAGAAGAGGGAAATGTGGTCCCTGGCCTTTGCCCGAGCTGTCCTCTGCCCCAGGAGCCCCGGGAGGGAGCTCGCTGTGTTGGGGGGCTGGAGGGGGGCTGGCGGAGAGGGTTCGAGGCCCCCAGGCTGGGCACAGCATCGGACCAGGGCTGAGGCGGGGGTAGAGCCTGCAAGGGGCCTGGAGGATGGGCCAGAGCGGAGAGCCCCAGGGGCTGGGAAGGGCAGGCAGAGGCAGAGGAGGTGGGAACCACAGAGGACTGGGGAGCAGGGCAGTAGTAGGTCTGGCGCTTCTCCTGGCGGCGCAGGGAGGAGGGGGTTGGAGTGGGCGAGGGTGGAGGCAGCAGGACAGCGAGGTGACAGGACCGGGCCCAGGACAACGGAGAGCTGGCAGCAGCCGGAGAGGGAGGGAGCGTAAGGGGGTCCCCCCAAGGCGCGGCTGGGGCCCCGACTTCAGGCCCCGAGTCCTGATCCAGCCTCTGAGCCCCTTGCTGGCCAGGGCAGGCCACAGACATAGGTGTCCCAGCCGAGGCAACGGGACAGCCATGAGCTGGGCCAGACCCCGGGACCGGGTGGGTCTCCCGCCCCAGCAGGACTGCCTCAGCCCCGAAGGCCAGCAGCGGGCTCACGCAGCCGGCGGCCCCCCAGCAGGGCCATCTCGCAGACGGCCCCGGATCACAGGGGTCCGCGCAGAACAGCCTGCTCTCACCCCTCGATAGACGGGAACACTGAGGTCGGAGCGGGCTGCTGACTCCCGGCTCCACCTTGCAAATACACAGTGGGTGGGAGGGCGGCCCCTGGGCGGGCTGCGTCCCGGCTCCGCCCCGCACCCTGGGCCGGAGGCCTCCTGCTCAGATGCCTCCCCTCGTCCACAGGTAAGTGACCGAGGCCCAGCGTGTGGCGAGAGCCGTCCCACGGCGGGCTCCGGGTGCTGCTGGGCAGTCACAGCGCGCCGAGCTCAGGCAGGGCCCCCCTGGACAGAGGAGGCCACCAGGCCGAGCCCCCGGGGCGCAGGGAGGTTCCGTGTGTACAGCTCAGCCGTGAAGGCAGTCAGTCCTCGGGGGACGCCAGCCGCACCCGCCGTCACCGTTACTGACGTGGAGAAGCGATGCCGGACCCCGTCGGGAGGGGTGGGCAGAGCCCGGGCGGGAGACACAGGCCTGCGTGATCACGGACCGCACCCGTCCCCGCTAACACGGCCATCCAGTCGTGGCCAGTCCCGGTGCCTTTGCCCCAGCCCTCACCCCTTGGCAGCGGCCCTAGGGGGTCAGACGGCCAGGCTGGGGCCGGGGCAGGTCCGCAGAGGGTCTCCACGCCCCTGTGCGGTCCCTGCTGTATAAACCCAGAGGAGGCGGCAGGGACGCCGCAGCGGCTGCCTGTCTCCAGCCTCGGGGGACCCGGGCGGGAGGGGCTCACTCCTGCCTGCCTCCCCTGCTTCCCACCCCCCAGGAGGACGACAGGAAGGGCCCCCCGTCTATCCTGAGACGAAGCCCGCAGGAGCACCGCAGCCATGGGGCCGAGCCACGGAGGACCCCGAGGCGCGTGCGGTTCCGCGAGCCCCTGGAGGTGGCCGTCCACTGTAAGAGGCGAGCGGGCCAGGCGGGGTGGGAGGACATCACCCCGGATCTCACTGAGGGCTGCCCGCAGAGACCACAGTCACTGCCCTGTCCTCACAGGTGTAACCCCGATAAAAGCCAGGCCCGTGGGGTCGGTCTGGACAGAGTGATGGTCAAGGAAACGGCAACTGGCAGGAAAAATATAAGCAAAGCTGCCCAAGTCATTACTGTCTTCCTGAAGACAGGCCAGTGGGTAGGCGTTCCCAGAGCCCCCCCGCTCTTCCTTCCAACGCTCTGAAGTTTCCCACCGCTCCTCAGCTCCTCCCACCCCCGCAGCCTTCACTGCCCACCTCCCAAATTCTCCCCGCCGCCCCGCCATAGGGTCCTGGTGCTGCCCCCAGAGCCCCCTCTCCATCCCAGTCTACCTCACTCCTTCTCCAGCCCTTCCCGTGGGACCCTGCCCTTGTAGCAGCTAGCTGTGCCTCGTAACAAATCACCACAAACATAGCAGCTTCAAGCAACCCACACTGATTATCTCAGTGGTCCCGTGGGTCAGGGTTCTGGGCGCAGCAAAGCTGGTCCTCTGCCCAGGGTGGCACAAGGCAGGCATCAGGGTGTCAGCCAAGGCTGGGCCTCGCCTGAGGCTCGGGACCCTATTCCAAACTCACAGGGTTATTTGCAGAATTCGTGTCCTTGCAGCTGTTTTATAGGACCCTCTTTTATAAAGAGCTCGCCTGATTAGGTCAGGCCCACCCAAGACAATCTCCCTTTGATTGACTCAGTGCACTGTGGGCATTCCCATCACAGCTGCAGAACCCCTGCCCCTCTGCCATGCTCTGTTGGTAGAAGCAAGTCGCAAGCCCCCCACACTAAGCAGAGGGGACCACACAAGGGTGAGGACCTGGGGGGATCGTGGGAGCATCTTAGATTCTGCTTCCACAGCCCCCCAAGGGAGGTGCTCCCTGAGTCCCGCCGAGTTGCGGATAAAACTCACTCCCCCGACATGTGTCAGTGTCTCGCTTGAAGGCCCACCGTAAACGTCGGGTCCGGGCCTCCAGCCGGGGTCCTCACCCGCCCCGCCCTCCCCGGTCCAGCCCCCAACCCCCAGAGCACAGCTCAGCACCCGCCTCCGGAGCTTCCCAGCGGCCCCAGAAGCAGAGACTCTCAGGTGGGGAGTCAGGGCCCAGACAGTCCGGGGCTGGTCTGGGGTCCCCCAGTGAGCTAAGCGGAATGGACAGGTGGTGGGGGGGTCCCGCCTGCCTCTCCAAAGTGCCAGCCCCTGCTGCCCCCCAGGACCCCTGCAGTCTCCCCCTCCTAGGCTGCTGCAGGGGCTCCACGCCCCGCACTCCCGCAGGGCCCCCGGAAGGCTCCGAGAACAGTGCCGGGATCTGGAGGCTAGAATCTGAATCAGAGAGGCTGGGGCAGAGCCCTGGGTGGCGCCGGGCAGCCTGGCCGGCCGGGGGTATGAACACCCGGCCGGGTCAGGACCTGTGGGGGCCTGAGTCTCCCTCTGTAAAGCGGGGTAGCTCTAGCTGACCCAGCCCGTCTCGGGGTCCTTAGGGTGGGCGGGTGAGATGAGGGGCCCTGGGGGCTCCTGGCTGGCGGAGGCAGCGTGCCTTCTGAGCGGGGTGCCCCGCCGCTCCGCCCGAACCCACTCTCACTCTCCTCCCCAGACATCGCCTGCAGGGAGCCCTCCGCCACGGCCAGGGGTAAGTTCTGAGCCCTCGGCCCTCATCCCTCAAAGCCCCGGCCCACACACTTGCCCGGCACAGCCCCAGCTCCAGGCCACCGCCAGACCCCCGACTGCTCCAGCCGGGCTCCCCACCCCGGCAGGGCCATGGGGTCCCTGACAGTCACGGGTAGGCGGCAGCACCCCTGGGGTACCGTCTGCCCCCCTCACTCCTCCCCCAGGGAGGGTGCGAGGGCAGGGCCCACGGGACGCCCTGTTGCAAGGAGATCGCAGGCCCAGTTAGGGACGGGGAGACCCTCGCCGCAGGGGCCCACCCGACGGGCGGCACCGAGGTGCCAGCCTCCCGGTGAGCCGTGCCCGCCCACAGCAGCCTCCCCACCAGCCCTGCAGGGAGGCGGGCGCCCAGGGGTCCTCACGGGGCCGGGGCTCAGGCCCGCGGGCCGGGCTCACCAGTCCCCCTCGGCCCCAGTGCCCGGCCGGCGCAGGCCCCGCGACGGCGCCCTGATCCTGCGGCTGACAGCGTGCGTCCTGCTGGTGCTGGCTCTGGGGCTGTGCTGCAGCCGGGCCGAGCCCGTGGCACTGGCCCTGGAGGACCTCCGGGCCCGGCTCCTGGTCCTCCTCCTGCGCCTGCGGCTCGCGGCCCTGGCCTGCTGGCGCCACCTCCTGCAGCTCTGATGGCCGACGCTCACCTCCCCCGGGCCCGGGGGGCAGCACTGCAGAGGGAGAGCCCCCCGTCGGGGCTGGGGGCTTCCAGACAGCCCTGAGCCCTGGACTCAGAGGGGCTGCTGCAGGCAGGGTGACTGGGAAAGGGGGGCCCACGGCTTGAGATCAGACGTGGGGTGCGGAGGCCTCGGATGCGGCAGGCGGCCCCCCAGCTCCAAGCAGGCAGCCCCTCCTATTTCACACGTTGGGGTGCCCTGTGAGGTTTTAGGAGAACAAGGGTTCCACCACTGAAACT
This sequence comes from Physeter macrocephalus, assembly GCF_002837175.3. Classification (NCBI taxonomy): domain Eukaryota; kingdom Metazoa; phylum Chordata; class Mammalia; order Artiodactyla; family Physeteridae; genus Physeter; species Physeter macrocephalus. The sequence goes on from NC_041224.1 coordinate 181,624,439, forward strand.
CAGGGACCCACAGGTTCCAGCCCCCAGGCTACCCCTTGGGCCCCTCCCTCGCCCCAGCGGGAACTCTTTGTGACCTTGGGCCCGGCCCGGATGTGGCCGTGGGTAGCCCCTTGAGGACGCGGACACCCTCCCTACGTCTGTGGGAGTCCTAGGAGGAGGTAAAACCGGGCTTCTGCTGCTTGGGGCCTGCAGCCCAGACCCCGAAACCCCTCTGGGAGAGGCTCTGGCTGCGGGGCGGGGGCACCCCCTCCTGCCGTCACGTGCAGGGCAGCGCCCCGGAGCCCCCAGCTTGTCTGACGCCTGCACTGGGCCCAAGGCCTGGGGATCCCCTCTTGCCCCGGCTCCTCCCTAGCCGTCGGCCTGGGGGTGTGGCCGGAGCAGAGAGGACATCGGGGGCCGAGAGGACCCCACCACCCTCAGGACACGGCCGTCTGCGCCCGGGTCCCAGCCGGCGCCGCGCAGCCTGGGAGTCCCGTGACTGTGTAGACGCCGAGCCTTCGTCCCCGTTGCCAGGCCAAGGAGGCCACGTGATGACGGACCTCAGGGTCCCCTCAGACGCTGCATGGAGCGGGGCCCTGAACAAAGCAGGAAGGCCCGGGGTCAGACACCAGGAGGCACCGCTAGGGGAGAAGCTGCACCCCCATAACCTTCAGACGAGTGTCTACGCGGCCGCCGGTGCCGTGCTGCCCCTCCCGCGGGCCTTCTCTAAGCGTCTGTCCCCACGGCTTACGTGGGGAGACACGGATTCCCTATTAAAACACACTGCCACCTCTTCCAGTCTGGGGACTTTACCCAAAGGAGGGAAATGGGGGCCGATTTGTGGTGGGAGTCACTCCAGCGGCTGAAGCAGAGGCGGGCAAGCCGCCCCTCTGGCCTCAGGGGTCCCTTCGGGCTTCAGGACTTGGGGAGCCCCGAGTGGGGAGCCCAGCGGAGAGGGGCCCACCTCCAGGAGCGGTGGCCTAGGGGGGACCACGGCGGGGCTCCGGGCCTTGGCCCTCGGGGACCCTCCAGCATCACACACCCCCCCACACCAGCCCACCCCACCCCCAGCCTCATCTCACCCTGCCCCTTGAAGAGGACAAGCAGGTTCAGCCAAGCGCCAGAGCCCTGGGGCAGGTACCGGGGGCGGGGCGGGGGGCGGAGCCGCCCAGAAGGGGCTGGGCTGCGGCACTCCCCTCCTCATGGCCCGCTGCGCTCAGCTAAGGGCTGTTCGTTCATTGCAAAGACATGCTCAGCCCTGGAGGGTCCGAGAGACCATGACCCCCACTGTTTTCGGAAAAATATTGCTCAAGGTGTACCCGACAGCCCCAAGAATTCCAAAATTTGAAATCCATCCTCACACCCGTGAAGTCTCGACGGGAAGCAGTGAGAACGGAACCCATGAGAAAACGTGCGGATGCGAGGGTACAGCCACCGTGGGGGAGGGGGACCAGCTCCAGTTCCTAGTAAGTTTCGGGAACTCCAGGAGCAAACACGGAGTGCAGTGCTTTACGTCTTAAATCGAAAGCAGATAGAAAAATGGAAAAAAGGCAAACTGGAGATGGAGAAAACACAGACGGGCAGGGCTTCCCTGGTGGCGCGGTGGTTGAGAGTCCGCCTGCCGATGCAGGGGACGCGGGTTCGTGCCCCGGTCCGGGAAGATCCCACATGCCGCGGAGCGGCTGGGCCCGTGAGTCACGGCCGCTGAGCCTGCGCGTCCGGAGCCTGTGCTCCGCAAAGGGAGAGGCCACAACGGTGAGAGGCCCGCGTACCGCAAAAAAAAAAGACAGACGGGCAAACAGATTCCTCCTTGTCCACTTCAGAGGCTCAGGTATTTTTGTTTCTATTTTGACTTGAGAAATAGATGGATACATTTAAGTTTAAGAATCTTTACTTTCAGTTAAGCCAGAAGCAGAAGTAAAACAGGATGTCCATGATCAAACAGCAGCGGGGAGAAGCAAGGCATCATGGAAGCGATCGGGTGGACCCACCTCAGGAGCCTCAGAGGCACGGCCACCCCTCCTGTCCAGCCCCGGAGGGTCCGTCCCCTGCCCACTGCGAGGGCGCGCGGCTCCTGTCCCAGTACCCCCTCCCCGGGGCCAGCTGTGCCTTTCCCAGAAGCCCCCGGGGTGGGGATGTCTGGGGGTGCCGGTGCGGCCAGCCAGCGTGTCAGCGACAGTCCCGCTCTGCAGGTGGCCCTGTAAGTGCCCGCAGGTCTCTGCTAACCTGACCAAGGTGCCGCTCACATCAGCTCCAGGCCATCCACAGGTGTCAAATCCGCAGCAGACCCTCGGGCTCCAGAAGCCCACATCCTGGCCCTGCTCCTCCCTCCAGGGCCCAGACGGCTGCTACCGGATGGGGGACAAGGCAGAGCCACCCCACCTTCTGCTGGAGACCAGGAACTCTCCAGGGCCAGACGGGGTCCCCACGGCTGGTGGACTAGGGCGGGCGCATCCCCCGGGGGCCTCAGGTTCTGCCAAAACACCTCCCCGAGGGCCCTGCCGCTCTTCCCAAAGCTCTCAGCCAGGCCCGGGGCCAGAGCATCTGAGATGCCAGGAACCTCAGTCACCCTGGTCCCAAGCCCCCACTCCCGAAAGGTGCCAGCTGAACAGCGTCCTATGACAAGTGACCTGCAGCCTCGCTTCCCGGGCCCGGGCTGCCCGCCACACCTGGCACCTTGACCCAGGCCCAGATCCGTGGCCTCTGGACGCCCCGTTGCCCCGCTTCTTGGGAGACTGAACCATCCTCGGGTGGCGAGAGCCCTGGACGTGGGGAGCTGGGGGCTCACCTTCCCCTGGAGGGTGGGGGGCAAACTACAGGCGGGCCAGACTAGGAAACTATTTACTAAGCTCAGGGGAGGGGCGGGGCGTGCTTACACCTCGGGCACCCCAATCCCGGACAGGACACGGAGGACACAGGGTGCGGAGGCCGGGGAGCCCCGAGAGGAGGGGCGGCCACAGCCAAGCAGCCCCCTGGCGGCTCGTCTCCGAGCTCCAGGGTCCCAGCTCCCCTCCCAGCTCCTCCACCTGCCGCCGAGGGGGCAGGACCGTGCCCTCCGGGGCCTCCTGAGTTGGGAAGGCAGCCCCCTCCTCTGAGGTGCAAGGGGCCCTGGGGGCGCCCGGGGACGGGGTTGCAGACAGCCGCCCGCTCTGGTCTCCACCCGCACCTGCACGCTCCCACACACCCGTGCACGGGCACGCTCACCTGCACCCTCACACACGTGCACACACGCTGACCCCATGTGCACCCACATCACACATGCACGCACACCCTCACGCGCCTCACGCGCACACAGACACCCGCAGTGGCACCTGGCCCCCGCTCCCCTGCGAAACGGCACCTCCACATCTGGAGTCCACGTCTCCGCCCCGCAAGCACAGGCCCAGCCCGCACGGGGGCCCCCGGGCCTCCCCAGGACGCCCGCGAAGCCACCACCTGACCCCAGGCCCCGCCCCCTGTCCCTGTGCTTCTTGCGCTGAGACTAGTCTGGACCCAGGGGCTCTGGAGCCACAGCAGAGTGGACTCAGCCCTGGGTGGGGACCACCCGGGGCCAGAGGGCAGCTCCGTCCCACACTCGGCTCTCTCTCGCAGGCGGTGGCATTCTTGTCCACACGCGGCTCAGGAGCAAGCGACAAGAGTGACGTGTGGCCGCCGCGGGCCGGCGTGACGCTGGGGACTCGGGCTGCTGCCACGGAACCGTGCAGGAAATCACGCAGACGGCATCCAGCCGAGGCCCGGGGAGTGGGGGGACCACAGCCAGCCCGCTGGCCGGAGGGCGTCCCTCCAGGCTGACGCGGGGACAGGCCCGTTGCCCCCGCGTGGCACCTGCGGGAGGCCCTCCCACCCCCGTCGGCTGGCACGCCGCTCAGGCTGGGAACGGGGCGCCTGGTGAGGGGGTCGCTCAGTACACGCGGTGCCGAGGGGAGGCATGCGGGGGGCCGGGCGGATCCATGTGCCCTGGCCGGGGCGCCCGGGGCCAGGCCTAGATCACGGCGCTCTTCTCGCCCTGGAAGGCGGCGTGGGGCGCCGGCCTGGCCAGCAGCAGCTCCTTCTCGTGGACCAGCTTGTCCAGCAGGTCCTCCTGGCGGGCGTTGCGGTAGACTTTCAGGAAGGCCAGGACGGTGATGGCCAGCCAGGCCAGCCACGAGGCCCAGAGGCCGAACTGCGGAGGGCAGAGGGCGGGGTGAGGGGCCAGCCAGACCCAGTGGCCAGCACCCGCCCCCCGGGAGAAGGACGGAGCCGCTGGGGAAGGAACGAGGTGCTGCGGGGACAGGACGGGACGGGACGGGGACGCCAGCCCCGGCATCTGGCGGCCCTCCCGGGCCCCAGGCTGTGCAAACGCCTTGGAACTCTGCCCACGTTCGCGCCCTGACAGGGCCCGGGAGGAGCTGGGGCCACTCGGCTCCAGGGGAGCTCGTTTCATCCGTAATGGAGCCTCTTCCAATCGCCGGAACAAATTGACCTTTATCTGCTGATTCCCAAACAGTTGAAGGGGAAACAGTTTAATCAGAACCAGCCTCGAGCTGCAATTAAACGGACTCAGCGGAGGGTGTTTGTCGTCAGACTTAGCGTGTCCCTTCCCCGATCTGATCAGCATAAATTCCGTCCATGCGGGCTGCAGCCTTTCCCACTAAATTTGCGCGAAGGTGTCTCGGGCAGGCTCAGCGCATCTCAGCTGGACCCACGCGACGTCCAGCACCCTCCACGGGGCTCCTCGCCCGAGAAAGAGTCCTCAGACCAGCCACTGGCCATTGCGGGTCCAGAGGTGGACCCGCAGGCTGGTGAGCCGTGCCCCGTGCTGAAAGGACCCACCCCCTGCCCGGGGGGCCCCGTCACCCCCGACATCAGGGTCATGGTCAGGGTCAGGTGCGGATTGTGAGGGACAGGCCCCCTCTGACCACATGTCCCGACATGCCTGTGTTCCAGCTGACAGGGCCCCCAGGGTTGCCCCGTGGTCTCCTGGAGGGCAGGGGACGAAGCTGCTACAAGGGCAGGGCTGGAGGAGAAGGGTCTCCCCGACAGTGGCTGGGGGGCTCCTCCAAATGCAGGGGCGGATCCCCTCCTGGGACACCCTTCCTCAGACACTGCCTCGGCATCCCTCTCTGGGGGCTCACTGTGAGCCGTCAGGCGTCTACGTGAGGGCCCACTCGGTGCCAGGACGAGAATCCAGACTCCCGGCCCCGGCCCCGCAGACCCAGGATGACTTCCCAGGCCCGGCTTCCTTCCCAGCACCACCCGGCACAGGGCCACCCCCTCACTCCCCAGGCGCCCCCGCCTCTGCACTCAGCTCCTGCTGTTTCCTCCTCCTAGGACGCCCCACAGCCCACCCCTCCCCAGCCCCCGCAGACACCCTCTCAGTCTCCGAGGTGCAGCCGTCCGCTGGGAAGCCTTCCCCGCTGCTCCTCCAGCACGCTCAGCTCTCTCTCCTCTGCCTGGCACCGTCCTTAGCGACGAGTGTGTTTCCTGCCCCGGGTGGGGTGAGGGGATGGGCTGTGCACTCAGTGAATGGCCCCCTGCCCAGCAATGCACGCCTCCCTCCTGCCCGGGCGGCTCCACCCACCTGGGCGACGGCGAACTGATCATAGAAGGCAGAGTTGTCCACGTTCAGTTCCAAATCGACGTCCTGGAGCTCTTCGCAGCTAAAATGGCAAGACGCAGGGTGGGTGGGGACGGCTGGGGGGCCAAGCATGGGGAGGAGCAGAGCATCGCCCCCACACGGCGAGGGGCTGTCCCCAAGGTGCGGCAGACAGGTGGGGTGGGGCCCCACTTGTGGGGCAGGGAACCCGCAGACCTGGCCCCCATCAGGCGCTGGACAGCGGTGGCCACCAGCGCTGCCCGTCGCTCTCCTGAAGGCTCCAGCCTTGGCCCCCGCAGCTCCACAGCACTGCAGAGCCAGGGGCCTCAGAAGCAGGGGTGCAGGGCTGCTGCTTCTAGCCCCTTGGTCCCGGACTGAGCTACACGGTAGCCCGGCTGAAGCGCCGTGGGCGTCCACGGGGGCGGCCCCACCCGCCTGACCCGCTCACCCTTCACCTCCTGGAGCTGGCGGCACAGGCCAACGCAACCAGCGGGGACCGGCAGGGCGAACTACAAGGGGCCAGCGACCTGCACGAGCTCCTGGTCTGCAGACAGGCTGGGCCAGGCCAGCCTCAGAAGCCCGCAGTGAACGAGGCCTGGGCTCAGGGGCCCGTAGCGTCCCGAGATGTCAGGACACCTTAGCGGGAGCGTGGTGCCCGGAAAAGGGGGCCCAGAGGCCCGGGCGCGCCCTGGGAGGGGCTGGAGGATGGGGCTTAAGGGCTGGAAACGGGGTTTGTGAGGGTAAAGAAACTCTTCCTGGAGAAGCCCAAGGCCATACCCGGGGGCCTGACCATGCTCCGAGGGCTCGGGGGGCCGGGGGGGGGCGGTGAGGAAGCAGGTGGCCGGGGCCCCATCCGGCAGGGCGCAGGTCAGCATGGGCAAGGCACCAGCCCGCAGAGGGGCTGGAGGATGGGGCTTAAGGGCTGGAAACGGGGTTTGTGAGGGTAAAGAAACTCTTCCTGGAGAAGCCCAAGGCCATACCCGGGGGCCTGACCATGCTCCGAGGGCTCGGGGGGCCGGGGGGGGGGCGGTGAGGAAGCAGGTGGCCGGGGCCCCATCCGGCAGGGCGCAGCTCAGCATGGGCAAGACACCAGCCCGCAGAGGGGCTGCCCTGGTGGGGACCCCAAAAGAGCCACCCACCCAGGGTGCCCGAACTTTCCTCTGTTGTGTGCCCCAAGCTGCTACAGAGGCACCCCGGGGACCCCCCAAGGTAAAGGTGCAGGATAAGCAGGTAGAGGCCCCCTGCCCCCGCCCACTTCGGATCTTTTGTCCATTCTATACTTTAAGGTTCCAGATCTGATTTTTCTTAAAGAAAGAATCTGGAGTCTCTGGAAGAGGTAACCCAAGGGTCCCTGCCTTTCCAGGGGAATGGCCCGGGGCACTGGACAATGCCCCTTAGGGCTGGGCAGCGGGCAGCCCTTTGCTGGGGGTCAGGCAGTCACCATGCTCCACCTTGGGCCGCCCCCAAGCCAGAGACGGCCCCTGGCTCAGGGCCCAGAGCATCCGTCCCAGCCCCGAAGGCCTCTGTCCCCGACGCCCTCCGACCAGAAACTTCCACTCCCGTCCCTCACCGTCCCCACGCCCTCCCTCCTCATATCCCACACCCTCCGTATTACCACACCTGGGCCCGGGCCTCTGCTCCAAGGGCAGCACAGGGCCGGCTCTCCAGGGCCTTCCGGGACCTGGAGCCCACCCTGGGGGGTGTCCCGTCACCCAACCACGTGCCAGCAATGACGGGGAAGCCGGAACCTCCGACCTCCTGGGCCTCCATCCCCCCCGCCATACCCCGATCCACCCCCGGGGTCTGTGGGGCCCCTGCTCTTGTGTGAAGCTGCTGTGGGCTCCCTGAACTGGGAAGGGGGTACGGGCCCCAGGGCAGGGGTGGCCAGGTGTGCACAGGTGGGGGAACAGGTGAGATGAGCAGAGCCGCGGGCTCAGGCTGGGGCTCGTGCAGGAAGACGTCATCCCGGGAGCGGCGGGCGGGGCCCAGGGCGCACCTGTGGGGCACGGTGCCCTTCTCAGTGACAGCATCACACCACATGGTGAAGCCCACGCTCACGATGGTGCTGGCAATGAAGACCAGGAAGACGACGAAGGCGCTGACCAGCAGGTTCAGGAAGGCGTAGAGGAAGGAGCTGCAGCGAGGGCGGGAGGGGCGGTCACCGCACCACCCCCAGTCTCCACAGCACCCCTGCGGGCCAGGCGGCAGCGGGAAGGCAGCCCCCGAGCCGCGGGCGCCCAGCTGGGGTCTGGGCCCCAGGTGACGGGGTAGGGCCGGTGGGGTCACCAGAGGTCGCTTCCCCTCCGGCAGCGTTCCTCACCCCACAGGCCCACGCGCCGGCCAGAGCTGCCCGGCCCGTCCTCCCAAAGCCCGGGAGCGGGGCCATCTTATAGCAGAGTCACGGCCACCGTCCAGACCCAAGGCCGCCTGCTTCTGAAGCATCAGAACCGGCACCCATGCTGAAAAGGTCAGACAGCCTTTCGAGGTGGATCACCCGCGCGGGCACCCACCAGGCCATGTACCCACACGGTCCTCACTTCGGCTGGCCGGCACCCGCACAGGGGTCTGCGACCCTGCTCCGATTTCTCCACTGAAACCTGCAGGGCCAAGGGGTGACCAGAGCAGGCACCTGGGGGGCCCAGGCGGCAGGGCCGAGAGGGCAGAGCTCGCTCAGGGCCAGGCTGCGTTGCCCCACGCGGCCAGGGCCTCTCCAGGGTCCATGGGAGCACGGCCCCCACCGGGGTGCTTTCAGAGGGCGCCGATGTCTGCCCTCCGATGGCACGGCGGGCGGGGGCAGGGGCGTGACGGGAACACCCGCCCACCAGACTCTCCTGCCGGCCCGCAAGCATCCGCCGTCCCACCATCTCCAAAACCCCCCCGGAGACTCCGAGTCCTGCAGGAGAGCGGGCGGCCGAGCTGATGCCGCAGGGGCAGGGGGCGCGCAGGGCTGTCCCACGGCAGGGGTGGGGCGGGCAGAGGGGACGCCTCACGTGGGACAGCAGCCTAGACCTGCGTCTAACCTGCTGCAGGTCTGATGTGAACGTCAGCGCTTGCAGGACATCGAACCCGACGGAAACGATTGACCAAATCTGGCTTCACGGGGAACATTCACTAAACGAGGTGGCAGCTGGGGTTCCAGCCAAGGGGACATCAACGTTATCGTCCCCGGACGCGGTGACTGTCGGCCGAGGCCAAGCGGCGATGGACGCACCGCTCCCGCGTCTGTTGTTTCTTTCTTTCGTTTATCCACCCGCCGGACGCTTTCCGGGCCTCCACCCCCGCCTGTGCTGGGCCCCGAGGACAACGCAGCATGGACGCCGCAGTCCCGGCCCAGGAGCTGCCTCAGAAAAACGGGCAGACGGTAAACCGAGGTCACCGGCGCCCAGCTCACGGCACGAACGACCAGGCTGCTTTGTCGCAGCCGGGACCGTCCGCATCTCCAGGGAAAGATCTCACAGGGCTGCCGTCGACAGGCCCGATCCGGGGCCGCCCTGCTGAGTACCAGGGCTGGGAGGGCCTGAGGCACCCCGACAAGAGTGTCAGAGGAGGGGCGAGCACGTTCCTGAGACCCCAACAATCACACCTGAAAGGGCAGGGACAGCGGGCCTGGCCCCACGTGCGCACTCACGCTCCCGCGTGCACGTGGGGCCTCCGCACCCCGGATCCAGGCCAAGGGGACGAGGGTGAGAGCCGTGCGCGCGAAGCTCCACCCCTGCCACAGCCCCCCATCCCCAGGTCTCCAAAGGCTGGTCCAGGCAGCGCAAGCTCGCCTGCACCCGCCGGGCATCCACGGTCCCTGCCCAGCTCTGTGTCAAGGTTGCATGTTTCCTGTGCTCGAGTCTCAAGCTGCCCACGCCCTGCTGGGTCTCACCCTGGGAGGGCGGCACCGTAACGCCTGCCCCAACTGGACCATCGCGGGGCTGCTGCCCTTCAGATCACGTCCGGTCCATCCTCCACCTGGGGGGCCGGACGGAGGGGGCCACCCTCTCCCTGGCTCCTGGTTGCATCCAGCCAATGGGGTCCCAGGGGCGACGTGACAGCGGGGGTGGGGGGTGCTCGTCCCCAGGTCCCTCCTGGGGGCAGCCCCAGGCCGGCGGTGCCCTCCACCAAAGGCTGTGCCTCTGGGCGGCCTCATCCCTGTCACCCTGCCCAGCCCCCCGGCCGGGCACGCTGACAGGGCCGCACGCCTGGCCCACACCTTAGTGTCCGGTTTTCCCCACGCGGGCGGCCATCGGTCTCCACCGGGGACCTGATGGACACAACTCTGAACTGCAAACTCCATCCGGCCCTGAGAGCTCGAATTAGGGGTCAGGGGCCTATAGCTGTGAAGAGAGGTATGTTACGGCCCATCCCCCTCCGAAGCTGTCACCGAGCAGAGGTGGTGCCAAGCCCCGTCTGCCCTTTGCCAGCTGTGTGACCTTCACTCTGCAAGGCACTCTGGGGGCCTCCATTTCTGCTCTGTAACATCGGGTTACGGTGGGAACTGAGGGAGCTTATGTGGGTGAAGGGCACGTAGCTGCGGGGCCGCTCGTGAGCTCGCATTCCCCCCAGGACAGACCTCAGCCCGTCATCCAGGCCGGGTCGGGCTCGCTGCCCTCTGACCCCCGAGCCAGGGGCACACCTGGAGCCCTCGGGCTGGGGCCTGTGTTGCCACAGGAGCCGGGGTGCAGGAAGCAGGGATGGAGAAGCTGCTGAGTCACCCTTGGGAACCAGATTTGGGCTCACGGCCGGCTGTGCCCCCCGTGGGGCAGCGTGGGGCTGGGTGGGGCTCGGGGGTTGGGGAAGGCCCAGCCCCACTGGAGCCCCCCCTTCCCAGGAGCCGGTGCTCCGAGGAAAGCAGAGGTTGCCCGGAGCCTACGCCCCTGGCATCTCCATCTTGGATGGACACTTGGCTGCGGCCAAGGAGAACATGGTGGTCCCAGGGAGGCCAGGGACGAGCTTCCACAGGCAGAGCAAAGGAGCAGGCCGCTCTTGGCACAAAAGCCCAGGTCACTGGGACGGCCGGTTCCCTAGGTGCCCTCCACCTGCTGACAGCCCGCTGCCGTCCCCCCAAGAACCCCATCCCCAGCGGGGGCTCCTGGGAGGAGGGGCGGCCAGGGTGCCGAGAGCAGGCCAGGGGCCGACCAGCCCGCGCCAAACCCTGCTCCTTCTCGCTGGCGGGGAGCCACAAGCCCCATCCTGTACCCAATTCTAGGGGCCCAAGAGGGCTCCTCTCCCCCTGTGTGGACAGAAGTGCCCTCGTGGGACCCCTGGCACAGCGGGCCTGAGACACAGCCGACCCGTCGGAAAGCTGCCCCTTCCCGCCTCTGAGGGAGACTTACAGCACAGTCTCTGAGAGCCAGAAACCACCGACACTCCAGCCGCATCCCTATTAAATGGGCACAGTTTTGGGGTCTCCATCCCACGAGACAGGGAAGGGCCCGTGCTGGGGTCCTGCCAGCCAGCAGCCTCCTCTTACCCTTCCCATTGGCTTCTGGTCATTTCCTTGGCATCTGCTCTGGCTTTACAGATTTTTGAAGGATCGGGTGTGTGAGAGCCTCACTTGGCCCCGGCCCCCCAGAGCTCACAACACGACTCCCACCCCCTCCTCCCAAGGACAGGCCGGGGCAGCGGTCAGGCACGGGAGCCCAGCACTCACAGGGTTAACTTCATCTCTCTCCGCTACCTCTCAGGGTGCCCTGCCTGGATGTGCCATCTCCATGGTGACAGCTATCCTGGGAAGCCCCGGGAGCGATTTGCAGGCTGAGGGACACGTGTGGGCAGGCAGATGGGTTGTTTTAACCCAGCGCTCCCCAGCCGTCAATCACAAACCACTGCCACCTGGACCAGCAAAGCTGCCCGGCCCCCCAGGCCCAAGACTCACCCTCAGCTCAGCCAGGGGCCTGGAACAGCAATGCCCCAGGAAGCCACAGGTGCCGCCGGTCCACTCCCTCCCTCCCCCAGCCAGCAACCAGGATGACACCCCCTGTACAAAAAGCTGCCCCTTACCCTTCACACCCCTGCGCACAAGCCATCGGGGTCCCCAGCTGGTACAGAGACACACGCTGCGCAAGGAGGGAGCTGGCACCACGGGCACCGCGTCTGACCACAAGCTCGAGACGCAGCCGTGAGCCCCTCGCACAGATCAAAGGGTAGCCTTCCTACAGTTCCTGCCGGCATTGGCGGCCCTCAGCTGACCGTCCTGCCCGGGGCTGGAGGAGGCAGACCCAGCCTCCTCACAGGTCCAGACCTGGCTGACACAGCGAACCCAGAGGGCTGAACCCTTGGTCAGGCTGTGACTCTGCAAAGGCATCAGGGCCCATGAGTCGCTGTGAAGCAGCAAACCTCAGGGGGCAGGAATCTTTCTGTCATTCACCCAGCGATCACTAATGTGGTGACTCCTGAGCCCCATGTCCCGTGCTCGGCCCTGAGCACACACAGGGGAACCAGGTTCGTGTGCGCCTGGGGTTCAGCCAGCCCAGGGTCCCCTCAGGTGCAGAGCCATGGCCCGGACATCCACAAGAGCTCTGACCTGCTCCTACAACCCGAACTAAGAAGAAAGGATGACACTTGTGACCGATGTCATCACAGCTGACCAGCTCCCAACTGGCTTGTGTGGTGGACAGGGTGGGAGCAGGCTGCAGGACAACCACGTGGCCTTGGGCCGGAATTCCTGATGGCTGCGGAGGACATTCTGCCACAGATGTCCCTGGAGAAGAGAAGCCTGGCCCAGCCTTGGCTGCCATGGGCGAGGCCATCGGCGGTAGGACAGATGAGCCCCTAGGACCGATGCAAAGGGACAGAGGGCCCTAAATGTTCCTCCAAGCGGGCCACCTCCTTGGGAGCACAGGTTCCCCCTGTCCTCGGGGGACGGGCCCAGTGAAAGAGCACAGGGAGAGGCATGTACACTCCCAAGCCTCCGTTTTCCGTCTTTAAAATGGGGATGGGGATGGTGTCACAGAGCTGGTGGACACCTTCTACGAGATGACGAAGGACAGAAGCTGTCCCTAGGCTCCTAGCTTTGCTGCCCAGCTTGTGTGAAACAGGCAGTCCTGCGTGACCAGGATTCCTTACGTGCAGGCTCTGGGCTCTTAGCTCCCAGCCTCTGGTGGTGCCTCTGAAATCTCCCACCACTCAGAGCCACGGGGGGCCGGGCCCCACCTAGAGAGCTGCTTACCTGTCCTCGCCGGGTAGAGCCTGAATGCCTTGAGGTCACCTGTCTTGTAGGGACAAGCTGGAACCCTGGGCGTGAGCTGATGACCAAGCTGTGGCCCCCACCTGGCCTGTGCCCCCTCTGCCCTCAGCTTCCCAGACTGAAGGGACCTCAACCTACCCCGCCTGCTGACCGCCCATCCTCTTCCCCAGACCCTGTCTCGTAATCAGAGATGCTTCTCCAGCCCCAAGCTGCACTGGAGACTCCGACTGGGTACCACGTGGGCTTGGCACCGCAGGTGCAGATGGCGTCTCAAAAAGCCTCCTCGGGACACCCGTGCGGGTGGAGGGAAGGAGGAGCAGGGCAGGCGCCCCCCTGGGACTGGCCTGGGCTCACCCTGCGAAGAGCTCCCACCCCACACACAGCACCTGCAGGACGCCCTGGGCTGACACGTGGCTTCTGCAAGCCCCGAAGGCAGACCTTTAGTGCGCTGGGTTGCATTGCGTCCCCTGACAACGTATGCCCACATCTGCACCCCCAGTACCCGTGAATGTGACCTTATTTGGAAATAGGGTCTTTGTGGGTGTCATTAAGCTAAAGACCTCAGGGTGAGGGCATCCTGGATTTAGGGTGGGCCCGAAATCCAATGACTAGCATCCTTATAAGAAGAAGGAAAGAGAGAAGGGGCCATGTGGAGAGGGAGACAGAGATTGGAGTGACAAAGGCCTAAGCCAAGGGACATCAGGGGTTGCAGCGGCCGCCAGGAGCTAGGAAGAGGCCTGGAGAATATTAACCCCCCAGAGGGAACCAACCCTGACAACACCTTAATTCGGGGCTTCTGGCCTCCAGAAGTGTAAGAGGATAAATTGTCTTAAGCCCCAGTTTGTGGTGCTTTGTTACAGCAGCCCCTGGAAATTCATACACATGGGTTGCTGAGATTTCACCCCTCTCCCCGCAGCCTCAGCTGTCCCTTTCCTCTTCAACCTGCAGCCCCCCTTCCTCTCTCCAGCCCCTCTCTCCATGCCAAAGCCGAGCTGAGAGCTCTCAGGAGTCCCTGCCCACTCACAACCTCAGAGCCCCACCTCCCCGAAAGAAGCGAAAAGCCGCTAAAAACTGCCAACAGATGATGGATGGGGGTGAGGGGGGGGGGCAGAGTTTGGGAGAAGGCGTGGACTTCCCACGTAGATGGGAGGGCAGGCAACAGGCAGAGTGGCCTCCCGGGACCTCTGCAGGAGACCTGGCCGCTCCAGGGCGCAGGGATCCACAGCCTGGGCGTGGGTGGGGCGGGCCACACAGGGTCCCACGGGGGTAGAGGCCCAGGGGGTGTTACTGGCTGAGAACCCCAGTCCAGGGACCCACCTCCCACTCCCTCACAAAACAGAGCCAGGACAGGAAAAGGTGAAGAGAAAAATGGAGGCCGGGGGCAGGGAGGCTTGCGGGGCCTCACACACCTGCAGCTCTCCCTCTCCCGCATCCCCCAGCCGAGGCGTGTGCGATGGCGGTGGGCCTCGAGGGGCTTCCCTCCGCCTTTCCTTCCCAGGAGGATGGGAACGAGGGGAGGATCCCCTGTTGGGCTGCTCGGCCCCCTGCCTGCCTGGGCCCTCCCCATCCACCCGGAGCTGGGAGCTGGGAGCTGTCCGCGGTCCTGACGGGTGTGGGCCCCGCTGGGCCAGAGAGGGAGGCCCAAATCGGCTCCGAGATGGCGATGCAACGTTTGCACCCCGGGGTGTGGACGGCGATGCGCGCTTGGAGAGGGAAGCACTGGCCTGGTACGGAGAGCGCCATGGTCCCTCGGTTCTGCCCGTGGACAAAGGGCAGTTTCGGTGGAAGTGGTGAGGGCCGACGCTTGGTATTTTCGGGCCTCTGAGACCATGGGGAGATGCAGGGACTCACGCTCCGCCTTGTCAGGGGAGAGCCCGGGGCGCTGCGGGCACGGAAGGGGGCCGTGCCAGGGGTAAGGGCTGCGTCTGCCGGTGCAGGGCAGCTGCGAGGCGCCCACTTACCCCTCGTGTCCCTTGCAGAGGAAGAAGAGCGTGCGCCAGGCGTGCGCCGCGGCGAGCAGCAGCGAGAGGAGGCCGGCCAGCAGGCTGAAGCGGCAGGCGGCCGGCGGGCCCCACTCCTGCACCGTGAAGCGCTCGCGCGCCTGCACCGTCAGGTTGGCGCTCAGCCACATGCCCTCGGTGAAGAGCAGGCAGCGGCCGCGGAAGTCGTGGCCGTTCTCGGACAGCGGCACCACCACCACGAAGCTGAACAGAAAGGCCAGCGAGTAGCAGACGCACTGCGCGAAGAGGAAGTTGTTGAGCGCCATGGCGGGGCCGGAGGAGCGCGCGGGGCTGGCTGGCGACGCGGACGAGGGGCGCAGGCCGGGAGGCGAGGCCGCGGGAGTCTCCCGGCGCCGCGCGCAGGCCAGGCCGGATCCGCGCGGGAGGCTGCGCAGTGGCGGCGCCGGCGGGTCCTGCGCGCCCCGCCCGGGACGCGTGCGCAGCGGCCGAGCGCGGGCCGCGCCTGCGGTCAGCACCACGGACAGCTACCGGCGGGCTCGCGGCGCGGGAAGGGGGCGCAGGAGACAGTGCGAGGGTGGGGGCCACGCTGGGGAACGGGGGGACCGATGCAGAAGCGGAATGGGAACCAGGAGAGGGGACGGGAAGCTTGCTGTGTCGGCTCACCGAGACCCGACTCTGGTACCAGGAGCTACCCGTGTGGGCCTCACGTAGGACGGTTCCCGGGTCCCCCGTTGCCCCACTGGCGTTAAGGAAAGGAGGCTAGGAGAGAGGGGTTCACAGGGGCGGATCCAAGATGCCCATAGTGAGGGGTGGGAGTGAGGTTTGCAGTCCGGACGGGAATGACTCTTCTTGGGGGGTCCTGGAGTGCACCAAGCATACGGGAAATGGGCCGGAGAGGGGAGGATCTGGGGTCGAGGAAATGGCACAGGGGTCGTCCACGGAGAGGGGGGTGCCGAGAGGACAGAGTGCGTCTGTTAGCTGTCTGTGCGTCTCCAGCACAGCACCCTCAGAAGGGACATCTCTCACACTGCCTGACACAAGCAGAGCCCTGAGTTGGTATTTGTAAGATAAATAATGGATGCCCCGGGCACCTCATTAAGACAGCCTTTCCCGAGGTGGAATCTGCTGATGCATTAATTAATGGAATTAATGCCTTTTCTAGTTCCCTTTAAGACTAAGTCACATTTAGTCCAATTCCCAGAGTGAGGAAGCCTCCTCCTAAAAGAAACTGCCAAGTGGTTTAAAATTACATCAGCATTTTTGTTGCAAGCGCTAAAAAAAACTTTTTGTTTTATTGCCAAAGTAATATATGCTCATTTTAGGAGTCAAGCCACATAGATATGTATAAAATAGAAAGACAATGTCTCCTTCTTGTCCTCCCCAGCTCCACCCGGCCACATGACTGGGGTGACCACTCTTCACAGTCTGACTTCTACTTTTCTAGACATTCTGCTAAGCACATAAACACACACACCCACAATTTACACGAGTGCTTCATACTATACACGCCATTCTGCAGGTTGATTCCTTCATTCAGCAGTATGTCATGGACATTATTCCCTGCCCACACATAGAGATCTACTTCATTCTTCTTAATAACTGTGTAGAAGTCCGTAATCATGAAGATTCCACAAGTTGCATAACTATCCCTCTTTGGGTAGCTGGTGAATGTCTTCCATTTTTGCTGGTGCAAATACTGTTGCGTGAGCTTCCTTGTACACACATGCTTGTGCACTTGTACAGGTATTTCCTAAAAGAGAAATCCTTAGGAGAGGAACTGCTGGGTCATGGGGTATGCACCTTTTAAGAGTTGACAGAAATTGCCAAACTGGTCTCTTAAAATGTTGTGCCAACTTACCTTCTTTTTTTTTTTAATATAAATTTATTTATTGATTGATTTTTGGCTGCATTGGGTCTTTGTTTCTCCGCGCGGGCTTTCTCTAGTTGAGACGAGCGTGGGCTACTCTTCGTTGCGGAGCGCGGGCTTCTCATTGCGGTGGCTTCTCTTGTTGCGGAGCACGGGCTCTAGGTGCGCGGGCTTCAGTAGCTGTGGCTCGCGGGCTCTAGAGCACAGGTTCCGTAGTTGTGGCGCACGGGCTTACTTGCTCCGCGGCATGTGGGATCTTCCCGGACCAGGGCTCCAACCCGTGTCCCCTGAGTTGGTAGGCAGATTCTTAACCACTGCGCCACCACGGAAGCCCCCAACTTACCTTCTTATCCATGCTGCAGACACCCTCTCCAAAACTGAGAAAATCCGTTGTTTTTAAATTCTATCAGTCTTCACTGATGTGTAACCTTGGGTTTCCCTCATCATCGTGAGGTTGAGCATCTTTTCCTATGCTGGGACTATTTGTAATTTGTCTTCTGTGCGTTGCACATTCATTTTGCAGTCACTTTAAAGCACACATTGAAGACCAGCCGTGGGTCTGGGACAGCAACCCTTCCCTTGGAGAATACACATGGGGTTTCTGCTACTGCTGAGTTCCCCGTTTCAACCAAAGGGAGGCTGCTCAGGAAATTCAGTGCCCCCCCCTCAAACTTGGACAAGAGTTGAAATCCCATCCAATGATTATCCAGTGGACTGACTAATTTGAACACATCTGGGGGTCTTACACTTTAAGGGTTGGACCAAAAAAAAGAGACCATGACAATTGAGAGGCAAGTGGCACAAAGGGAGAACTACAGAATAAATTGGAAAGATTATTAACTAGCTACCATTTTTTAAGAGATCTTTATTGGGCTATAATTGCTTCACAACACCGTGTTAATTTCTGTTGCACAACAAAGTGAATCAGCCATATGCACACACATGTCCCCATATCCCCTCCCTCTTGAACCTCCCTCCCACCCTCCCTATCCCACCCCTCTAGGTGGTCACAGAGCACTGAGCCGATCTCCCTGTGCTATGCGGCTGCTTCCCACCAGCCAACTATTTTACATTCAGTAGTGTATATATGTCGATGCTACTCTCATTTCGCCCCAGCTTCGCCCTCCCACCCCATGTCCTCAAGTCCATTCTCTATGTCTACATCTTTAGCCCTGCCCTGCAACTAGGTTCATCAGTACCATTTTTTTTTTGTTTTTTTTAGATTCCATATATATGCGTTAGCATATGGTATTTGTTTTTCTCTTTCTGACTTACTTCACTCTGTATAACGGACTCTATGTCCATCCACCTCACTACAAGTAACTCAATTTTGTTTCTTATTATGGCTGAGTAATATTCCATTGCATATATGTGCCACATCTTCTTTATCCATTCATCTGTCGATGGACATTTAGGTTTCATCTGTCGGTGGACATTTAGGTTGCTTCCATGTCCTGGCTATCGTAAATAGTGCTGCAATGAACATTGTGGTGCATGTCTCTTTTTGAATTATGGTTTTCTCAGGGTATATGCCCAGTAGTGGGATTGCTGGGTCGTATGGTAGTTCTATTTTTAGTTTTTTAAGGAACATCGATACTGTTTTCCATAGTGGTTGTACCAATTTACATTCCCACCAACAGTGTTGGAGGGTTCCCTTTTCACCACACCATTTCCAGCATTTATTGTTTCTAGCTTTTTTGATAATGGCAATTCTGACTGGCGTGAGGTGATACCTCATTGTCGTTCTCTAATAATTAGTGATGTTGAGCATCTTTTCATGTGCCTCTTGGCCATCTGTATGTCTTCCTTGGTGAAATGTCTATTTAGGTCTTCCATCCATTTTTTAATTGGATTGTTTGTTTTTTTGATATTGAGCTCCATGAGCTGTTTGTATATTTTGGAGATTAATCTTTTGTCTGTTGTCTCATTTGCAAATATTTTCTCCCATTCTTAGAGTTGCCTTTTTGTCTTGTTTATGGTTCCTTTGCTGTGCAAAAACTTTTAAATTTAATTAAGTCCCATTTGTTTATTTTTGTTTTTATTTCTGTTACTCTAGAAGGTGGGTCAAAAAAGATCTTTCTAGGGCTTCCCTGGTGGTGCAGTGGTTGCGCGTCCGCCTGCCGATGCAGGGGAACCGGGCTCGCGCCCCGGTCTGGGAGGATCCCACATGCCGCGGAGCGGCTGGGCCCGTGAGCCATGGCCGCTGAGCCTGCGCGTCCGGAGCCTGTGCTCCGCAACGGGAGAGGCCGCAGCAGAGGGAGGCCCGCATACCACCACCAAAAAAAAAAAAAAAAAAAAATCTTTCTGTGGTTTATGTCAAAGAGTGTTTTTCCTATGTTTTCCTCTAAAAGTTTTATACTGTCTGGGCTTACATTTAAGTCTTTAATCCATTTGGAGTTTATTTTTCTGTATGGTGTTAGGCAGTGTTCTAATTTCATTCTTTTACATGTAGCTGTCCAGTTTTCCCAGCACCATTTATTGAAGAGGCTGTCTTTTCTCCATTGTATGTTCTTGCCTCCTTTGTCATAAATTAGGTGCCCAAATGTGCATGGGTTTATCTCTGGGCTTTCTATCCTGTACCATTTACCTATATTTCTGTTTCTGTGCCAGTACCATACTGTCTTGACTACTGTAGCTTTGTGGTATAGTTTGAAGTTGGGGAGCCTGATTCCTCCAACTCTGTTTTTCTTTCTCAAGCTTGCTTAGGCTATTTGGGGTCTTCCATGTTTCCATACGAATTGTAAGATTTTTTTTGTTCTAATTCTGTGAAGGATGCCACTGGTAGTTTGATAGCGATTGCATTGAATCTGTAGATTGCTTTGGGTAGTATAATCATTTTCACAATATTGATTCTTCCAATCCAAGATCATGGTATATTTCTCCATCGGTTTATGTCATCTTTGATTTCTTTCATCAGTGCCTTATAGTTTTCTGAGTACAGGTCTTTTGCCTCCTTAGGCAGCTTTATTCCTAGGTATTTTATTCTTTTTGTTGCATTTGTAAATGGGAGTGTTTCCTTAATTTCTCTTTCTGATTTTTCATTGTTGGTGTATAGGAATGCCAGAGATTTCTGTGCATTAATTTTGTATCCTGCTACTTTAC
>NC_041224.1:181644680-181670588 GCF_002837175.3 Physeter macrocephalus
CTGCTCTGATCTTTATGATTTCTTTCCTTCTACTGACTTTGGGTTTTCTTTGTTCTTCTTTCTCTAGTTGTTTTAAGTGTAGGGTTAGATTGTTTACTTGAGTTTTTTCTTGTTTCTTGAGGTGAGATTGAATTGCTATAAACTTCCCTCTTAGAACTGCTTTTGCTGTGTCCCATAGGTTTTGGGTCGTCGTGTTTTCATTGTCATTTGTTTCTATGTATGTTTTTATTTCTTCTTTGATTTCTTCAATGATCTCTTGGTTATTTAGAAGCACACTGATAGCCTCCA
The DNA here is from genome assembly GCF_002837175.3 of Physeter macrocephalus. Classification (NCBI taxonomy): domain Eukaryota; kingdom Metazoa; phylum Chordata; class Mammalia; order Artiodactyla; family Physeteridae; genus Physeter; species Physeter macrocephalus. The sequence continues at coordinate 181,644,969 of NC_041224.1, forward strand.
TGTATTTGTGTTTTTTACAGTTTTTTCCTGTAATTGATTTCCAATCTCATAGCATAGCGATTAGAAAAGATGCTTGATATGATTTCAATTTTCTTAAATTTTCCAAGGCTTGATTTGTGACCCAAGATGTGGTCTATCCTGGAGAATGTTCCATGTGCACTTGAGAAGAAAATGTATTCTGCCACTTTTGGGTGGAATGTTCTATAAATATCAATTAGATCTATCTGGTCTATTGTGTCATTTAAAGCTTGTGTTTACTTATTTATTTTCTATTTGGATGATCTGTCCATTGGTGTAAGTGGGGTGTTAAAGTCCCCTAATATTATTGTGTTACTGTCAGTTTCTTCTTTCATGGTTGTTAGCATTTGCCTTATGTACTGAGGTGCTCCTATGTTGGGTGCATAAACATTTACAATTGTTATATCTTTTTCTTGGATTGATCCTTTGATCATTATGTAGTGTCCCTCCTTATCTCTTGTAACAGTCTTTATTTTAAAGTCTATTTTATCTGATACGAGTATCGCTACTCCAGCTTTCTTTTGATTTCCATTTGCATGAAATATCTTTTTACTTCCTTTCACTTTCAGTCTGTAAGTTTCCCTAGGTCTGAAGTGGGTCTCTTGTAGACAGAATGTATATGGGTCTGGTTTCTGTATCCATTCAGCCAGTCTGTGTGTTTTGGTTGAGGCATTTAATCCATTTACATTCAAGGTTATTATCGATATATATGTTCCTATTACCATTTTCTTAATTGTTTTGGGTTTGTCTTTGTGGGTCTTTTTCTCACTTGTGTTTCCCACTTAGAGAAGTTTCTTTAGCATTTGTTGTAAAGCTGGTTTGGTGGTGCTGAATTCTCTTAGCTTTTGTTTGTCTGAAAAGCTTTTGACTTCTCCATCGAATCTGAATGAGATCCTTGCTGGGTAGAGTTATCCTGGTTGTTGGTTTTTCTCTTTCATCACTTTAAGTATATCCTGTCACTCCCTTCTGGCCTGCAGAGTTTCTGCTGAAAAATCAGCTGATAACCTTCCCGGGATTACTTTTTATTTTATTTTTTGTTTTTCCCTTGCTTTTGTTTTTCCCTTGCTGCTTTTAATATTCTTTCTTTGAATTTAATTTTTGTTAGTTTGATTAATATGTGTCTTGGTGTGTTTTTCCTAGGGTTTATCCTGTATGGGATTCTCTGTGCTTCCTGGACTTCGGTGACTCTTTCCTTCCCCAAGTTAGGGAAGTTTTCAACTATAATCTCTTCAAATATTTTCTCAGACCCTTTCTTTTTCTCTTCTTCTTCTGGGACCCCTATAATTCAAATGTTGGTGCGTTTAGTGTTGTCCCAGAGGTCTCTAAGATTGTCTTCAATTCTTTTCGTTCTTTTTTCTTTATTCTGATCCTTGGCAGTTATTTCCACCATTTTGTCTTCCAGCTCACTTATTCATTCTTCTGCCTCTGTTATTCTGTTATTGATTCCTTCTAGTGTACTTTTCATTTCAGTTACTGTGTTGTTCATCTCTGCTTGTTCTTTAGTTCTTCTAGATCTTTGTTAAACATTCCTTATATTTTCTCAATCCATGCTTCCATTCTATTTCTGAGATTCTGGATCATTTTTACTATCATTACTCTGAATTCTTTTTCAGGTAGATTGCCTATTCCCTCTTCATTTATTTGGTCTTGTAGGTTTTTACCTTGCTCCTTCATCTGTGACATAATTTTTTGCCCTCTCATTTTTTTTTTTTTTTTTTTTAGTGGGATTGTGTTCCTGTTTTACTGGTTGTTTGGCCTGAGGCTTCCAACACTGGAATTTGTAGGCTATTGGATAGAGCTGGGTCTTGGTGTTGAGATGAGGAACTCTGTGAGACCTCGCTCCAATGAATATTCCCTGGGGTCAGAGGTTCTCTGTTAGTCCAGTGGTTCGGACTTGGAGCTCCCAACACAGGAGCTTCCGCCTGACCCCAGGCTCCCAAATCAAGATCCCGCAAGCCACGTGGGGTGGAAAAAAAAAAAGAGAGGGAGAACAATAACAAAGTAAAAAGTAAAATTAGACTAGGAAAGTAACAGATATGTTGGAAAGAATGTAAAAATAAAAATATAGATGAATCAACAACTGGAAGGTACATCAGTACCACAACAGTAAACGAGAGGAGGAGGGGAAAGACAAAAAAAAAAAAAAAAAAAAAGAGCTGGGGGGAAGGCCTTGGCTGTGGAAAGCAAGGCCTAAGCAGGGGTGAGGTTTGGGCGATGGGTGGGGCCAATGCTCAGGACCCACAGGGCTGGAAAAGGCCCTGGGGGCTGTGGGAGGTGGGGCTTAGGCTCAAGGAACAGAAGGGGCCCAGGTGTGCCCCCCAGCCATGGTCTCAGAGGGCAGGGACCTCACCTGGGAGCTCAGCAGGCTCCCCGTGGCCGACTGGGCGGGGCAATCGCCCTCCTCTCCCCTCCGCTCCTCCTGGACGGCCCCTGCCGCCTGGCTCTCCTGATCCCCCGGCCTCCCTCCTACGCCCCCAGGACCCAGGCGGCCTGGAAGGGGCTTTGGAGGCGGGGAAGCAGCTTGGGAGCTCAGCAGGCTCCCCGGCCGAGTGGGCCAGGCGATCGCCCTCCGCTCCTCTCCCGCTCTTCCTCTTCCCGGCGAGTCCCTCCCCCCTGCCTCTCCTGATCTCCCTGGCCTCAGGGGCACCTATCCTGTCTGGCCCCCACTTCTCCTCCCTCCTCGGTCCCCCTGCGTCCTACCAGTTCGCTCTGGGGTTCCTCCCGTCTCCTTGGGGGTCAGAGTCCCCCAGCAGCTGCCGGCAGGCGCCCTTGTTGTGGGGAGACGCTAACTCTGCGTCTGCCCACACAGCCATCCTGACTCCGCCTCCCTAAACATCTACCGTTTTAAAAGGCACAAGACACCAGCATTTTTAGAGATGAGTTCTACTTACCCTTCAATAGTCATGGAAGTCCCTTTTTTTCATCTGGAAAACTCCAAAATTCATGTTGTAAAAGTCAGCATTACACTAATGCTAAAATCCTATTTGAATAGTGAAGGAAAGAAAGTAACAAGGAATTTCATTTACAAATATTGATGTAAAAAGTTTCAAAGAAAATATTGGTGTATTGAATACAACCCAATGTGTTAAGAAAACAAGAAAATATGAACAAGCAGAATTTATTAAAAATGTAAGAACAGCTTAGCTTTAGGAAATTTATCAATAGTTTATTACACCAACAAATAAAGGAGAAAACCACAAAGTTTTTCGTCAAGAGATACCTAAAAGTCATTCACACAATTAAATATCCATTCTTTTTTTTAAATCTATGTAAAATAAGAAGAAATGTACCCGAATATGATTTTTGAAAACTGCCTATAAACATTGAAAATCTGCACCCACTCAAATCAGAAACAAGATGGGAATTCTCATTGTCGCAACTATTATGACGATTTGTTTGGCAATTCTACCTAATGAAACAAGTCAAGAGAATAAAATATGCACTATATCTATGGAAACAAAGAGGCAAAATTCTATTTATTGGAGGATAATATGATTACATACCCAGAACACTCAAGATACTCTATTTTAAAAATTACTAGAATTTACAAGAGAATTTTGTAAGATAACTGGACACAGGATAAACATACAAAATTCAGTAGCTGTTCTCTAAACTAGTATCTTAGGTCAGTTCCCTGGGCAACAGACTCTGAGACTCTGAAATCTACTTGCAGCAACACATGGCGTGAAGAAGCAAGGCAGCAGAACTGGGCGAAGGGGGACGTCGGCCTGTGGTGCCGCTGTAACGGAGGCCTCAGCCAATCCCACAGGAAGCTCTGAGCGTTGGTTGACGTGTCCCAAGCTGAGCCATGGAGACCAAGTCAAGGCATGCGGCCCTGGCAGGGATGAATGGTCTTGGGTGAGGCAGCTTCCCATGGCAGAGAGCAATTTCTAGAGGAGTCACAGGTGTGGTCCATTAGCAGGTCCGTCTGTCCTGAAGTGGTGTGAGCCCCTGACCACAGCAGTCACCGCAGTCCACACCTTGAGCAGCCCAGCCCTATGTGCTATGTACAGATCCCGAGCTTCTCTAAAGCTCTGCTCACCTGAAGGTTTCCCCTCACCTCTCCTTCAGGGCCAGACTCAGAGGTGGAGCTACAGTTTGTCCCACAAACCTTCCTCTTGCTATTCGCCAGGCAGTTGCCCACAGAATCCCGCCTGTGCATCTCACCTGTGACTTTCACCGTGACTGCTCCTGAGTGCAATATACCAGTCTCCATGCTCTGGTGGACTGCCGCTGGGTGGGCATGACCTTGTGATATAGTGGGTCAGACAGAATCCAGCTCATGTTAGTCAGTCCTGGCTGTGTGGTCAGCTGACGCCCCGTGGTTAGGCCCTCTGTCTCCACCAGGGCCAGTGGCAAGTCAGGAGCTGTTGCATGAATGGTATTCAATTCTGCCGTGTGGATGGCGGGCCCTTGCTCCAGAACCTTAGGGTCTACATTGATGAACCTCCTGGGGCTTATAAACTCCACACAGCATCCTTTCCCCCCACAAATACCTCTCATACTATAGGCATGAGACCTGCCCATTTGTACGGCCCAAGCACAGGGGCCACTTGTATCCAGCTTAGAATTTCTACAGGGTCTTTCCTGCTCCGGGACCCAGTCAAAGGTGGTGGCCTTCCATGTGCCTCAGTAAATGAGTCAGAGCAGGGCCCCCAAGTGTGGGATATGTGAGCTTCAGACCCAGAGAGGGCTCTGAGCATTGTCCCTCCTCCTCCTCAGTGGTGGCAGGTGCCGGATGCGGTGGTCTGTTCTTTGCTTCACAGAGGATGCTCCGGCATGCTGTAGACCACTGAAACCCTAAAAGGATACTGATGCGGTGGGCCCCTGAGTCCTGCACAGCTCAGGCGTCCTCCCCAGGCCTCCAGCACACTTGCCACTGCCTGCTCCTTCCGACGGATAACGCGGTCACTGACACCGTGGACCTCGCGAGAGTGTGAAGTTTGTCTGGATGGTTCAGGCCCTTCGGCTACGTGACGACAGAAGACAGGAGAGTTAGCGCAGCCCTGGGCAAGACTGCAATGCACACTGCTGTTCCTCCCACGTGAATGCAAACCTTCTCTGGTGGGGATGGAAAGGAATGTACTCACCAGATCAGTGGCCGGATGCCCTGTACCGGTGGGCACATTACTCTGCTCTGGCAGAGACGCCACATCCAGATGGGGCTGTGGTTCCAATTTCCACGTGGTTTCATTTGTCACCCTCCAGAACCCATCGGCTTATTCAGGGGGATTTCCGTGGGGATGTTGGGGGCCCCAGCCCGCATCCTTCAGGTCTTCAAGGGTGGTTCTCGTCTCTGCTGTTCCTCCCAGGAGCTGAGATTTGTCTTGGGGGGTGGGGGTCACTTCCAGAGGCTCCGAATTGCCTTTCCCTCCAAGGCACCAAAGGGTAGATTCTCCCCACAATGTTTACCCATTTCCAACCTTTTACACGTCTGAGATCTCCTTGTGAGCCCCAAACACCACTTGTTAGCTGGGCCTCTGCTCTACCAAGAAGGCCAAGACAAATCTGCCTCCCCAGCCCTGCAGATTAATCTCAGCTCAGATCCTGTGCCTGGAGATGTAGGGCTGCCTCCCTCACCACTGAGCCAGTTACCTGAATAACTGGCTGAGACCCCCCCGGGAAGGGCGGGGCAGCACGTCAAACACGAGTCTCCGCGTGGCCGGTCCTCCTCTCTGCCCCCTTCCCGTCCTCCAGCTGGGGCTGTTGGCGCTGAAAGCCAGCTCAGGCCTGGAAACCGGGCAGGGGGTCATGGCATCTCATGTGGGGAGGGGCTGCCCTCAGGAACGTCCCCTATTCACTCTTTACGATGGTCTGGAGTGCAGAGTGAATGACTAGTCGGTCCCTCGCGGACGTTGAGGGGAGCATCCACCTCCCTTGCTCTCTGCCGTCAGGATGCCCGGCTCCCACTGTGACTTTGCTGCCGGTTATGTACCTGAGCCAACCTTGCCTCTGACAAGTGGGTGCTGCCACCTGGTCTGTCTCACTTGGGGACCCCGTCAGCCCCGCTGCCAGCAGGGAGATGGTCCTGTGACAGCAGCTGCCACTGCCACCCCGGGCCTACAGAGGAGCCCCCCTGAGCTTCTCAGTGATGCTGGGGCCCCTCCCCAGCCCGGCCCTGCTGCTCTGGTAACTGGAGGGTCCAGTGCAGCCGAGCCCTTAGAACACGGGCCTCTGGTGGGCGTTCCAGCCTCAGGGAGCGCTGCCACTCAAGCCCTTTCCTTGCCTTTCTGGGGTTCTGGAGGTTCCCCACAGTCCTTGGTCCACAGCCCCCCAGCTCCATCCTCAAAGCCAGCAAAGGGGTCAAGTCCTTGCCACACTGCCGTCTCTCTGGTGCTCTGAGGCCGGGAAAGTTCCTCCGTGATGGCACCGGGCCACCTGGATAACCCGGGATCATGTCCCCATCTCCAGGTCCTTCCACGGAAGGGCGCCCGTTCACAGGATGCAGGGACTGGGCACGGACACCTTCGAGGAACAAGTTAGCACGCCTCCCAGGGGCCCTGCCCAGAGCTCAATCCTGCTTTCCGGGAGCATCCTCCCTTTTCTATAAACTCCTTCGTACCCAACTTCACACTCTGCCCGCCCCCCGCCTCGCCCAGCACCCTGGCGCAGCCCCGCACATGTCCCTGCCTTGTGCAGAGGCATGTTCTTAGGTCCTGCGGGTCCTCTGGGGCAGGCTCGCTTCCCCCAGCAGCAGCTAATACTGTGACTTAACATGTCATCGTCCCATGGGCAGCGCGGGGTGGGGGGGGAGGGGACAAGGCAGACCCCTTCAGGGAGGGCCGTGGGCTCTCTTGCAAGGCAGAGACCGCTGCATCATCAAGCAAAGTGTTGGAGATTGAGCCCCAGAAAGATATGTCAGGGTCCTAACCTTCCCCCCGGGGTCTCGGAATGTGACCTTACTTAGAGATGGGACCTTACAGCGGTGATCAAGTTAAAAAGAGGTCACCAGGGTGGCCCTGATCCACGATGACTGTGTCCCTATTAAAAGGGGACATCATTTGGAGACAGACACGCACACGGGGAGAGACCTGTGAAGACAGAGGCCGAGGTCAGAGTGACGCTTCTACGAGCCAAAAAGGCCAAGCCAGCGACAGCAGCAACCCCAGGCCTAGGAGAGAGACACGGAGCGAATTCTCCCGCACAGCCTGAGAAGGACCAGCCCTGCCGGCACCTTGACCTCGACTCCCAGCCCGCAGAACTGCGAGAGAATAAACGTCTGATGTCCCAGCCGCCTGGTCTGTCGGCAGGAGGGCTTGGGGGACCGGGGAGGGGCCTCCTGGGAAAACACCTGTGAGTGACCCAGAGCAGCAGGGCTGGGCCTGGAGAAGCTGCTCAGCGACACCGACACAACAGAGAGCTAGCCAGCCCCACAGCGATGGCCCTCCAGAAGTGTCCCACATCAGGGCCAGGGGCTGGGCCTTTGGACGCCCAAATCGGCCAGTCACTGGACACGGGCCCCTCCCAGGAGGCGTTGAAACCTCGGAGGAGGTGGCCTCCGTCTTCAATTGCCCTCCAACTGGCCGAGGGATGGGCAGCTGGTGGCCACCAGCAGGCACCTCGGTCCTGCGGGGCCTCCACGTGGCTCATCCCAGCATCCCGGGAACCAGTGACCAGCTGACACCGGCTGCGAAAGCCCTGACCTAGACAAGACTGGACAGGAGGGGCACGCGGTCTAGAGGAAGGGCCATCCACGTCACTAAAGGACAGAAAACAAGGCTGGAGGCACGGAGGGAAACACCAAGCTTCTGGATGAGCTGTGTTTCCGCAACTGAAGGCCAGTCCTTCCCAGACAAACCTGCAGAGGTATCGTCACTCCCACCCAACTCCTATTTTTTACTTTGAAGTTTAATTATAGAGAATGAATATGCAGTGATTGCCAGAACTTTCTGCAGAATGTTAAGGTTTGCATGAAGCTGTGCTAACCTACAGACTTTTTCCTCCTGGTAGAGGAAAAAGTGACCCGTCCCTTTGGGGTTGGGGGAGGGGAGGGCTCACTTCACAATAATGTTGTCACAGCCGACCAGACACAGGAAGGAGAACGCACTTAACCCTTCCCTCACACCGATAGGAAAACAAACGCAGAATGCTTTAAAGGACCAAAATGCAAAACAAAGAAGAAACATCTAATAGGAAAACAAATGGGGGACTTCCCTGGTGGTCCGGTGGTTAAGACTCCCTGCTTCCAATGCAGGGGGCGCGGGCTCGATCCCTGGTGGGGGAGCTAAGATCCCACGTGCCATAGGGCATGGCCAAAAAAAAAAAAAGAAAGAAAGAAAGAAAGAAAAACTGTTAAGACTCTGTTTGCATAATTTCAGGTGAGGGTGACACTTCCAAGCAAGACAGGTAAGTCCAACAACAAGAAAAGAGAAGACAAAAAGATTCAACCATATAAAAATTTTGAATCCTCTATGGCAAAATAAGACATATTAGTATTTTTAAAATATTTTTCTACTTAATATTTAATATTTCTATTTCATATGTTTTAATATTTTTCTATTTTCTATGCATGTTAAATGGAAAACTATCACATTCGTATATCTGAAATATACAGTATTGAGTCAAAAGACAAACGCCAGGACCTGTAGCTTTCCGAGCTGTCTTTCCGATGGCAACAGAAAACACGTGCGGCCCGTGGAAACGGGCGGTTTGATTCCGCGCCCGTACCGAGAGCTCCCACAAACCGAAGAGATGAGGGATAAGCCGAGGGTTCACAGAAGTGGAAACGTAAGCGTGGGTACAAAAAGATGCCCGCGCTCTCTAACAGTGAGGAGATGCAAATGAGAACAAAAAGCAAACGCGCCTCTCTTTTCCCCCTCCCCCCTCTCGCGCCCACGCTCGGCCCCGCCATGCCCGGCCCTCAAGAGGCACAAGTCATCTCCCCCGGCAAGCGGCCCGGCCTGCGGAGGAGCGCGGCGCGCCACCCCGCTTTGCCCGGCGCTCGGAGCGCGCCACCTTGCCGACCCCGGGGTCCGGGCGCCGCGGGCTACAGGACCTGCCCAGCGCCTGTGATTACCCAGTGCCACCTATGGAGAAAGCCCCTGTGAAAAGCGACACCCAGATAGCTCTTGCTTCTGGCTGCTGCGCGAGGGTAGCTCCGCGTTCTGGCTCGGCCGCAAAACACTTCATCGACGTAGGAGCTGCTGTCGCGGATGAAGACGACAGAGGGAATGTTGGAGTTGCACACCGACATAATTCTGGCAAAAGGAGAAGTCTGAAGTCAAAAAGCGTGACCGGGGGCTTCCCCGGTGGCGCAGTGGTCGAGGGTCCGCCTGCCGACGCGGGGGACGCGGGTTCGCGCCCCGGTCCGGGAGGATCCCACGTGCCGCGGAGCGGCTGGGCCCGTGAGCCGTGGCCGCTGAGCCTGCGCGTCCGGAGCCTGCGCTCCGCAACGGGAGAGGCCACAGCGGTGAGAGGACTGCGTAGCACACAAAAAAAAAAAAAAAAAAAAAAAAAAAAGCGTGACCGATTGCACAGCTCATTTGTGAATGGATTTTTTTACCCAGAAATAGAGGAAATTCAAGTTTTAGATGACACCGAAAAGTTTTGGTTCCACTGGAAATAATTAAAATTTATGCCAAGGACAGAAAATGAGAAAATGTAGTTTTTCCTTAAAAATAAAGTCTTTGCCTAACGTGAAAAAAAATCAAATACCAAAACAGTAAAAGGTCAGTCGTGTTGGTTTGCCGGCGCGGGGCGGAGCGGTGCTGCGGGATGCTGGCGTGTCCAAGCCTGGAAGCGGATGGGGACGGGGAACTGCTGGTCTCTGGCGGCAAAGCTGAGAAGCCACCGTCTGAGCGGTCTTCTTACCACCCCGCCCCAGCCCCCCGCTCTTCCTCTTATGAGGACATATGTACATGAATGTTTATTACAACGCTCTGTGCCGGCCAAACACGGAAACAAGCAGAATGTTTGCAAACCAGGGAGAGGCAGAATACATTCCAGTGCCTCCTTGTGATGGGAAACTACACACCATGAGACAGAAGGAGTCAGGGCTGTGGGCTTCGGCTTGAAGGATTAACCGTCACAGAGTTAAATTTTAAAAAACAATTGCAAAAAAAAAAAAAGCCAATTGCAGGGGGCTTCCCTGGTGGTGCAGTGGTTGGTAGTCCGCCTGCCGATGCAGGGGACACGGGTTCGAGCCCTGGTCTGGGGAGATCCCCCATGCCACGGAGCAACAAAGCTGGTGCACCACAACTACTGAGCCTGCGCTCTAGAGCCCGCGAGCCACAGCTACTGGTGCACCACAACTACTGAGCCTGCGCTCTAGAGCCCGCGAGCCACAGCTACTAAGCCTGCGTGCCTAGAGCCCCTGCTCCACAACAAGAGAAGCCACCTCAATGAGAAGCCCGTGCACTGCAACCAAGAGTAGCCCCCCACTCGCCGCAACTAGAGAAAGCCTGCATGCAGCAACAAAGACCCAACGCAGCCAAAAATAAATTTTTTAAAAAATAATAAATTTTTTGTAAAAAACAAAAAAAAAGCCAGTTGCAAAGTAATGTGTACAGTGTTATGCATTTTTGTACCTAAAACGTCTGGCTGTGTGTTGGATACATGTGTGAGATGTGTGCACCCAGAGGGAGAGGCTGCAGGCCAGCCCACTGTCCCTCAGGGAGGACGCAGACCGCCAGCTGCCCATGTTCACATCCGTCTGTCCCGCTTTGGCCCACAGGTATCTCATGCTACTGGCGACTGAAGGAACACTGCGGGAGTTCAAGGCAGTCACCCCGGAGTTAAATGTGGCGGCTTCGTTCAGGGCCTGACAACCGGCTCTCACCAGCATCCTCAGGGCAGAGCCTGTGCGCTGCCTCTGGTCAGGAGAGCGGAGTGGAGAAGGCAAGCCCAGCCTCCCTGCAGCCTCATCCCGGGCCTGCAGCCTTTGCATCTTCATCTGCAAACTGGGGCAATATCTCCCCCCCCCAGGCCAGCTGTGTGCAGGGGCAGGGCCGCTACCCGGAGCTGTTCTCAGGATGACATTGACTTACGGGTCCCTCCCTCCCCCTACGTGGACCATTCCCGGGCACCTGCTCCATTACGGCCCTGAGCGAAGCACTGGTCCCCCCTCCAGGGCCCCCAGACCGGAGGATGGGGGGACAGACTTCTAACTAAATGAGGCGTAGGTACTGTAGGTGCCCAAGCCATAGGCCAGGCGGGGCCAGAGGAAGCCGTTGATCCGACTGGGGTCCAGAAAGATCCAGGAGAGCTGGGTGGGGCCCGGGTGGGAGAGTCAAGAAATTCATACAGGGTCAAGGCACACCTGAGAGCTCTTTAAAGTGGGAGAATTGTAAATGGAAGACTCTGGAAGGAACACCCCCATCAGACACTACCACCACCTCTGGAGGAGGTGGAAGGCCAAGATCTTCCACCAGGATTCTGGATTTATAAATTCCTTATTGCTTTGCCTATGTTTCATCATATTGCAGTTGATGGCTCTCATGTATTCTTTATGAGTTTTTCTATTTGCCAATTAGAAATACCCTCCTCAGCACCTTTTAAATATTTTGCTCCGAATTTTATTACTTACCTTTTTTTGGCACTTTTGATAGTTTGGTTTTTTGTGGTTTTTTTTTTTTTTTTGTGGTACGCGGGCCTCTCACCGTTGTGGCCTCTCCCATTGCGGAGCACGGGTTCCGGACGCGCAGGCTCAGCGGCCATGGCTCACAGGCCTAGCCGCTCCGCGGCATGTGGGATCCTCCCGGACCGGGGCACGAACCCGTGTCCCCTGCATCGGCAGGCGGACTCCCAACCACTGCACCACCAGGGAAGCCCTGATAGGTTTTTTTTCAGCCTTTTTTGTTATTTGTTTCTATTCCATCTGAGAGTCTCTATCTTTTAACACGTTTGTTTAACCCATTGACATTTATTGTGATTTGTTGAAAAATAAAATCTTACTTTATATTTTCTATTTTATTTGTTTTTCCCCTGTCTTACCTTATTTTAGAGAAAAGTTTTCTCTTATTCCATTTTTTCCTCAACTGGCTTTGAAATATTTACATTCTATTTCCAATCCTCTCTCGATTACCTATAGATTTCGGCTTACATTTTTCTGGCAGTGGTCCAATCCTAGATACCTCAAACCAAGACAAGGCCCATAGCATAATTTTACTTCTCTCCATGCCTCACATCACCCCCAACCTTCCCTGTTGATCCCACATGGACTTTTAGTTTCAGATTGCTAACATTTTTTATAGTCAATACCTATTTGAAGTTCACAGTGTGCTAGCATTTTTGCACCTCCATCCTCACCTGTGAAATGTGAATAGCAGCACCTGACCCATGGCATTGCTGTGAGGACTAAAGTAGGTAATCCGCATGCAGCATTTAGCAGAGAGCTAACAATAGCAATAACCATCGCCAGCAGCACCTGGGTCCCCTTTCTTCTTGCCAAAACACATCTTCTAGCAATTCTTTCAGAGAGTGGTGGACTGTGGGAGCTAGATGTTTTTTTTTTTTTTTTTTGGCCGTACCATGCAGCATGTGGGATCTTGGTTCCTCGACCAGGGTTCGAACCCATACCCCCTGCATTGGAAGCGTGGCGTCGTAAGCACTGGACGGCCAGGGAAGTCCCTAAATGTCTTTTTTATTCACACATAAATAACGAATTATCCAGGGGTTTGCCCCAGAACTGGGAAGATTTTGCTGTCTTGTTGTTTCCAACACTGAGAAGACAGGTGTCAGTCTGGTCCCTGTTCTTTTTCAGTTAAGTCCCCTACCTCCTCCTCCACACACACACACCCCAACCTGGAAGCCTTCAGGATTTTTCCTCTGTCTCATCAACGATCCACATTGCACTTTGATGTGTCCAGAAGTCAGTTTGGGGGTTTCTGTTTGTATTTGTCCTGTTTAGCATCTGGTGGTCTCTTTTGGTGAGGTCAGTTTACCTCTGGAAAAGTGCCCACCCCCGCCTTCCCCTGATTGTCTCCTGGAATCCTTGAAGATGGGTACAGGGGCTTCCAGACCTGCCCTCCACATCTCAGCTTGTCCCGTGCGTCCCGATTCTGTCCCGACTCTGCTCCTTTGCCCCCATTCTAGTAGAACCCTCGGCCCCTCTCCCAGCCCACTGCCTCTGCCACAGCACCTCCAGTCTCCACTCAGCTCATCCACAGACACATCTTTGGTTTGTTCCTAATGACTTTATTTAATTATTTATTTATTGGCTGCTCTGGGTCTTCGTTGCTGCGCGAAGGCTTTCTCTAGTTGCGGCGAGCAGGGACTACTCTTCGTTGCGGCGCGTGGGCTTCTCATTGTGGTGGCTTCTCTTTTTGCGGAGCACAGGCTCTAGGTGCGTAGGCTTCAGTAGTTGTGGCACGCAGGCTCAGTAGTTGTGGCTTGCGGGCTCTAGAGCGCAGGCTCAGTAGTTGTGGCGCACGGGCTTAGTTGCTCCACGGCACGTGGGATCTTCCCGGACCAGGGCTCGAACCCGTGTCTCCTGCGTTGGCAGGCGGATTCTTAACCACGGCGCCACCAGGGACGTCCTCCTAATGACTTTTTAAATCCCAGGCCTCTCATGGTTTCTCTGAAATACCTGCCTGTCTCATTTCTCAGGATCCCAATCCTACTTGCTTCAGGTCTGCCCTGCTGGCTCCATTAACTCTGCTGCCCTTTGTCCTCGTGGAGGTTCACATCTCTCAGAAACTGGGTGATGCCCGATGGTGAGTTCAGCTGAGCAGCGGTGCCTCCCACGATGCACGTGCTGCACTGTTTACCACAGCCCTCGGGGGTGACAAGGGCCCCTCGTGACCAAACTTCAGTCTCCTCTGAACCCTCTTCGCAAATGAGCCTCGTCCTTGGCCTGCCGAGTCCAGTTGACCGAGAACCCCTCACGGCTGGGACTTCCCTGGTGGCGCAGTGGTTGAGAATCCGCCTGCCAGTGCAGGGGACACGAGTTCGAGCCCTGGTCCGGGAAGATCCCACATGCCGCAGAACAACTAAGCCCATGCGCCACAACTACTGAGCCTGCGCTCTAGAGGCCGCGAGCTACAACTACTGAAGCCCGCGAGCCACAACTACTGAAGCCCGCGAGCCACAACTACTGAAGCCCGCATGCCACAACTACTGAAGCCCGCGTGCCACAACTACTGAAGCCCGCGTGCCTAGAGCCTGCACTCTGCAACAAGAGAAGCCACCACAATGAGAAGGCCGCACACCACAATGAAGACAGCCCCCGCCCGCCACAGCTAGAGAAAGCGCGCCCAGCAACGAAAACCCAACACAGCCCAAAATAAAAATAAATAAATAAATTTATTTTTAAAAAAAAAGAATCCCCCACCCCTGATACCCAGCCAAGTTCCTCTTGCCCCACCCTTGATACCTCCCACGTCCCTCTTGGTAATTTTCCATCCATTCCCTCACACTGCCCACCTGTCCCTGTGTATTCAGAGTTGAGCCCAGTTTCTCTCTCCTGTTGCAACAGTCTTGAATAAAGTCTCCCTTGCCATTTTTTAAAGCGTCCAGTGCAATTTTTTTTCTTCTACAAAGAGAAGGCTAAAGCTTTGGCTGAGGCTTAACTTCAATCTCCAGTAAGAGTGGGGAGGGCAGGCCATGCCTGATTGGGGTTATTGGGTACAGACTGGGCATGGGTGCTCCACACCCCTCCCAGGGTCACTGGACCCCAGGACATGCCCTGTCTCTTTGAACCAAGACCCCACAGCCATTGACCCTGGTTTAGGCAGACCCTTGGTCACTGAGCCTGACCCAAGGTGGGGAGACGGGGGTGCAAGTGTGGCCAATCAGTGCCCAGGTGAGAAGGCTGCATTTACATACAGGCATCGATTTTTTTAAGAGGTCTGGAAAACGGTTTGTACAGGGTGGAGGGAAGCCTTCAGGGAACAGAGGGGCCTTTCCGTGCACCGAGCAGACGCTGTTTGATTCCTGGGGTGCCCCACACCCAGGGACGGCTCTGTCTCCCACCCACGGGCCAGCTGTCCCCACTCACTATTGTTACAAGTCTGTGGCCACAGACAGAATGTGGAAACAGTCTCCAGTTGGAGAACAACTGGCTGGGGCAGGGCAGTGGGGGAAAAGTGGGGGAAAGGGTCCAGTGCAGGGAGGGCAAGTTTGGAGAACTTCCGCCCTTAATTTGGCACTTCCTTTTTTAAAAGAAAATTTTTGTAGCTCAGGAAACCAAGAGAAGAACCAAAAATAAAAAACTGCCATGCCCTACTATCGAAGGCCAATGGCAACACATAGAATTTGTGCACAGAGGTAAAGAAATTGTTCCTGAAAAAAAAGTGCAAATTGCTACTTCGCTGCACGTAAATGAACCACTAATTGCTTTTTGCAAACAGTATCTAAGCAAATGGTCCCCCACTCTGTGCAGCTGCGCCTCTAATGCACTCACGTCTCCATTTGTCACCACCCTCCCCTCCTCTCATGGAGCTGCAGGACCCCCACCACACACTCTCCTGCCCTCTTCCTCTGCGGTCCTGGGGCCCCTCTCTGCTGCCTCCTTCCCCTCCCTCCCCAGCGCCTCTGCCCCAGGCTCCTCATCCCTGAATCCTGCCTTCCACACATGCAGGTCCTGTTCTCAGATCTCCTGTCCCCAAGTGAACGTAAAGGCCTAACGGCTCACCCTGCACTCAGAGCTGACAACATTGCTCCATCAGCAAAATCAACAGAAAATCTAGGAACCTGGGAAAAGTTTTTGCAAGACATGTCACAATTTTCCTAATATGTAAAGACTTTCAATAAGAGAAGGGCCCACAAGTCAGTAGAAAGAAATTTTCAAGCAAGAGGAATCATTACAGAAAATAAAATCAACTGAGTCTTAAACACATGAGCGGGATCTTTAAATCATTCTCATAAAGAAATGTAAACTAGGGCTTCCCTGGTGGTGCGGTGGTTAGGAACCTGCCTGCCAACGCAGGGGACATGGGTTCGAGCCCTGGTCTGGGAAGATCCCACATGCCACAGAGCAACTAAGCCCATGCACCACAACTACTGAACCTGCGCTCTAGAGCCCGTGAGCCACAACTACTGAAGCCCACACGCCTAGAGCCCGCACTCTGCCACAAGAGAAGCCACCGCAACGAGAAGCCCGTGCACTGCAACGAAGAGTAGCCCCCGCTCACCACAACTAGAGAAAGCCCGCGTGCAGCAACGAAGACCCAACGCAGCCAAAATATAAATAAATAATTTTTTTAAAAAAAAAAGAAAAGAAATGTACACTAAAGCTACCCGAAGAGGACTTGGGGCAACCAAAGAGCACAGATGCTGCCTGGGTCTGCATTACCCTGTAGAGCCTCCAGCATCAGTGCAGAACAAGAACAAATAAAACTACACGGAAGCCGTGAGCTCAGCATAACCAGAAGACGGGGAGGCCCCGACTTCAAAACAACTGTAAGTGCAAAGAGAAAAGAAGAAAGAACCAGAGATGCCGGCAGGCACTTTCCCAGCCTTTGCGGTGAGTGAGAGCAGCCCAGGATGACTTCGCGGCGGGGGGAGACGAAGGCGAGGGCTGGTCCCGCGGTCTGCACACGTGGCCCCACGTGTGCGCACACTGAACACGCCTCCGATACACCAGAGCGCCGACTGCAGAGACGGGACTTAAAAGCACATCCGCTTAAAGTAGATCTTTGAAAGGCAAGGTGTCAGGAGAAGCAAAAAGCAAAGCAGAAGGGAGACGTGCCCTTTAGGCGTCACGTGGCAAACGCAGAAAGGAGTGAAAGAAGGAGACTTCAGGTCCCGTTAGAAAGACTGAACCAAAACTTTGGAGGCGACACAACTTGTCCCACTCTCACCACCAAATATAAATCCATTAAGGAACCTGGACTTTGCTCTTTGCTGCATGGAGGGAAGAGGGGCCATTGAACCAGGAATCTTGTCGACCACCAAAATTCACAAAATGAACAGATAAAAATTACCTCTATTCTTAGTTACTACAAAAGTCAGAACATGAACATTGACACACTTCAGCTGATTAAAAAAACAAAAAACAAAAACCCTTCCTGGAAAAAAACAAATGAAGCATTAAAATACTGTGAGGCAACACTCCAAACTGAATTAAATATACTTGCAAAAGCATTTGGGGATATGGAAACTCACCGTGAGTCAGAAATTCAAACTCTAAGAACACAAATGGACAAAAGTGAGAAGAAATGAAAAGGCTGGTGGAAATCAGAAAAGGAAGGAGCAGGCAAAATCATCCACGAAGTAAAGACTAAGTTCAAGATGCCCGAGAAAGAATAGATTTGAATTTACAGAGGCATCAGAGGAAAAGAGGAAGGCAACCAAGAGCCTGAAAATGAGATAATGAGAGAAGTGAAAAGGGGCCGGGGAGAAAGGGATGGATGAGGAAAACAAACAAAGAAGGAATGCTAACGCGTAATTGCTGCCCCTGAGGAGGAAAACGAGACAGTGGGCGGGGATAATATTTACAACCACAGCCCAAGAAAATGGTCCAGAAACAGAAGCCTGGAATCCTCACGGTGAAAGCCCATCCCCGTGGATATCTGGGATAGTTAACCTGAAATGATCAACTCTGAGACATTTCCTAGAGGAACTATTACGCTTCTAAGAAAAAGCAAAAATAATTCACAAGAGCAAAAGGATTCTCTTGGCTTCAGAACTAACAGCAAAGCAAAGCAGCAATGGGCCAACCTTCCCAAAATATCAGCGAAAGTGTGAACCAAGGAGCTCGTATCTGTAGAGAAAATATTTTTGTGTTTCCGCAACGCTGTGGCTTTCTGAGCCAGAAGTACTGGTAACTTGGGTTAAAGGGTGCCTGGAAGGCAGACCAGCCTTGAAGTCTCAGATGGTGACAAACATACCCAGGAGAGAGGATTCCAGGTCTATCTCCCTTTGCTGTGTCTTTAGATTTCAAAATGGGATAAAACTGAGAGCCATTCCATTACATCCCAAAGGGTGGTAAACTAGGGACCTTCCCTTCTGTTCTCTGCGTTAGAAAGAGAAGACTCATTTCTCTGGCTCCTAGGGAGGTGGGTGCTGGGCTGAGGAGGGGGTAATCTGTATAGCAGTTCCTATACCAGCTGCAAGATTCATAATTTTGGGTCCCTCTCCAGTGGGCAAAACGAGCTTTTGCACAAGCAGGGTCCATCCTGCTCTCACCTGCTGCCTGGAGTGGGGACGGTTCACAGGGAACCGAAGCAGAGATATTCTGTAAGCAAACCCTTGGTCTTCCTCTAACCCAGAGATCTCGTGCTTACCTACGTTCAGGATGAAATAAAGAAGTTTAGATACAAAACTGTATCAATATCCAGTCAAGGTGTTCTTCGAGTATCAAGGCCAGAGAAAACAGTTTCAAACATATAAGAACTTGTGAAATTCTGAACCAGGAGCCCTTCTTGAGGAATCTTCTAGATGATTAACTTCATCCAACCCAAAGGATGACTCAGAAAACTTCAGCAAAAGGACTAATGTTGGGGGGGTGAGGAGGGTGGAAAACTAATTTGCTAATATTGTGTGTTGTGTCACAATAGGAATAATGCCCCTTTGCGAAGTAGGAGGAGAGAAAGAAAAAGAGGAGAAGAGAATGCACTCATCAGCGTTGCACAGACAGTCAGGGGGAGTGAGTTACCGTCAAAAACAGACAAACCAACAGCGAGAGTGTAAATAAGAAAACAGGAAACTTAAAGGGCGCTTAAAAAGTACAAGTACGGAGGTAATCATGAGGAAAAGATACAAACCCTTACAAAAACAACAACAAAAAGAGCAAAGGACACACATCACATAGCAAACATTATAATGCACACGTAATTATAAAACATAACAGCTGACACCACACCTGTGAGTCATGTTAATAAACGTTAATGGACTTGACACGCTATTAAAAGAAAAATATTCAATCTGGCTCACAAGCTACAGCCTACTATACACCCTGCAGGAGGGACACACCTGAAAAGGTGCGGTAGGCACACAGAAGCTGTAAGGAAATAGGTGGACAAAGTGGACGTCAGGACAGAAAGCATTCAACATGACAAAGAAGGACTTTTAATGCAAAAAGACACAATTCCCAACAAAAACAGAACAATTATGCAGCAAATAACACAGCAGCCACCTGTGTGAAGGAAAAGCTCAGGAATTCAAGGAGTCGTAGAGACACAAGAACTGGGGGTTCACCACGTCCCCTCAGGATGAGACAGACCCAGGGGACAGGGAAAGAAGGAGGGGTGTCAGCGCAGGTCCTCCAGGAAGGAGGAGGGAGGTGAGGCAGGAACGCAGGAGGCTTGTCAAGGGGTGGAGTTTGTAAAAGATGGAGGGGGGTGGTCCACAGGATCGGACAGGAAGAGGCTCAGACTGGGAGACACACCTGGGAGATTCCACCAACCCCTAAGCCACTTGGAAGCCAAGCCTGCACAGTAGTGGAGGCCACGTGGGGCAGCACTGGCAGGTCCCAGGGCCCCACTTGGCACTGCTGTTGTCGGGACCCCCGGGGGGTGGGGGGCAGGACGAGGCTGTGGCTCAGACACACAGCCATTCCCGAGTCTGAGCCGGAGGTCGCCTGCCAGCTGCTCTCCCCACAGGTTCTTTCTGGCGGGAACGCCTGAGGGACACACCTCCATGTGGCCACAGGTTACAGATGGCCTCATAGACCTTACATTCACACACACACACACACACACACACACACACACACACACACACAGTGAGCCTGTGGAGAACCCCAAACGCACCTTCTCAGGCACTCGTGGAACAGTCACAAAAACTGGTGATAGATGAGGTAACCAAAAATCAGTAAGTTTCCTAAAGTAGAAATATTGCAATCATCAGTCATCTCACAGGACTTCCCTGGTGGCACAGTGGTGAAAGAAACCGCCTGCCAATGCAGGGGACATGGGTCCGAGCCCTGGTCCGGGAAGATCCCACATGCCGCGGAGCAACTAAGTCCATGTGCCACAACTACTGAGCCTGCGCTCTAGAGCCTACAAGCCACAACTACTGAGCCCGTGCGCCACAACTACTGAAGCCCGCAAGCCTAGAGCCCGTGCTCCACAATAAGAGCAGCCACCGCAATGAGAAGCCCACGCACCGCAACGAAGACCCAATGCAGCCAAAAATAAATAAATAAATAAACAAACAAACAATCATCTCATGATACAATAAAAGTAGAATTTAGTGACAAAATGCAAAAACAAAAAGGTCCTTCCACTTGGACATTTTTTTAAAATCTATTAAATAATTATTGGGTGAAAGTGGAAATACACACTGAAATTGCATACTTTCTTTTACAAATAATGATAGGGAAAATGCTACATATGGGTCCCCATGGGATATATTTAAAGTGGTGAGCAAGGGGAAATTTACAACTCTGAACACTTTTATCAATAAACATGAAAGTGCCGCGGAGCAGCTAGGCCCGTGAGCCACAGCTACTGAGCCTGCGCGTCTGGAGCTTGTGCTCCGCAACAAGAGAGGCCACGACAGTTAGAGGCCCGTGCACCGCGATGAAGAGTGACCCCCGCTCGCGGCAACTAGAGAAAGCCCTCGCACAGAAACAAAGACCCAACACAGCCAAAAATAAATAAATAAATAATTTTTAAATAAATAAATAAATAAATAAATAAATAAATATAAATAAAAATAAACATGAAAGAAGGAAGGAAGGAATAAAATTCCCAGCTCAAATATCTAGAAAAAAGCACCATAGACTAAACCAAAAGAAAGCTCAAGGAATGAAATAATAAAGATAAAAGTAGAAATTAATGAGTTAGATAACAGAAAAAACTTGGCTGGATTAATAAATCAAAATCCTGATTTTTTAAAATTAACAAAATAGGCAAACCACTAACTAACTTGATCATAAAAAAGGGAAAAGATCAAATCCACAAAATAAGAAATGACAAGAAGAAGCTAACCATTGGAGCAGAAGAAATATTTTAAATCATGGGACCAATCTGCAGACATCTATGCAAAAAATATTTAAAACCTTGATGTTGTGGGTTAAATTGTGTCCCCTGTCAAAAAAAAAAAAGTTACTGTTTTTGATATGAGATACCACCCTCAGTGCCTCAGAATGTGACCTGATTTGGAAGTGGAGTTGTTGCCAATATCATTAGTTAAGGTGAGGCCACCTTAACCCACCTTAACTCGTTGGAGTAGAGTGAGCCCCTAGTCCAATATGACTGAAGAAGAGGGGAATTTGGACACACAGAGGGAAGTTGCCATGTGAAGACAGAGGCAGAGAGAGCAGTGATGTCTCCACAAGGCAAGGAAGGCCAAAGATAGTCAACAACCACCAGAAGCCAGGAAGAGGCAAGGAAGTTTCCCCTGCAGGTCTCAGAGGAAGCCTAGCTCTGCTGCCATCTTCATTTCAGACTTCTACCCTCCAGAACTGAGACAATAAATTTCTGTTATTTTAAGCCACCCAGTTTGTGCTACTTTGTTACAGAAGTCCTAGGTAACTAATACACTTGATAAAAGAGATAAATTCCTAAAGAAATGCTTATTACCAAAATTGACCTAACTAGAGACAGAAAATATAAACAGAATAATTTCCAGAGAAGAAATTGAGAAAGTTGTCAAGGAACTTCCCCATAAAAAAGCATCAGGCCTATCCACAACAAGAGAAGCCACCGCCACGAGAATCCCGCACACTGCAACAAAGAGTAGTCCCTGCTCACCACAACTAGAGAAAGCCCATGCACAGCAACAAAGACCCAACGCAGCCATAAATAAATAAATAAATAAATAAAATTTTAAAAAATTAAAAAAAAAAGCATCAGGCCTAGATGGTTTCACAGGCAATTTCTACCAAATTTCCAAAGACCAAATAGTTCCAATGTTTCACAAATTGTCGCAAATCATTGAAAAAGAAGGAAAACATGTACATCTTTCTAGTGATATACTTAAATCTTATAAACACAGTATTAAAAATGATAAACCAGTATAAATAGTGATGCAAAAGCACTAAGTAAAGTAGTAGCAAACAGAATTCAATACTACATAAAGAAAATAATGTACCATAACCAAGTGGAATTTATTCCAGGAATACAGAGTTGGTTCAATATTAAGAAGACTTTCCTCTAAGATTAGGAATAAAGCAAGGATGTCTAGTATCTCTGCTACTATTCATTACTGTACTGGAGGTATTAGCCAATGCAATTAGACAAGGAAAATTAAATAGAAGCATAAGAATTAGAAAAGAATTTAAACTATATTTATAAATGATAAGCTAGTATTTTCTGAACACTCATAAGGAACCAATGATAAAACTAACTCAGACAATAAAATAATTCAATAAGGTAGCAGGATGTAAAATTAACATACAGAAACCAATAACTCTCATATACACAAAACACTAACCAGTTAGAGGACATATTGGTACAGAAAACCCCAATTACAATAGCAACAAAGATTAAGTACTTAGGAAAAAACTTAACAAAAAAGTGCAAAACCTATATGAAGAAAACTTTCAAATGCTCCTGAAACACTTAAGCTACTGGAAAGACATCCCCTGTTCTTGAATAAAATGACTCATCATAAAGATGTCAGTTCCCTTTCAGTAAATTTACAAATTTTATGGAATC
Organism: Physeter macrocephalus; assembly: GCF_002837175.3. Classification (NCBI taxonomy): domain Eukaryota; kingdom Metazoa; phylum Chordata; class Mammalia; order Artiodactyla; family Physeteridae; genus Physeter; species Physeter macrocephalus. The sequence goes on from NC_041224.1 coordinate 181,667,471, forward strand.
ACTATAAAATGCAAACAAGGTTTTTTATGGAGCTAGACAAGTTAATACTGAAGTTTGTATGGAAAAAAATATATGCAAATAGAGTCAAGAAAACACTGGCAGGAAAAGAAAACTATAAGGCAGCACTCTCTACCAGATCTTAAAATATACTATAAAGCTGCTATAGCTACAGAGTGGGCACTGGCCCATGAGTAGATGAACAGACTTGGGGCATGGAAGAGAAAGTCTAGAAATAAACATAGGCATAGACGAAAATTTAGTATGTGATAAAGATGGCAGCTCAAATCATAGGGGCAAAGATGGACTCTGTGTGTGTCTGTTGTCTGTCTGTATTTTTTTAACATTTTATTTTGAAATAATTATAGATTCACAAGACGTTGTAAAGAAATGTACAGGGAGGTCCCATGCAGCCATCACCCCACTTCTGCCAATGTTGGCATCTTATATAACTGCACCATGTCCACACTATGAAACTGGCATTGGTACAGTCCACAAGGCCCATTCAGACTGCCCCAGTTACACATGCATGATGTGTGTGTGTGTGTGTGTGTGTGTGTGTGTGTATGACAGCTTTATGCACTTCCTAACATGTTCCCTGCACATGCCCCACCACCACCACAATCAAGTTGCAGAAGACATCCACAGGGCTGCCTCGTGCCACTCTTCTACAGCCCCCTAACCTTGCTGCCCCCAAACCCGAACTTCTGACAGCTGCTAATCTGTCCTCCATCTCTAACTGCATTACCCCAAGAATGTTATACAAATGGGCTCACACAACAGGCAACCTTCAGAGATTGGCTCCTTTCACTGAGTACAATTCCCAGTGCATCAATAGTTTGTTCTTTTCTCTTGCTGAGTGTGAATGTATCAGTTTGTTTAAACATTCACCTACTGAAGGACACAGGGGTTGTTCCTAACTTGGGGATATTACCAACAGAGCTGCTGTAAGCATTCATGGACAGGTTTTTGCATGAACATAGTTTTTATTTCTCTGATATAAATGCCAGAGAGTGCAAGTTGTTGGGTCATGAGTGCATCCTTTTTTTAATATATATAAATTTATTTATTTTTATTTATTTTTGGCTGTGTTGGGTCTTTGTTGCCGCTCACGGGCTTTTCTCTAGTTGCGGCGAGTGGGGGCTGCTCTTTCCTTGCAGTGCGTGGGCTTATCATTGCAGTGGCTTCTCTTGTTGCGGAGCACGGGCTCTAGGCACGTGGGCTTCAGTAGTTGTGGCTCATGGGCTCTAGAGGGCAGACTCAGTAGTTGTGGCGCACGAGCTTAGTTGCTCCGCAGCATGTGGGATCTTCCCGGACCAGGGCTCGAACCCGAGTCCCCTGCATTGGCAGGCGGATTCTTAACCACTCAGGTGGGAGCCTCCCGGACCAGGGCTCGAACCCGAGTCCCCTGCATTGGCAGGCGGATTCTTAACCACTCTGCCACCAGGGAAGCCCCATGAGTGCATTCTTAGTTTTAAAAGAAACTGTCCCTAAAATGGGTAAAATGGACCTCATCAAAATTTAAATCTTTTTTTCTGCAAAACCATGTTAAGAGAATAAGAAATATTACAGACCAGAAGAAAATATTGGCAATCCACATATTTGACTAAGGGCTTGTATCTAGAATTTATAAAGAACTCTCAAACGAAATAGGAAAAAAAATAATAATCCAATTAGAAAATAGGCAAAAATATGACATAAGTGGACATCTCATCAAAGAAGATATACAGATGGCAAATAAGCATATGAAAAGATGTTCAATATAATTAGTAATTAGGAAAATGAAAATTAAAACTATACCTATCGAAACGACTAAAATAAAAAATTTGATAACACCAAATGCTGCTGATGTTACAGCAAAACTGGAGCACTCATACAGAGACTGCTGATGGGACTATAAAACAGTACAGTCACTCTGGACGTTTAGTAGTTTCTTTTAAAAGAAACCATTTTTTTACAAACGGTGCTGGGACACCAGGGTAACCACTTGGAAAAAGATAAATTAGATCCATGCCTCACACCATACACATTAAACTCCAACCATACCAGTGACAAAGGAACTAAGGGTGAACGCCATTAACTTTGACAGAGGGAAACAACTTCTAACTATGACTCAACATCCAAAGGCAATAAAAGAAAAGACTGGAGAATTTGACTAAACAAAAATTTTGCATAGAAAAAGCACTGTAAGCAAAGTCAAAAGATAACTGACAAACTAGGAAAAAGTATTTACAACACATATCATAGATAAAGGGTTAATATTCCTAATATATTAAAAGTTCTTGGACTTCCCTGGTAGTGCAGTGGTTAAGAATCCGCCTGCCAATGCAGGGGACACGGGTTCAAGCCCTGGTCCGGGAAGATCCCACATGCTGCGGAGCAACTAAGCCCATGCACCACAACTACTGAGCCTGTGTGCCACTACTACTGAAGCCCACACACCTAGATCCCATGCTCTGAAACAAGAGAAGCTACCTCAATGAGAAGCCTGTGCACCACAACAAAGAGTAGCCCCTGCTTGCCACAACTAGAGAAAGCCCACGTGCAGCAACAAACAGCCAAAAATAAAATAAACTTTTTTTTTAAAAAGTTCTTAAATATTGAAGGGGGAAGGAAAAACAAAAACCCACTAGACACAAATGGAGAAAAAATATGAACAGAAAATTCCCCCATAAGATGTAAAAATGGCCCTTAAACATATGAAATGATATTCAACCTCACACATCACTGAAGAATGCAAATTAAGACCCCAAGCCTCAAAAATGAATGAAATTCTGACACAGGCTACAACATGGGTGAACCTTAAGGATATCATACTGAGTGAAATAAACCAGTCACCAAAGGACAAATCTGTATGATTCCACTCATAGGAGGTCCCTAGATAGATTCAGGGACAGAAAGTAGGATGGTGGGTGCCAGGGGCTGGGGGAAGGGATGGAGAGGGAGTGTTTAATGGGGACAGAGTTTCTGTCTAGGGAGTTGAAAAGTTTTGGAGATGATGGTGGGGATGGTTGCACAACAACGTGAGTGTAGTCGATGCCACAGAACTGTACGCTTAAAAGTGGTCACAGGGCTTCCCTGGTGGCTCAGTGGTTGCGAGTCCGCCTGCCGATGCAGGGGA